>NC_089875.1:89603961-89941148 GCF_040182565.1 Anser cygnoides
TAACCTCATTAACATTCGGATGTAGGCTAAAGAGGGGACCTGAGAGACTTCATTTATACAGACAGAAATCTGTCCAGCCTTCTGAACTCATAGCCCCAGAATATGAAATCCAGGGAAGAATTTTATCTACGTATTGTCAGTAAGGAGCATTTCTCTTCTCCTGGGAGCAGATCATATCAGCACTGCTAAAGCAAAATAGTCAGGCCTGTATAGTCAGAGTAATATATGAAGAAAAAAACACAACCAGCTTCATTTAGTGCCTTGTCTTTATTCAGCTTGGGCCCATATGTGGAAGTATTTGCTACTTGGACTTATTAATAATAATTGTTATGGTTACGATACATATATTTTCTCATTCAAAAGAAAAAAAGAACACACAAAAAACATACAAAAAAAGCCACAAACTCTTCAAAAAACAAATATCTGATCCTGTATGTAAGCATAGTATTGACTTTTAATGAACTCTTCTAGGCTCTTTTGCTAGTTATTATGCTCAGACTTGTAACTTTGGACCTTATCCTGGCATGCCAACCATGCCAACTGGTTTATAGAACTATATTCACAAAATATGGGACCTTTTAAAATTTATATGTCTTTGGATATAGTTTCCAAAGCAGGATGCCTGGGCTGGTACAAAGTGTATTCATATTTGTTCCTCATCATTAATGAATTTACTCAAACTGGATTGGAAATGTGGTGAGTATTTTATTTCTGAAAACTAACAGTATTTTCATGAGACATTTGGAATAATTTATGGCTCTCTCTCTCCTGTAATAATAGCTAACTTACTATAGCAGAGAAATATAAGTGATAGAAAACAGAGAGTACGAAGATCTAGCAGATTATCTAATCTTTATTTTTTCCGGTACATTGATTTCTTTGGTGAGTACTAAATAAACATAATCCTTTTCTGACCAGTCTCTAGAGTTAATCTTTTCAGGTATATTTCTGAGCAAAAGTTTTCTCTGGAAATATTGAGAGAATTACAGAACAGACAAATGAAATATTTACTCTACAGATTTCTCTGTAAAAATCCCAGAATTCCCATAACATAGATCATCATTTATCACTGAAAAACAAAACAAAAGCTATATATACATCAGTGAGCTGTTGTTACTTGCTTGTTAGATAAATGGAAAATCTTCTCCGATTACTACTCAGGTGTCCAAATCCCACTCTCTTTCTGAATCGCCTCATTGTTTGCTCTTGGCTCACAAGCAGAGTGATGGCATGACTGGGACTTGGGAAAACACCTGTGCTTGAAGAGAATCGATAGGAAGATGAGAAAAGAGCGTCAGATCTGAAAGCTTCCCATGAAAGAGCAATTGTGGAAGTTACCCAAACACTGCTGAAAGAAGGGACTTATATTCATAAATATTCATCAGGTGAACAATGCCTTAGTTAAATTAGGCACTGGAAAACTTTGATAATGTCTAGGAAGGTGAAGTTGATTTTTCAATAATTAAAGTGAATCTCTGTCTTCTTATTTCTGTACTTATTTCCTGCATTTAAAAGGTCAAACACACTAAGATCATTTAGTGAAACAGATATATGAATAAGGCATAAATATGCAGAGCATAGCGAAGGTCATCCTTTGTGGTGGTTGTTTGTCAGCATGTTGTTTCCTCCTCTCTAGAAGAAAACTGAAAGAAAATGCCAAGGCAATTCATTTTCATTCTGTACCCCTTTCTTAAACCCCTCCTCTACTTTCATTTATTTATTTATTTCTATTGCCTTTCCTAATCTTGTTATGACTTTATTTAGACAATAATATTTACATAAATTCTTGGATACAGGGCTGCTGCTTCAAATTAGTGCAGTGTTTTCAACTTTCTGGAAGGTTTATAACATTGCATACAACAAAGAGTTGAATGAAAATACAAAGATTCACAGCCTAGAGAAGCATCATTACCTCATCTGCCTTATATATGACACTTGCTGGTGACACTCGTGTACTTTGTTTGCAACTATCTTGTTGTTAAGTATATTCTCTGTTTTATTATCTAAGCTGGCAAACATTTAAATATTGATATTTACAATCATATATATTAAATAATGATGCATAATAACACATGTAACACTTTGCAATTTTATTTATTTAAGAAATTATAATAATTTTATAACAATGAGTTTTTACCTAGGTAGAACCTTTTTTAGACCATAATGGATAACCACGTTAGGTTTGATAGCAAGCTATTGATAACTACTATTTCAATTCAGTTTTTTCAACTTCTTATTCACCTAATCATGGTGACTTCATTTTGACTAGCAATGTGCAAACTTACTCTAGTTGTGAGAGACTACTCACAGACTGATAATTTTGTTCAACTTAAACGCTTCCATAAACAACTGTATTTTTGTGCTAAGCTTATAGTTCCACTAATGACTGTCATAACCCCAAAATTGGCTTGTGACTGTAATATGGGAACTCTAGACTGTACATCTGTTGTTTGTTTATGAGCATGTTACGTAAGTATTTTCAAAAGCTTATTAAAGTCAGACAGATCATATCGTATCATATATCATATCAATCATATCATATATATCATATCAAATCACATCATATCATCTACTGCTTCCTGTCTACCATATAAACCAGTTATCCTGTCAAAGAAAGAAATTTGTTTGACTCCGACAAACTCTTTATTGGCATCCTACCAGTTATCAGTGCAGTGGGCTCGCCAAGATTTGTCTTGGCAGCCTCTCCCATTAGAGCTATGAAAGCTGTTGGGGCACAGAAAAGCAGATGGTGTGTTTATCCTAAGGAATTATTGATAATGACATTTTTTATGATAAATCTTTGCTGTCTCTTTCTTATTGCCCTTAGGAATTTGTATGTTGGGTATTTTTGCAGCAGGTGAGGTTCCATGCCTGGAGACATTCATGATTTCCTCTGAAAAATTATGAAAAGAGGTTGGAGTTATACAAGACTGCAGAAAGGATCTTTGTGATGCTCTTCCTCAAGAAGAGAAATACAGACGGGGAAAAAAAAAAGGAAGGAAAAAAAAGACTGTGACATTAAGTCAGAGTGACTGAGGAGTCACATTGCGGACCTGCACCCTATGAACAGTGGCTGTGTCTGCCCACAGGAGAGGATCAACAGTGTGAGAAGCCATATTGTGTGGATCCCCTGATCTGCCAGGCTGGGGCACCTACCACACCAACTACTCCACACTCCAGCCTTTTTCCAGCCAGGCTGCTGCCTTTGCCTTTGCATGGAGGCAGGCCTGCAGAGGAGGGAAAAAAAAGATTGGGGGGCATAGTGGGTAATTAAAGTAGTTGAGGAGGCACACAGCTGGGAGAGCTGGGAACCCTCCAGGCTCCATAGTCGTGGTGTGGAGGAGGATACTGTGTTCACAGCAAGTAAAGTGCAGGCAAAGTTGTGGTTGCAATTCATACCTGCAAGTCTGTTATAGACAGCATTGGGCCCCTCATCATGACCATTTTGAACCGTAAACACAAGGCATGGTGTCTGAATTATTTATGCCTTGAAGCAATACTAAAATCAAAATGGATTTATCAAGAACAAATGATTTCAGAGATCCATTTAATTTCATTCTGGGAAGAGGTAACAGCCCTTGTGGATAAGAAGTAAATGGCAGGTGTGATATTACTTGGCTCTATTAACAGTTTTCACACTATTATGTAATATTTTCTCAAGCAACGAAGGGAAATGTGGTCAATAAAGTAATAGTCAAATACGATGCACAACTAGCTGAAAGAAAAACAGAGAACAGCTGTCATTGGTTTGGTGTCAAAATGGGAAGGAAATGTGAAGTGACTGTTTTTTCTACACCCAAAACTATTCAGATTCCTTTTATTTACTGAAAGATTTTGTGCTTGAAAAACAGGTATTTTTTTTTTTTCCCAAAAATAGTTTGCCAAAAATGATGGCAAAATGAGTAACCCCTGTAGGACAGGCAGAGAACTCGAAATTAACTTATCATATTAGAGACACTGTCTGAAAAGGATGTTGTTCAGTAGGGATGAGTGCAAAATGTTTAGTTAGGTTTACCTCATCTAAACTTTGACAGTTTGTGATCTAGTCTAATGCAGTCAAGGAGGGTCAGCATCCCCAAAGTCCTTGAGATGTTGAAAAATTAGTAAAAAATAATTTACTGTTTTGATTAGAGCAAAAAGGAAAATGTTGCATCTAGACAATAACCACTACCTGGTTTGTAGATGCATTGACTATGAATCTACAATGTCATACAGCTCTGGATAAAGCAAAAATGTGAAATAATTTTTTTCTTTTATGTAGACACTACAAGAAACTCTATTGGAACACTATGTCCATTTCTGGCACTTGTTTCTTGAGAAAGAGGTGGATCAGCTGAGGAAATCAATGAAGAATGGAGTGAGAATAATACCTGAAATAACATAACATATGAAGAAGAGTCAAAGGGAGCGTGAGATGTTTAGGCACAAAGGCTAGATGGCTGTTAATATGAGGAAGGGAATAGATGAAGTTCCTCGTACAAATGGGTAAGAGGTGGTGGGGTAAACTCTATAGAGGAAAGATTTAGACTGATATTAGGGAGATAAAAGGCAGCAACATTGATATATTGTTGAACAGAGCATAGGGAGATGGTGGATGCTTCAAGGGTTTACAAACAGGGTAGATGAACCACAGTTAAGAATGATAATGTTTTGTTGGTCCTTCTTTAGAGTAGTGTTGAGGAATTAACTACATGATTTGTTGAACTCCCTGTAGGTCTTATTGTCTGTGGTCCCTCCTTCTCAGAGTTTCCTTATTCTTCCCAAGGCAGTGATAATAGTGTTGGATATGTAATAAATGTGCAGAAAGTACAGTGTTGCCCAACACAAATGTGAAAGCTCAGTTGACAGACATTGATTATTTTCTCATGTCTACAGCCTTGGACACGTTCTGTTAGTGAAACAAATCTATTTTGTCATTGTATGACAAGTATATCATACCTGGTTTTAGTAATAACCTTGTGATTGTACTAGTCACTTCAGAGAGAATTATTTATTTATACCCTAAGCCCTCTGATGATATGTCAGTTGGCACTAAAAAGAGGTACTGCCATATACATATTAAGATGTGCCTTGTGGACCTGGGAGCTGTGCCATTTACAAGGAAAATGGATAGGAATTAAGTATTTAGGGATAGATGGTATTTCATCAATAGGGTGAATTCTCTAAGCAACCCCATACTAGTAAACCTTACTGATATGGTTTCTGGTAGAAATTTATTTAGAGCACTGAAATAGTAATATCAGCTACATCAGTATTGAAACTCGCCTTTACCTTTTCATCAGCAAATCAGAAATGTAATGGATTTATGCTCACTGGCAAGCAGTGTTTTTTGATTTCCCTGCAGAAGTCAAAAGTCACTCTATTTAGAGCAATAGTAATCCCCACTTCTGAAGATTTTCACATGTATTAAAAATAAGAAAGAGATTATATTCTTTCTTCTGTTTCTGTATTATTCTTCTGTATCTCTGTCTTGAGATACCAGCATGGCCACTTCCTACTTCACCAGTTCCCTGTCTTAACACTGGATTTCGGCTCTCATCAGACCTTCTGTACTCCACTGGGAATCAGGGAGGTACTACTATTTAGATTCCCCCACATTTGTCTGCCTTCAAACTGAAAATCTCAGAACTGCCCAGCTGTAGGTCATGCCAAAATGCGTTAAAAAAACACAGAAGGTATGTGAACAGTATATACACGTGTGGAAGGCATCAGGCATCTTGCATCTTGGGGATGTCTTGTGTCAATATAGCTCTGTTTTCTGCTCTCTTGATTGCTCTGTGGACATCTAGTGCACAACTTGTATGGCATGCCTAGCTTCACATACTTAGACGTGTAGGGCTCCCTGCAGCTCATCTGGTGAAGAAGATACATTGATTACAGGTCCTGACAGGAATCTTGGGGTACTCCTTGGTAACAGATCCAGTCTGATATGGTCATCAATATAGTCACAGAAATTTCAGTTTCAGAAGATAAAAGAGACCTGTTACCAGACAAGACAGAGAAAAAAAAAAAAAAACATTAACTTCAGTTGTTCTGGGATAGACTTTATTTTATTTTAATTATTTTATTTTATTTTATTTTATTTTATTTTATTTTATTTTATTTTCTGGATATTTACTTAGTGTCACTTCTCTAGCCACAAGGATCTGAAAAGACGTCAAAATGCCATACAAATTACAGTCACTGCAAAAAATGAAGCCCTGGTAGTGAAAAAAAGTGTCAACAGTCCATCCTTAGGAATGAAGACAACTAAAAGTAACTTTTAGTAAGTTGAAAATAATAGGATAATTGCAACCATAGAAATAAAATAGCTTTTGAGGAAAAAAAAACACGATGACACCACATTTTTTCTGATGGGCCACTGGCATAAGATATTTTGTCATTATGAATTTTGTGAATTATCTATTTTATTTCTTTATTTATTGATTTTATATCTTCTTTTCCTTATACTAGTATTTTATCTTTAAAACTTTATTAGAATGCATGGGTTCAGTAAACTACTTCAAAATCCTCAGCTCAGAGAAGCAAGAGAGGTACAGAATTTGCTTCTTGGAAGTAGTAGAGATGCTCGGATCACCGAGATTGTACAAGTAATATAGCACACTCTCACAAAGTAAGTCTGAAAACATGTTTGGACATACAAATTTCTACCAGCAAAAGATTACAATGTCATTTGTCCAGGCAGAGGACAGGACACAGCAATACCCCTGTGATATCACTGTTGGACAACAATTCAGGACCTATACTGTTCCCTAGGACTTCTTGTGCTACTCCTCAGTGAAACTTACACTCTGAAGTTCCTTGTTCTCAGCTGCCCATTGGTTAAATATAATGTTGGCACACAGAGTCTCTTGCCAGATGAAAATTTGAGGTACTGTGTGATACAATATTAAAAATGACTCTGTAAAATGAATAAGTACCTCTGAAGGAATCTGTTTTCTAAATTATGTGCTGTAAGCTTTAAATAAATTTGAAGCTTTTGATAAGAAGTCAGTATGTATGTGGGGCAATTGCATTACTTTCTGATCACTGATGTTTTTCTAGCAGAAATTCATCATCTTGCAATCCACATGACCGTCTAGTCAAGAGCAAAACATCTCAGAAATTTTAATGGGAAGGGTATTTTGCCTTATAAGATAATTCTTTTTCATAATAAAAAGGAAGATTTTTTTTTTTTTAATTTAAAGCAAAATTCTAGCAAAAATTGATTATTTTTTTGGGGGTATAGAATAGCTCAGGGACAGAGGGAAGAAAGATTATGGTTTCCTACTTTAAAATATAGAAGAATATACTTTAAGAATTGTTGGCACTAAAGAGGCATTAGTGCTTTGGCCAGCAGAGAGAAACAAGTACTTTAAGCCAAATCTGGATGTCTGGGTTCAGAACCATGTATTTAGGTTCTGGTGCATTCAAATTTCACACATTACGGAATTTTTTAAGGTCATTAAAAATTCTGTGACTGTTTCTTCAATTAAAGTGAGATTTTCGAGTACTTGCTTGGTAGAATTAACACACATTAATTTGACAAGGTTTTTTTTTTCTATTTTTTTTTTGGGTGTTTACTTTCTCACTTGGTGGAAGCAGAACTATGGAAAAAAAAGCTTTTAAAAATAAAAGTAGGCTCTAGGAATTTTCTAAATGTGCTATCATAAGCACTCAGTACCATTGTTGAATTGCTGTATAAAAGGTGAAAAAAGCACATTTATGGAAAAGAAAATCAGAAATCACAAGGTGTGACAATAATATGGAAGTAAAATTTTGCATTATATACCTACCTGAAGACATTTTTTTATTTCTCTCTGTGTTGTTTAAATGCTTAAACAAATTTCAATAACAAAACTCATTTCTCAACAATAAAAACTAATAAAGGTTGGACTAGATGATCTTAGAGGTCTTTTCCTAACCTAAATGATTATATGATTAACTAATCCTCTGACTCATGGCAATAAGACTTAGGGGGAAATTTATAGTATAAAAATAATTTGTATCAATTAAGACCTGATCACACATATACTTTAGTTTCAATGGAGTAATGTTGCTTTTATACAGAGACAGAAGGAGGATCTTCAGAGTAAGTCCACTAATTTGTCTGAAAGAATAATCAAAGCACATAAATCTTTAGATTTAACCCTGATGGGTTTCATCCTGACCTCACAAGTAAGAACAAGTTGAAAGAAAATCTTGCCTGAATGTTTGCTGAGCAGTGAGTTTAATTAATTTACCTTCAGAGGGTAATTTTCACAACATATCAAGATTCAAGATATGTGGAAACATAATTATTAAAACCAAATTCTTCTTTTAATTTGTTGTTGGATCAAAAGTAAAATGGATTAATAAAAATGAACTGTCTATCATCTCAGCTGAGATGCAAGCAATACACATTTTTTGTGGTAAAAGGCTTATCTCTGATCAGGAACTTCTAATTACCACTGAAGTATGAAATATCACCATACTATGGGCTGTATTACCGACCAAGTTAAACACAAGCCAAAATTGCTATTTTCTCCCCCAGACCTTCTTCCATTATTATATTGTACCATAGTACTCCAACTCCTCGTAGGGGCCCTCAGCCTAACATGCCCTTTTTAATAGCTGTTACTAACTAATAAATAGACATAACTAAATGGGGCCAGAGCACTTAGAACAAACATTAGAATTGAATTTCATAAGAAATTTACACCTTTCTCAAAATTAATTCTCTCTCTCTTTTTTTTTTTCTTTTCTTTTCTAGAAGAATGGCTTATAGAAGAATGATCTACAATAAAACTGTGTTCATGATAAGTTATTATATTGTTTAATTACACAAAACACAATTAGCTGTACCAAGTAATAAGTCTAAGCTAATGATGATGACGACTTTGTGTAGGTGATAACTGTCCTAGGGTCCTGTTCTGGTTCTTGTTCAATTTAGTCAACGTGCATTTTCGGAAAGACAATTTACAGATGCCATGAGATAATGATTTGTAATTACTTAAAAGAACTATCCTAGCCAATCTTTTAAAAATTAGTAAAGATAGACTAGATCCTGAGAACTGAGAAGGGCAAATATATGACTTTAACAATAGGACAAGAAGAATCTGACCTGATCTTTTAAACATCATTATTCTGGAAAGGTGTTGGTGCAGCTGTCTTGTGAATATTGACACATACAATGTGCACATAATATAACAAGATTGGAGAGAAAACGCCTCATATAGCTCTATTGTAACAAGCCACTCCAAAGCTAAATGATCCTTTTTACTAGTTCAGTTATGTGGCATCTAAGAAAGGTGGGGATGGAAGAAGTGAATAACAATAGGATGGTCTTTAATAATGTTTTTCAAGCAGCCTTTTACAAGAATGACATCTCACATACACTGATTAGTAAAATATGAACTGCAAGAAATTGCTGTAAATTGGATGTAAACTGGTAGGTAAAAGCAATTATCACTGGTACACTGTGACAATATGAATTGGCTGGTACTTCTCCAATACCCTTTCTTATTGGAAAAGCACCAAATGTGTGTTTATAGTGATAGATGCAAAGTATCTCCATCTTTTGTGTGGATAACGCTTTTTGCCTAGGGGAGGTTGAAGCTTTTCTCACAGACAGGGTGAATTCCAAATTCTGAGTCTTGTTAGTCACTGGACTGCTTGATCTTGAACATTTGAATTATAGGAGCTTGGCATGAATTTCATGGGAACAGGGCTTTCAAACTCTTCATATTATTCTAGAACAGAAAGAATTCTTCTATTTCATTTTCTTAAATCAAAAACTCTGGAAGTGGAAAAGTTTCCACACAGTCCTTCTCCTGTTTTAATACTAGATATGCAGAGAGCACCATTTCTGTAACTACTTCCTTTGTGGCCAAGTTGCATTTTGTCATCTTTCACTCTCAGCTGCACACAGCTGTATAGTTCAAAACTGTGTTTCTTGCATTCTATCCCTCAGAGCTGAAGCAAAGATAAGAAGAGCACTCTGGCACCACTTCAGCTTTTGAACAATGGCTGAAGGAAAATGGCAGTGAGTCATGCAACTAGTCAAAATTTATTTTGAGTTTGGACCATCACACTTGGTTATGGACTTAGAAATGGAAACTTAATCCTAAGAATTACATTAAAATGAAAATTACTTTGGCCTGAGAAACTGGTCAATATCTTGAGGCTGTTGTTTTTTTTTTCTGTTCAGAAAATTTTATTAAGTATTACTTTTCTTTCATATGATAATTCTACCAAATCTCATACACAAAAACCCTATATTTTCCAGAACATCATAGGAATAAGATACCTAGAGTGAATTTCTCTGTGTTGGTTTCCACATATCTCTAACATTCTATTTTGAGATCTACCTAAGAAACCTCCTTTCTCCCACTCCTATATTCTTTCAAGGTTACACTCTCACTAATTGTTTGACGATGCTTCCTCAGTTTCTTCATGTTCACTGGCTGCCTCTTCATTTCCTTCTGACAGATTAATACAAATAGCTTCATTAATTAATTCCCAGCCTTTGTATTTTCCTTTGGTTCAGTTTGCGCCATGGCTTTCATTATACATTATATCATTTTTTTTTAATCATTCCTTCTTTTAGTGTTACTGAAGGAAGCAAATGTGGTCTCCAGCAAGCTTTTTATTTGAAACTGTGATGAAAAATTCTTTTCTGGTTTACTCTTAATTACCATTTCCAGGCATTCTTAAAAGATAAGTTGTTGGTATAGATCCAGGAAAATTTTTATATGTTTTTTTTTTGCTTAGGTATGGCAACCACACAGCCACAGGTAAAACAAAATTCTCCTAGGGTCAGAGACTTGCAGTGTGCAAGAAGAAAATGAAGTGTGGGCAAAATGGATGAAAAGTCTGGTTAAAAGAAAATTCCAATTGACTATTACAATTAATATAATTTTTTTTTTTTTTTTAAATCATAACATATATTTAGTAATTAATGATAACATAGTTCATAAAATAGATGAATCTGTGAAGTTCTGTGATTTACTGTAATACATGAATTTGCATCTGAATATGGTAAAAACTAGTTATGTATCACCTTTTACATTCAAAGGCATTACCATTGTACCTGGCTGCCACATAAACTGAAAATGACATTGATTTCAAGAGAATAAACATTAATTTTCATTTCTTGTATGGTTATGCTGCTTTGTCAAGACTGGTTTTGTTGTTTATCTCCACTAAAATATTTACTGAGGAAAGCTTGTGAAAAAGGCACATGTTGATTTTCCAAGGAGGCACTGTTAAAGCATGAAGACTGGTGGTAATAGTGATATAAAGAAAATTCTGAAACAAAGAGTGTACCTACATGTGGTAATTTTTCTTCTGTTAACTGTCATTATTGAGGGGCCTAATTCCTATACTTGAGAAAATTGGCCCCTTAATTCTTGCTGTGTATGTTAGGATGTCCAAGTCAGACCCTATCCCACTTCCAAATCCACAGTCAGATGTACCTGAAACACACTTTTATACGAATTTCGACATCTTAGCGAAGCTCCAGGTCAAGGCATTAATCCACTTATAGGATTTAGATGCCCAGATCCCAATGTCTAATTAAGAGGTTTTAGACACCAGTCTGACAATTAGAGTGCTTGGTCAGGAAGTGGGAGACCTGGCTATTAGGCCTGCTTTAGCTGAAGAAAAGCACCTATCACCGAACATTTTTCACAGCAAGCAATCCTCAGTCTGAATGATGATGGGTTCTGGTACAGTCAGGAATGCAAGAGAACAAACTGGCTCTGAAACGTAGTAGTTAGAGAACTCAGCTTGCTTTTGGAAAAGCTTGGTTCCTGGGCCATGTGCCCAGAACTGTTTGTGCATTTTACTTCAGATCATCACTGGATAAGAAACAGAAACACTGAAGAGAACAATGACTGGAACTGTGCTTCTCTGCCTTTCCAGCAAAGTTCTTGAGACATTACACTAATAAGTTAAGCACCCATTGCCACTGTGGTTTTGACTGTCGATGGATCCAGCATCAACAAGAGGTATGGAAAGTGAATGCTTTTCTAGCATGATTTATTGTTTAATACTTCAGGCAAACTAGATCACATATGCATAAATTAAATCTTAAATGAAGAGCAGCCTTCCATGACATCTGTAGGTTGGAAACTTATCACAGGTTTTCCAGCTAATTCACAGAAGTATGCTATAAACACATCTCACATATTAGGATGCACGAAAGACGCAGTTATGATAATGGCTTTCTGGATAGCAGTTTTATGTTGGGGAAGGAGTTTATTACATTACAAAAGGTGATAACACATGATAACTAGATAAGGCTAGAAACTATAAGTATGCAAGGTCTCTAATGTAGGTGTAGCTGGACTAAAAGATGATTAAAAGATCACCCAAAAGATGGACTTTCAATTGAATTTAGGCAATGAACTTGTTCTTGGACAACTGAAATGCTTTCTCTATCTTCTCCCAACTTCCCTGAATAGACAGCCTTTCCCAAATTTTTTTTTTTTTTTTAATAGAATAACCCTAACTAAGGCTCAACACATCTGCCAGTTCTTGATTTTGTGCAGTTGTCTTGAATCTCTACTTTAAGCTTTAAAGGTATCCCATTGAACAGTGAGCTTTTTATGTTTGTCATTTGTCTGCTAGAGTTCAGCCAAACTGAGGACAGGACTCATGTTGGCCATTGTACTCAACATGTTAGCAACAAATAAATAAATAAATAAATCTCAAAAAACATATGAAAAATGTAAGTATATAAATAAATATTTTTTTATTTAATAACATTTGACTTTAGAAGACTGAAATGCTGGGATAGTTAAGTAAAAGAATGTTCCAAATATTTGACATTGTAGACTGTTATAATAGCTTGTCTTTAGGTTCCTAAAATGTATGGTGTCCAGATAGCAGTGAAGATATTCTCACAAAAGCTTCAGAAAACATTTCCAGTGTCCTCAACAGCATATCTATGATTTCCTGTTTTTCTTCCATTCTAGTTATTCCTTTTATATCTATTTCCTGAAAAAGCTCTGGACTTTCAACCACTGATTTTTCTGAGTTACATTTAAAATTTCTGTAACAAACTAATTAAAGAACAATATTATTTCCCTTGTTTTTTTGGGGAAATTTCCACTGGTGTATTAGAAAGGGCTTTTGTTTTTCCTATCCCAGCTTCAATTTTCTCTTTATCATTGGTAAAATTAATATTTCATATTATTACAAGGGATAGAAAAATATTTTCAGTATATGAAAGTATTATGAGTAAACCTTCAGAGTGCAAAAAGCTTTGTAGTATTTTTTGAGTTGATTTAAAAATCAATTAGATTTCAATGGGTCTGTGTCTGATTTTGATTCTCAGAATGACTCCTGGGGAAATAAACTTCCCAATCAATTTAATTACACTATCTACATCTGTTTATATTTATATAGAGTTTATGAGATGGATCAAGAGTGTTGCCAACAGTTATGATTTTATTACATGTCTTATGAGATTCAGTTGAGAGTTTTCTATATCTCCCATGATCTCATATTTATTGTTTCAAACCTCATGAAACCTTCCTCATGTAAAATGGTTCCTTTTACTTTCTGCAGAGCTTTTGCTGCAGTACCATCATTCCCTACAGCCTTTGTCTTGACAGTGAGAACTTGCCTATGGGAACTATGACTGATATCAACAACATTTCAAGAAGATCTTTTCAAATATAAGGAATATCTGTATCCATGCCTGAGCAAACTGTTAGGAAAGATATGAATAAAGAGGAATACATGAAAGTATAGACATATGTCTATATAAAGTGGAAGGGCAAGAGACTGAAAGGAGTTCAAGAAACTTTGGGTCATAGAAAAGAAACTGGGAAGGTTCATGAAAGCCTGCTGAAGGTAAAGGAAATGTGAGATAGATAATGGAAGCCCTAGAATTGCTGCAAGATATCTATATTTAAAAAGGAGAAATTGTGTTTTGGGTTCTAGAATATGTTTTGAAAGGAAGGACAGTGAAAGGCATGATGACCACTAGGAAAGAAGTTATAAAGCCTTATGGATTCATGTGAAACTAATTGAAAAACTTATTTGACAGGACTACAAACATTCAAGAAAACCAAACCAAAGCAAACTAAACCAAACCAGCAACAGAAACCATTAACAAAACAAAACAAAACAAGCAAAAAAACAAAACCCCACAATGAATCTAATCTATCTGGAGATCATTAACAGACATAATACAGTTCCACAAAGAAGACTGTGGGCACTTGGCCAGAGTTTGACAAGAAGTGCCTTAAAGAGTGTTGTGATTTAACCCAGCAGGCTGCTCAGCACCACACAGCTGTTCTCTCTCTCATTCTGCCCAGATGGGATGGGGGAAAGAGTTAGAAAGGTAAAAGTGTGAGAACTCATGGATTGTGATAAAGACAGTTTACTAAGTAAAACAAAAACTGCACTTGCAAGCAAAGCAAAACAAGAAATTAATTTGCTACTCCTGCAGGCAGGAGTTCAGCTACTCCCAGAAAAGCAGGGCTCATCATGTGTAACAGTTTCTTGGGAAGATGCACATCATCACTCCAAATGTCCCCCTCTCCTCCTTCTTTACCCCAGTTTTATTGCCGAGCATGACACCACCGGTGTGGGACATCCCTTTGGCCAGCTTGGGCCAGCTGTCCTGGCTCTGTCCCCTCCTCAGCTCCTGGTGCACCACCAGCTCCTTGCTGGCAGGGCAGCACGAGGAGTAGGAAAAGCCTTTCCTCTGTGTAAACACTAATCTGCAGCAACTAAAACCAGTTATCACCAGTTTTCATCAAAACTCCAAAAATACAACATTGTGTGAGCCTCTGTGAAGAAATTTAATTCTGTCCCAGCCAAAACCGAGATAAGAGGAGATGTGTTGCTCTGAGAAAGAAATAAGCAGCGTAGAGATCACAGTGGAGTTCCTTTGCACTTAGTTCAGCGATCGCTTTCTTTAATTTACTCATTACTGATGAAAGCAAAATAAATAAATAAATAAATAGATAAATAACAACACAAAACATCTCTGTTGTTCATGAGATCTATTACTGTTGTCCATAGTTACCATTACCAATACTGAAGAAAATTGAACATTTATAGTGAAATTTCATGGGGAACTTGGTTAATCTTGAACTCAAGTAGTGGATGAAAATACACTAGTATAATATGTAACACCGATTTTATTTATTTATTTATTTATTTATCTTTTTTAAAGATAGCACCTATGTAGTGAATTTGACCTGGAAAAAATTAAATGTTTTGGATTGCTAGATCTAACTTGTGAACTATACAAATTTAACCTTACTGAATTATCTTCCTATAAATTTTTCACTGAAAATGACATGATCTAGAAAGAGGAATACAGCTAGTAAATAGTGTGTTTTAGCCCCAGAAAAAATAGTAACAGAAAAACAAGCAAACTCTGGTGTATATGAACTCATAAAGAAAAATACATTGTTTAAAGGTTTTGGCATTTCCTTTGGGTTGTAATATTCTTAGAAAAACGTTCGCTTTGTATCTTTCTTTGTATCTATCTTTGTGTCTTGTTTGCTTTTCTATCTTTCTAAAGACATCAAGTATCACGGAGTCTGTTTCAAGGTAAATTATAAAAAAATAAAAATAAAAAAAAAAGGAAAAAAATGGCAAGCAACATAAAACTCTACGTAAGCCTAAATAAATTGTCTTCATGTTGACAACATTAATTGAAATCAGTCACAGAATTATAAACAGAGAGTGGAAACACAACATGCATTGCACATAAACATGTATAGGTAAGCCATATTTTATCTATCTAGAACTCTTCCATGTAAACAAAAGAGTTTCCTGTTGACTTCCTATTATTTCAAAACACAGTCCCATTTGGCACAGATATTTACTGATAGAGACTAAATGTAATTTGCCTTGGGACAGAAACTGTTAGTTTCAGTGATGCCTTGGAAAGGAGCCAGCACCAGTAATTAAAGAAACCAATCTATATTTTCTCTTTGAAGCTTATGGTCACAGGAAGTAAGTAAGTGGAGGGTCTGGGCCAGTATTTGTGTCAAAGATATCAACTCTACTGTGACTCCTGCAGTGACTGTTTCTGCAGTGGAGATGGAGACTCTACCCTACTCTCCAGCTTCTTCACAGTCTATGATGAAGAATAGTCTGATGAACTGAGAATTTTCTTAGAAATTGAGGCAATATAAAGCTTATAAAGCTTTTATATGTCCTTTCCTGTAGGGGCTTAAAACAGAACTCCTGATCCCTCTATTTCAGCCATTGGAAAACTTTTCATTCTGGAAAGGTCTGACAAACCTGGTTGTCAGCTAATACTCTCTTGAATTTAAATTCCAACCGTGTACTCCACTCTGTTGTACCTGTAGGAGGTCATCTGAATAGAACTCAAAGTTCACCAAAGGGTTTACATTAAGCAGTACCTCTTACCTGGTACCCCATACTGTACTGACTGTCTTGGACTTTGTGGTAGGAACCATTGAATTCACATGAAGTGTCATAGAGGTATAATTTCAGAAAATGTCCTATCTCCCTATACTCATTTTCCTAATTTTGAAGCATGTTGTTCATTTCCCAAAATTCTTCATCTAATGTTGCAAAGTCTAATGAAGAAAAGAATGTTCTCTCATTTTCGAATGTTAGCTATCATCTCTAAGATTTCCCCACCTGTATGAATGAACACCCTCCAGCAATTCCACTTTTGCTCTCTTGTGGAAATGGCTTGGCAGCCATCTCACTTTTTAGCCTTTCTTCTGAAACTCTCCTCACTTGTCTGACATTTCCTCTCCAGTTCTCATGCTGCTAGAGGTCAATATATCTGTAGCCAGATATACATGGGTTCTTTGTACCCATGTGTAGTTCATCTCAGTACAACTTTATTACATCTGCAGACAACAGCGAGCTGGAACATCACCATAGAGGACAAGATTAGGATTTAACCAAGATCTTGGCATATTGGAGGGGAGATAAGAGACAAGAAGGGTGTGATTGCATAAAGACAGGTGAAGAGCTTTATATTTAGCCAGGAATTGTCAACTACATAAACACAGAATGGGAAACAACTGGCTACCTGTTAGTTCTGTTCAGAAGGATCCTAAGGTTGTAGTGGATCATAGCTAGACATGAGTCAATAGCATCACAGTATGTAGCAAGGAAGGCAAGCCAAATACTGGACGCAATAGAGTCATGCCTTCTGTAAGACATATGAAGAATTTTTGATGAACTGAATTTCTGAAATTTCTTCATATGAAGAATTTCATAAGTACCACTTCAGCTGAAGTACTGTCTCCAGTTAGGGGAGAGTTACTTTAAGAAATGTGTACATCACTTTGTAGGAGAAAAGCACAGAGAATAGTAAGATCCTAGAAAATATAATGGATAAGGAAAAATGTAAATATTATAGTTTGGTCTACAGAAGGAAGACTGATGGGAGACATGATAAAAATCTTCAAATATTTAAAAGCTACTACACAGCTGAAGGGAGTATATCAGTAGTGGATAGTGTAAGAAATAATTGGCTTAAACTACAGCAAAGGAGACTTAGGCTAGACATTAGGAAAAACTTTCTAAAGACAGTGAAATGCCAAGATAGATTGCCTAAAGAAAGTTATGTAATACTTGTCTACATTGTTAGGGACTGTTAAGGATTAATTAAACAGGTATCTGCCAGGAATATTTTAACTAAGCACTTATAAGTGAAGTGTACATGTAGTTGAAGAAATTTATATAGAAATAAAGGTGTGTTGCTGGTGTTGAAATCACCCCAGTTCTAGAATCAGGTGTCAAGTACTCAGCCAGTGTAACCTATTATGGTGTAATGAATCTTTCATGATGATTAACAGAGACTTAGAGTATGACTGAGTATCCTTGTGATTCATGCAGCCATATGTGCCGTGTGTCAGACAATGCATATCCTGCCTATTGCCCTGCTACAGTGAGTGAGCTCTTTTATGACCTTGGGGATATTGTTGAGAATAGCCAGATGTTTTGGACCTATTCCTGGTCATCTCATTTCTACAAGATGATGTAATCCTGCCTGGAATAATTCTCTTCCTGACAGAAGATTGCAAACCAATACCTGTGTGGGAAGGTGAAATGTTGCTGCCCATACAACCCTGCCTTTTCTCAGGGTTTTGGTCAAGAATGGCTTGATTGCCCAGTTCCACTGGGTATGAGTGACCCAAGCAGTGACCCAGGGTCTGAGCTCTCACCCATGTCCTCAACATGAGCCACATATTGAAAGTCTTTTCAGATCATGAAGAGCAGAATCTCAGTGGTTGCTGCTGAATTTGTTTGGCTTTGGTTTAATTTGAATTGTAGTAGTGTAGGTACCTAAATTGAAACAGAGTGCATTACAGAGCAGGAAAAACAGCTGAAATAGTTATCAAGTGGCTGTGAGATAATCTGTACAGGCAGAATGGATGCCAGCAGCCTACCACTAACATCCCTAAGGTTTCCTGATATGAATATCAGCTAATATGACCCACTCAGTGTGGAGACTCCCACATCAGCAAGACAAGGTAGTTGCACCCTTAGGGTTTCCTCTTTGCAATTTCCTCTCTGCATTGCAGAGAAAGGTTTTCAAAAACTGTCAGTACTATCAACCAGTAAATTTTTTTCATAGAGCTTTTTTTTTCTCCCCCACCCCACTCCCCCACCCCCCGGGGAGACCTTTTATGGGCTGCTTGGAGTTTATAATGGTGCTTATAGCATAACTAACAGAGTTCTTAAAATTAAAATGGGACAAAACTTTGAAGACCAAAAGCTTTTCCATTTTATTCTACAAGAACACAACTGTGAAAATTTACTTTGGGTAAGAATCACGGAATCACAGAATGTCTCAGGTTGGTAGGGACCTTAAAGATCTAGTTCCAACCTCCCTGCCATAGGCAGGGACATCACCCACTAGATCAGGTTGCTCAGGGCCATATCTGACCTGGTCTTGATCAACTCCAGGGATAAGGCATCCACAATCTCTCTGGGCAACCTGTTCTAGTGCCTCACCACCCTCTGAGTGAAGAATTTCCTCCTAACCTCCAATCTAAATCTACCCAATTTGAGTTTAAAACCATCCCCCTTGTCCTGTCATTATCTGATTGAGCAAAGAGTTGCTCTCCATCTTTTTCATAAGTCCCTTTTAAGTACTGAAAAGCCACAATGAGGTCACCCCCGAGCCTTCTCTTCTTTAGGCTGAACATCCCCAGCTCTCTTAGCCTTTCTTTATAGGAGAGGTGTTTCAGCCTTCTGATCATCTTCATGGCCCTCCTCTGGACTTGCTCTAACAGCCCCACATCCTTCTTGTGTTGGGGGCCCCAGACCTGGATGCAGTACTCTAAGTGTGGCATCACAAGGGCAGAGCAGAGGGGGACAACCACCTCCCTCGACCTGCTGGCCACCCCTCTTTGATGCAGCCCAGGATGCAGTTGGCCTTCTGGGCTGCAAGCACACACTGCTGGCTCATGTCAAGCTTTTCATCCACCGGAACCCCAAGACCTTCTCTGCAGAGCAGCTCTCGATGAATTCTTCTCCCTGTCTGTACTCATGGCCAGGATTGCCCCAGCCCATGTGCAGCACCTACCTTGCACTTGTTGAACCTCATTAGGTTCACACATTAGGCCCAATTCTCAAGCTTGCCCAAGTCCCTTTGGATGGCATCACTTCCTTCTATTGTATTAGCTGCACCACTCAGCTTGGTGCCATCTGAAAATTTGCTGAGAGTGCATCAATCCCACTGCCTATGTCACTGGTAAAGATATTAAACAGTGCCGGTCCCAGAACAGACCCCTGAGAGACGCCACTCATCACTGGCCTCCTTCTGGACATAGAGCCACTGACCACCACTCTCTGGGTGGGACCTTCAAGCTTAACCTCCTTATCCACTGAATGGTCCATCCATCAAATCCATATCTCTACAATTTGGAGACCAGGATGTCATGTGTCAAAAGCCTTACAGAAATCCAGGTAGATGACATCGAATGGTCTTCCTTTGTCAATTGATGCAGTCACTCCACCGTAGAAGGCCACCAGATTGGTCAGGCATGATTTACCCTTGGTGAAGCCCTGCTGGTTGTCTTGGATCACCTCTTTGTCTTTGCATGTGCCTTGGACATTGCTTCCAGAAGGATCTTTTTATGATCTTGCCAGGCACAGAGGCTCATTGGTCTGTAGTTCCCCAGGTCTTTCTTTTCCACCCTTTTTAAAAATGGGACTGATGGGACTTTTACAGCCACTGGGGACTTCACCTGACTGCCATGACTTTTCAAATATCATGAAGAGAGGCTTGGCAACTACATCAGCCAGTTCCTTCAGGACCCTGGGATGCATGGCATCAGGCCACATAGACTTGTACTTGTTTTGTTTCATCAGGTGGTCTCAAGCATGATCTTCACTTACAGTGGGAGGGACTTTGCTCCCCAGCCTCCATCTACGGGTTCAGGGAAATGAAGGACTTGGGAAACCTGACTGGCAGTGAAGACTGAGGCAAAGAAGTTGTTGAGTACCTCAGCCTTCTCCATGTCTGTCGTTACCAGTTCACCCTTCTCATCCACCAGAGAGGGGACACTCTCCTTGGCATTTCTTTTCGAGCAATGTACCTATAGAATCCTTTCCTGTTATTCTTTGCATCCCTTGCCAAACTCAATTCCATCCATGCCTTGGCTTTCCTGATCCCATCCCTGCACATCTGGACTGCATCCCTGTACTCTTCCCAGGCCATGTGTCCCTGCTTTCACTGCCTGTATATTTCCTTCTTGCACCTCAATTCTGACCAGCAGGTCCTCGCTCAGCCATCCTGGTTGTCTGCCCTCCCTGCCTGCTTTTTTACACAGGGGTATGGAAAGTCCTTGTGTTCTAAGGAAAACATCCTTAAAGAGCTGCCAGCTCTGCTCAGCTCCTTTGTCCCTAAGGATGGTGTTTCAGGGGATCTCATCTACTAGGTCTTTAAATAGCTTGAAGTTTGCTCTTTGGAAGTTTGGGGTCCTGACTTTGCTCTTTGACAGGCCTGTATTCTTTGAGATCACAAACTCAACCAGGGCGTGGTCACTGTAGCCCAGACTGCTTCCAATCTTGACCTCTTTAATCAGCTCTTTTGTGTTGGTGAGCACCAGGTCAAGTAACGCTTCTCCTCTGGTTGGTTTGTCTAATGCCTGGACCAGGAAGTTATCCTCAGCGTACTCTAGAATCTTCTGGACTGCTTACAGCCTTCTGTGTAGTTTTCTCAGCAGACATCGGGGTAGTTCAAGTCCCCCATCAGGATGAGATCTTGAGAGTGTGGCACTTCTCGTAGTTGAAGCAAGTACGCCCCATCCACAGACTGCCCTTGATCGGGCAACCTGTACTAGGCCTCAGCCACAAGCTGTCCTTTATTGGTGTGGTCCTTAACTTTCACCCACAAGCTCTCAACCTGTCCTCTCAGAGGCATCTGTTCACAATCAATTCCTTCCCTTATGTAGAGAGCAACACCCTCCCTTCCTTCCTTATCTATCTCTTCAGAAGAGCTTGTAGCCCTCTATTCCAGTGTTCCAGTTATGTGACTCATCCCACCACATTTCTGTGATAGCAATCAGATCATATTTGTCCAACTGTGCCATGGTTTCCAACTCCTCCTGCTTGTTTCCCATGCTGCATGCATTGGTGTAGAGAGCACTTCAGCTAGGCAATCGATTGTATCACATTTCCAGAACCCTTCCTGATTGCATTGGGATGGTTTGCAAGTATTTCCCTGTTATTTAGAATGATAATATTCTCAGGTAATCTTCCTTCACTCAGAGGTGCATCCTCTTCTCCACCACATCTAGATTCCATCCTTCTAAAAAGAGACAAAGGGACTATGAAGAATGAATATCTAAATAATGAGAAAAAAGTGAAGTAAATATCAAATCATATGAATTAAAAGTCAATTTGTAATGCAGTTAATAAAGGGATGGCATATTGATGATTGGTTGAGCAAAAAGATAGTAAGATGGCTTTTAAACATGAATTTAGAACAAGGAAAGGAAAAATCTCAGTGGTTTACAGTGAGTCGTGGGTGAATAGGAAGAAATGCCCTATAGGCTGCTCATCCGTATTTTTAGGATGTAACACGGGGAATTCAATATACAGTACTTCTCACACGAAATGTTTCAACAATGTCTCTGAATCTCTTTTTGCTAAGATTAAATATTCTCACACTAGGCTCCTGTAGACTACATACGCAATAGCATCCATAGTATTAACTAATACAGAATTATTATTCATACAAGGTGTTTTATTTTTTTTCTTTCAGAGAAATATTTAAAATTTAAAATAAACATTGTGAGATAATAAATATTTAAACTCAACTAAAATTTTTTAAGACTAAAATTCAGGATTTTGTACAAATTCATTCCGTCAGTGCTTACTGACTTGTAAAAACTCATTTGTTCCTTTTTTCTTTATTTTCTTAGTTCTTTTTCTAGTTTCATATATTAGGTTTGTCCTGCTGTTCAGTCAGCACATCCTGTTCTTTGTTGCCTGCTGTTTACTACAATTCCCCTAGTTGTCACAAATTTCTACAATCTTATAGCTGACAAGATCTATGGTTTCCTCTAGGTATTTCCCTGGCCCACCCTTGTTACTTACATAAAGAATAATATTAAAGAGTTAATAAATAATAGTGTCATTTATATCCAATGATTTTGAGACTGTTGCAAAACTTGTTGTTTCTAATGGGTCATTGGTTAAATCTCAAATGAGGACATGCTCTCGCAGAACTGAAAGAAAAAATGCTATCATGAGTGTAAACAGTATTTTATCATTATTTTTTCTGGCAAAGTTTTCCTTACAAAGTAGCACTTCGACCATCTGTGCTCATGCAAGTGAAATTGAGCAATTTCTTTTTTTCTGATTTAGATTCCAGGCTTCCCAGCTTTTTTATTTTTTGACCTTTAGAAACATTGCCTACTTTTTCATGGAGCTTTTAAATTCTTTTCTGATTTTAAGTCTTATTGATATATTCATAGATTTTTTTTTCCACCAAAAATAGTATCAAAAAGGAACTCCAAAGTTTCCTAAATTTAATCCGTGTTTCATAGACCTGTTAATGTCACCCAAATGAACCACTGCCTATGAAAAACTTCTAAAAACAGTAACAGAAAACTGAAGAGATTAATCTTTCCTCAGTGGTGGCAAAATGGTTGAGACCTATATAAATGGTGTAAGCAAGTCAGTTATGAGATTCCAGATGATCACTGAACTGCAAGTCATGTTACAGAAGGAGGGAAAAGCTTATTTGTTCTGGGAAACAAACAAGAAAACATATGCACATACAAACAAACATCAACCAACCAAGCAAAAAAAAACCCCTCCTTCCAAAAAGACAGAACCAGTGACCAGTATAAATTTTGTTCAGCATACTTTAATAAGGCACCAGGGAGGCTTCTGTGTGCACAGTTGAGCACCGATCTGCCTTTCTCACAATGCTGATGCTTTCAGTTATAAGCTTAGCACTCTGTGATCAATGCCTGATGCTGTAGAGAAAGATAAAACTGTCTGATCAAAATTGACCTCAGTTTTAAGTCATATTATGCAATTACTGCTAACCTTCTGAACCTAAAGATTTAGGAGTAAGTATCATTGGGCTATAAAGCCACAAACATTGTATTCTAAGGCATCAAAAAGGCTGTCCTAACCCACCTTCTCAGCTCTGACTTCACCTGATTGAGGCAGGAAACAAAACCATGTCTTTTAAAACATTAATCTTATTGTGCCTTAAGAATCCTAACTAAAGGTCAATCCGCTATCATCCTTGGACCACCCTCCCAGTGTTTAATCCCACACCTGCTGTCAGGCTGCATCAAGCACACAGGGCAAAATGTCTTCTATAATTCCAGAGCATTTTTATGGCAGTGTTGAAATCTCCAGCAAAATCCTGGAGAGAAAATGGTCAGATAACAATGCCTGGTTAAGTAAGGATGAGAGGTGTAACAGTGTGTGAAGGGGCACCCCAAATCTGAGTGTTTTTCCCACACTGATCATGTTAAAGAGCAAGACGAAAATAAGCTAATTCAACAGAATCCTACAAAGAGGCTTCGGAAAAATGTAGGCATCAGCTTGAGAAGCAGAATAAGGTAAGCAAGAAAGTCCGTAATGGGGTTGGGGGAGAGGCATTGGAGTGGGAGGAGGAGCAGTGACACTGGTTAGGCACTTCCAGTTGTCACCCCACGTCATACCCAGCCCTGCCTGGGACAGGACCAGAAGCTCTCCATGGGGCTCAGAAGTAGTCTGCATCTATCCAGTGGCCCACAGTGTGGGGGTGGCAGGAGGGCATCCCAGTGGCCCACAGTGTGGGGGTGGCAGGAGGGCACCCCTCCTTGTGGTGCAGGTGTGTCTGTGTGCCCAGAACCTTCCTTAGTGGAGTGCAGGCACAGCTGGAGCACCCGCATCTCCACAGAAGGCTCTGATGGTTAATGCTGTATGGCTGATACTGATATCAAAAATACAGTTCACTGATGACTGATTAGTTATGTGTCATTAGCAAACCAATAAACCCCTTCCATCCTAATTTGTTTCAACTAGGTGAACTGAGCAGTTTTCCCTGAGACAGTCCCATACATCCATCTTCTATTTGGCATTGCTCTCTATTCTGAAAGCAATGCACCCTGCTGCGTAGCTCACATGGTGTGTTCCCAGAACTAATACTTTTTCTTAAGTTGCATTGAACACGTCTGGTTGAATTCTAACAATTTCAGAAAACTATCTAGAATGCTTTGTGTCAGTTACTTGTCCTAATTGCTTACTTTCATGCATTTTTCTCTCTTTCTTTTTATTTTTTTACCAGAAATATTTGATAAAATAAATATACTTGCTAGCATTAGCTCAAGAAGTTTTCTCATTAGTGAATCCTTTATCATTCATATATTGGCTTTGTAAATTTTTATGTTGAGATCTTTCAAAGATAGCTTTCAAGTTATTTATTTTTGCTGCGCTATTAGCGTATAGTACAATATTGAAAATATCATATAGTAATAATCAACTACTGAATGTAAAAATCAGAATGTGCTATCTTCCAAATATACTTTATCAGTGCTATTGCTGTTGGAAACCAGATTTGTATTGTTGTCAATATAGACCACGCATTATTTGTTACAAAACTTTTGTCTGTGAACAAGGGTGACTTATTTAAAATCCAGGTTTTATCTTTATATATATATATATATATATATATGAATCTCTTTAAATTTATTTGTTTTAGCTTTCCTATAAGTCAGGCTAATTTATTTGTACTTCGCAGGATTATTCATTTTATCCTGTTTAAATGTTGGAACCACATTTATAGTTATCCAATCATTTGGAATTTCTTCAGTTTCCCAGGACTTGTTAAATATCACATGAGTTGTTCTGAAAGCTCCCAGATGGTTTTCTTAGGGCTCTTGGGTGTCAGTTATCTGGGCCTGTTGATTTGCAAATGTTTAATTTCAACAGATGTTCCTTTATATCTTTCATTGTTACACATGGTAAACTTGCTATTACAGCAGAAACAGCATCTGGGATACATACATCCTTATGCTTCTATCCACATACAGCACATAAATGTCTATTGGCCATTTCTGCATTGTAATTCATATTTTTGCCAGAGTCATCTAGATGGACATGTACCTGTAGTCCATTCCTCTTAATATTAACTTTCCTTCTGTTCCAGCAGGGCTTTGACATCTCTTTTTTAGTAGGTTGGACTCCTACCCAAAATAACCTTTTTTTCATGTCTTTGGAATTGTGGTTTACGGGGCACCCAATAGGATATTCATGAACAATTCCTGGCTTTTATTAAAAGACTCCGCATTAAACACATGTGCTTCGTCAGTTATCATCAGTTGCTTCAAATTTGGTAAAACTGACTGCTTCAAGGTTCATGTATGCTATTAATAGGCAAGTGCTGCGTTCTGTTCTCGTAACAGAAATCTAACGATTGAAATCACTGGCATCTTTTTTTTTTTTTTTTTAGGCAAGTCATTGCCACATCTCTGCCAGTAGGAATTGTGTCCAAATACTGAGTTACATCATGCTCTCTACTCTTGACTACTCAACTTGTCCAACAAAGACCCCTTGAGCTGAAGTCACTCTTGGCAACACTAGTTTTCTTCCTACTCCATCTCAACAGTGGGTGAAGGAGCAGATTGCAATGTGCATGTAAGATTAAGCCTGTAACAGAAAGGTACCTTTAGTTTCATTGACCAGAACTGCAGTCCATAAAATTTCATTGTGCAGTGTTCAGACTCCTCTGTGGCTGCAACATCATTGATGTGAACTGCTACTTCCTCTTTACCAGCCTTCCTCCAGCTCTTTTTGCCATTGCCTTTCTCTAAATGCAAATTACATGATAATTCGCAATAGTCATGAAATAGGATTCATCTTGTCATTTTGCAGTTCTACCTTCTCTGTAGTTCTTCTTACACATGGGCATCTTCATGCCACTCTTCATGGTGACTGTCTATAAGCCTAGCATTGCTACAAAGATGGATGACTTCTTCCTACACTTAGAGGATTATAGGGTCACAGATTTCATGGACATAGATTAATGTATATTCTTTAAATACAACACTATTATACTGCTCTTCTAAGGTAACTGCAAAATCTTTCTGGCTGCCCTTTGCTGCAGAGTAAAGGATAATCAAATTCGTAGAGTGATCTTTTTATGACTATTAATAACACCATACCCAAAATACACATTTCTCTCTCCACTCACATAGAACAGCTTTTTATTTGTAGTACATATTGCCTCTTTTTCTATTACTCAAGAAACAGAAGGGATTTCTGAAAAATACCAGAGGGCTACTCCATCAACTTCCTACACAGTTTCTAGTCCAGGAGGTAACAGAGTTCATTTTCAAATTTGGAAGATGACTTGGTAGATGTCAGACAGATAATCCAAAAAGTTTACCGTAGAGAGCTCCTAAACTGACAGACTTGTAAAAGCTCACTTTTCCTATCTTAGAAAGTACAGAGAGTTTAAAACAACAAAACTGTTTTCAGTATAAAATTTACACATGACACTATTAGTTCATCCTGGAACATTGTCCAATACGAATGACCATATGTATTTCATCCATAAAGGATGAAAATTAGAAGAGGGAAGGAGAAAAGATAAAATGATATCTTAAGACCTGCATAATTGTTTTAGTAAGCTGTCTTCACTCTTTCAGAATGGACAGTTTGACATAATCATGGACACAAACAAAAGTGCATTCATGGTCCGGATCCAGTTGTCTGTAAAGAAGATTTTTATTTATTTTATTTTATTTTATTTTATTTTATTTTATTTTATTTTATTTTATTTTATTTTATTTTATTTTATTTTATTTTATTTTATTTTATTTTATTTTATTTTATTTTATTTTATTTTTATTTTATTTTTATTTTATTTTATTTTATTTTATTTTATTTTATTTTATTTTATTTTATTTTATTTTATTTTATTTTATTTTATTTATTTTTTTAAATGGAGTACTGCAAAGAGAAGTCTAGTGTTATTACTGCATAGGGTGTCATTAGTTTAATTTAATTTTTCATACAGATATTGCAGGTACATGCAATAGCATGTGAAATCCATGTATGATGTAAAGGAGGTGAGAAAAGAGAGAAGAGCTTGATTTATTTTCTATGACATTTATTACCTTATTACCTCTTTAGGAATAATTTTTCTGCTGAGTTACAGGTAGTTTTTCACCATGATTTTCTGTAATAAAACATTCTATTTAATTTCTCTATTGGTTAACTAAACAAGCTTTTTTTTTTGCTTGCTTTTATATATTAAACTACTTTTTTTTTAAAAAAAATTCTGAAAAAGAACTAAAAAATACCTTCTTAAATGAATAGGCAAATTATTATTTAGAGGATTAAAATATTATGTTTAACTGCTATAATATTAATTTGAAT
Organism: Anser cygnoides; assembly: GCF_040182565.1. Lineage (NCBI taxonomy): Eukaryota > Metazoa > Chordata > Aves > Anseriformes > Anatidae > Anser > Anser cygnoides. The sequence goes on from NC_089875.1 coordinate 89,631,787, forward strand.
AGGACAGAATATAACGTTCAAAATAAGAGATTGCCTAGCAATGAATGACACTTGAGAAATCCCCATTGTGAGATATATATTATGTTTTGAATAGATTTTCAGTTACTGACACTGAAGGTGATGTTCAATATCACAACCAAAACAGACTAGCTCCTTTGACAGGATGATCAGGAAAATTTCTATTGTCCAAAGACACATTAGGAGTCAGAGAAGATATATAGTGGACAAAGGGAAGAAGGAGTCGTACGGAAGATACCTTCAGAAAGGAAGATGTGTTACTTAAAGTTTGCTCTGCCACTGAAATGTAACACTGCTACAGGAATGAATAACAGTGTAGATACTCTTAGGCTTCCCAGGTCTGTATACCTGGCAGAAAATTTTGTGGGGAGAGGGGTACTGCCTGTGGCAAAGAGGGAGAGTGCTTGGTGTATCTTCAGTAAACCAAGCATAGACTTAAGTCCATGGAACCAGGTGGGGTGCAGCATGGTGAACTGGCAGAGGCCACGGCAAGGCTGATCTCCATTGTCCCTGCACAAGGCAAGACAAACAAACATTGCACTCATCTTCCAAGAGGGTGAATCATCCATAGAGAAGGAGATATCAGTAACTGCAGACCGGTCAGCTTTACCTCAACCCGTAAAAAGTTGTGGAGAAAGGAGGATTCATGCACTGAAAACCTAACAGAAAAGGTGGCTTAATATTGAAGAATTTTGTTTTCAAATGCATATGTAAATTAGAAAATGTATTTCCCTGTTTCTTCTTCAGTCCCATGCCCTGTTCTTGTTTATTTTTTCATTTTTATTAATTGGCTAGCTTGTGGCAAAAGCATAGCCATGTTATTTTGGTTTCTATGTATATTTGTCTTTGGAATAGGCACATTATAGAAATATAGTTGGAAATGTAATGTTTAGAGTGAGAATCACTTCTGATTGCTCAGCTGCCATTGTTGCTTTATTTATTGATTTATTTTTAAGTTATTTATTTTTAAGTTATTTATTTTTGTTATTTACTTATTCATTTTTAGTTGCAGAAAACTTCTATTTGACTTGGTTACAAAATTGGTTTTGAAACCAAAAAAGTTAAACTAGCCAAAACAGTATTTCACTTTAAAAATTACAGTAATTTTGTAAAACTGCAGTGAATTTCATCAGATTCCCTGGGATGAATTCCCCAACATACATTCGAAGAATGTATGGCACTCTTCTTTGCCTTGCCTTGCTTTGCCTTGCCTTTGCTTTGTCTGGTTTTCCCTTTTCTTGGTAGCTAATCCCCCTTCAAATGAAGACATATATGGAGTTAATAAGGAGAAGGAGTAACTCTGGGCTAATGCAGCTGATGGCATACCATCACTGGGCTCATTCTGCTGCCTGTTCTCTCCAACTCTGCCCTTTGTCTCCCCCATCTATTCGTGCTTGCTACAGAACAAACTGCATTTGTACATAACACATGCACTGTGGAGACTTTTTCAGTGAGCTCCTGAGGCTTACTGTAATATCTATAATAGCAAATAATTTAATGTGGCAACTGTTCAGCAAGGACAAGAAAAAAATAAATGTCATTTAGGTCACATTCCTAATTACTGAGAAAATACTGAGGGGCAGAAGAAGGAAAAGAAATAGACTTCTGTCTGGAAAAATCACACATATGTAGCTAAATCCCCTAGCATAAAAAAAGAACTGTGTCACAGACATAGCTGAGGTTAAGAATAGACTTGTTACATCATCTTTTGCACAATGCAGTAGTGGGAAAAGAGAGGAAATGAGGCCTTTGGAGAGGAATAAATAAATTACAGCCAGATTTTATAGAAAAATGGCTAGACTGGAAGCTTCTTAGGAAAACTCTGGATTGTGTTCCATGTTAGATACAGGTGAGGAAAGAATAGAAAAACTAACAAAAAGAAAAAAATCAGTTATGGTTACTGGTGACATGGAAGCAATGGTCAAAGGATATCCATTTGAGCTTTAGAGAGCAGTCAATTTATTTTTTCATTAAGAGATCCTACAGCTGCTTCTGGCATGTTAGCAATGGCGGGAAGTTGTACGGCAGCCTTTCAAACTCCAGTCTTCCTAAGCCCAAGAAGAAAAATGTATACAAATCTCTGAATAGTTTTATCCCCACATTAAACTTCATCCAAGACTGCAATCAAATTAGTAAAGCAAAGGTTCTTCTGAGAGTAAGTTCTACCTTCAGTACTATATTTCTGGCACCTAGTCTGCAGCATGTGGAAAAAAATCATGAGTCCTGTGAGAACATAAAACATTTATGGGATAGGAGCTCTACTCAGCAGTGGCAACAACCTATCCTTCTTGGAGAAAAGTGACACCCAGATGAAAGGACAGTTGCCAGCTGGGGTGTGCAAATGATCTCATAATAAAGGTAGCCCATAAGTTAGCTGAGTGCTAGGCTTTGCATCAAACAAACAAAAGATTCAAAAGCTCTTTCTTTCTTCAATGGTGGTCTTAGTCATCAGTAATCCAAAAAGGCTTACTTAAATTGTTAAACCATAATGGAAGGAGCTGAGCTGGGTGGCCTGTCAGCATCAAAAGAAATGTAGCTAGCAGGTCGAGGGAGGTGATTCTCCCCTTCTACTCTGTTCTGTTGAGAACCCACCTGTAGTACTGTGTTTGGCACTGGGACCCTCAACACCCTGGGAAGGATGTGGACCTCTTGGAGCAATTCCAGAGGAGGTCCATGAGAATGGTTAGAGGGCTAGAACACCTCTCTTATGAAGACAGGCTGAGAGAGCTGGGGTTGTTCAGTCTTGAGAAGAGAAGGCTCTGAGGAGACCTTATAGAGGCCTTCCAGTACCTAAAGGCAGGCCTACAGGAAAGATGGAGAAGAACTCTCTGTCAGGGAGTGTAATGATAGGACAAGGGGAATGGCTTTAAACTAAGAGAGGGTAGATTTAGATTAGATATAAAGAAGAAATTCTTTACTCAGAGGGTGGTGAGACACTGGTTGCTCAAGACCCATGGATGCCCCACCCCTGGAATTGTTCTAGACCAGATCGGATGGGGCTTTGAGCAACCTGGTGTAGTGGGAGGTGTCTCTGCCCTTGGCAGGGGTGTTAGAACTAGCTGTTCTTTAAATTCCCTTCCAGTCCAAACAATTCTATGAATCTATGATCTAAATCTGGGGTAGGAGTTTATAGTAAGACCTGCTTTGTGCTTCCATTTCTAGCCTGGAGCAGAGAAGTGGAGGGAAGGAGAAAATTATTTGCTTGGCATTTCTTAGTTCAGCTGAAAAAAAAAAAAAAAATCACAGCTCTGAAAGTATAGACTGAAAACCTGAAAGCAATTTAAACTGTTTGGATAAAAGTTTGGAAAAATAAACAGAGTATATGGTTACATGGGAAAAATGCTGGATACTAAATGATTAAGTTAGAAGCAGGTGTCAGACAAAAATTGTAAAAGCTATAGCCTAGGGAAAGAGATGAACTGTGGATGATAAAATACGTTTGCTAAAACCAACCACTAGTTCAGTTCTGGAGCTCTGCATCAATTCATGGGAGAGGTTGGGATCTGTTTACTGGGAGCTCTCTTTCTTCTCTAAAGACTAGAAAGATGGAAACATATTCTGGAACATCATGGAATCTAGTATATCTCATTGTTCTGTATTTTTAAGAATTATACTAATATCTGAATTGTGATTTAAAATTTTTCAGCATGTCGGTATAATTTTTCTTCATGCAACAAGCAGATTCAGGAAAGGTGTATGTCATATGAAGAACCAAAGCTTCTAACTGCACTGTCACTTGAGACATTTTTCTAGGAGAATATGTGTTCCATTAACAGACAAAGGAGCTGTCTGTAAGAAGTTTGCTTTCACACCCGCATGTATATCCAAAATAAGCCAGTGACAATGTAAGATGTGCTCACCTTGCAGGACACATCCTACTTTAGAGAATCAGCTCTTAGAATATAACAGGCAATTCACAAAGGAGACAAAGTCTAATGAAAACTGTGGAGGGACACTGTGAGTCAGGAAACCTTTTGCCTCAACCACAGCCACCAGTTTCAGGTCAACACTGGCCCTGTGCTAACCTTCAGAAGATGAGGTAATGGCTTCCTTCCATTGCTTCCTTCTTCCCAGTGTCTTCCTGACCTTGCTGGTTTCATTTCACAAATTTATTGAAGCAAAGTTCTTAGGAGGCTGTGGATATGTTCTCATTTATAGAGTCTTGACAGATGACGCTGCATACATATATGACAGGTGTAAGTTAAACTTGATTGAGAAAAAAATAACTGGCTTTTTCAACTTTTGATGTTCACATTTGCAACTATAACATCTTTGAATATTCTTTTTAATTCATTTTCTATTTTATATAAAATAAAGTGAAAGAAATGATCATTTTGGTTTATGCAGAGATAAAACAATACTGTCATTTTAACTATTGTACAATCAATGATACTCAGCATACAGGAACATACAATAGAAATGTATGCACTTGGATACATTTTTAAAGGAGGAAAAAATAATAATTAAATGTTAATTTAGATTTTGTCAGTTCAGAAAAAATATCTTAAAAGAGTGTTTCCCATTACAATTTTAGATGATTGTTTCCTGATTCCCAATAGGTTACCTATTCTCAGACCTCCAAAGTAAGCCAGTTCAAAAAAACACAAACCAAACCAAAACACACACATACACACACACGCACACACACAAAACAAATCAAAACGAACAATGACAACAACAACAAAACACAAAAACCAATCAACTAAACAAACAAGCAAAGAAAAACAAACCCAGATCTATAGAGGATTAAGCTGTCAGAAGTGTAAGTCCATATATAGGTAAAACCTACTCTGCTATTTTGATCTGAACAGACACTAGTTCAGTCTATCACAAAATAAAAATAAATTTGAAACGGACACCAGAAAGTCAAATACTTTACAGGTGCTCTGCCTGGAATGACTTACCCAAGCAGGGTCACTATGGCTGAACTCTGAGACTATTTAAGAAATAATTCGAAGGAGAATTTGTGTATTATTGTAGTCTTCATTGTTTCCATTATTACCACAATTTTATAGTGTTTAGAACCCTTTTACAGTTTAAAATGTCATATCCCAACCAAAACTCAGTGTGGTAATATTATTGCAATAAATCTCCTCAAAAGAATTTTTTAGCTTTCATGTTAAGTTTGGCAAATGCAATAAGATAGATAGCATCATTTGGCTTGTATTTGCTAGGCAGTCCCCCACAAATCTGCCTTGCCAGCAGAGCAATTCAAAGCCTTTCATCACTGGAAGCAAAACTTAAATTCTGCCACCATGTTTGGACTGGGGAGCTCCTGTCTGGGGGTGAGGGAGAAGGGTAAGTGGTGGAGTTGAGGTGGGGGATTTGGAAGGGAAACAAATGCTGCTGCTATTCTTAGACTATCATATGCACTTCAATCTGTCTCTTGGCAGCAGCTGCTGCTGCAGGCGGTGGCTTTTCAGGCTTCTAGCACGGTCAAAAAGCCTCTGACAAATCCATTTTGCTGCTGCTTTGTGTAACTGTTTCTTTCCACATATGCCAGTATAAGAGTCTCCAGTCCCACAGGTGTGTCCCACAAGGTCAAGAATCAGTGGGTAAAACCCCTCCCATGGCTACCTCATGGCCTGCTGTGATGACCTTTGTCAGATGCTACTGGTGGCAATGCCGCCAGTTAATCTACAGTCCAGGAAAAACAATCTTAATTCCCTGTTCAGTATATGTCTCCACACACATCTTCATTTTAAATGGAGACCCAAAGTGGGGCTTACTGGTCCTTGATTGTTGTGTGTGATAAAAGTCCCAGGACCTCTCCAGGGTAGGGGGAGAGAGAAGAAAGGGGAAACAGTAACGTGGAAGAGTGTGTTACTGCAGAAATGAGCTGAGACATTCTAGCTGTTTTCTAGAACTGACTCCACTATTTTTTACTTAATTTATATGGAAATATTGACCAAAATTCTAAGTGGCTTTGTTTTTATACTTTGTACAAATACTTAGTCTGAAATCTGCTCCTTTAACGATGGTCCTGAGCTTTCTTGCATGTGTGTACTTATCTTGATTGTCTGTGTGAGATATTTTAACACTGGAACTCTAAGGGTAATTAACATGGTACTAATGGAATGTGATCAAATATCATGCAAAATGCAGATATTTGTCTACAAGCTGTTTTATGGTGGATTTTAAGATTGTATTCCTTCTGGAGAGATGTTAGCACACCAGCGAGGAGGAGTGGGAGTTGGAATGACATAGAAGGGAACTATGTTATGAATCAGTGTAGACTTGCTTTTCATCTTGGCATTTTGCCTTCCAGTCTGGAAGTCCTCTTCTGGAAGACATTTTGCCTTACAGTCCTGGTTTTCAGACACCTAATAACAAAGAATCTTCTTGCTGGCATTAAGCTTTAACATATTGGAAGTATATTGGAATTTATCGCTCAATAGATTTGTACATTGATTGCTGATGATTGCATGCATATAAATCTCTTATAAAAAAAAAAGAAAAGAACTTCTAAAATAAGTATCAGAAAGAACTATCAAGGACTGTTCAGTTCATTATTAGCTCATGAGAAAATATACATATTACTCATGTTATATCACATGACATACTTTTAGGAGAGCTATTTAGCAGCTGAAATGGACTTTTTTTACACAAAAGTAAACATATAGCTAGTAAACACAAGCTGTTCTTGTCTCTTGAACACATTTTTCTTCTTTAATGTCCAGCATGTAATTTTATTAAAGTCTTTGATCTTGATATAACAAATGGAGGAAAATATTTCAAGACAGGCCACAAAAAAAAAAAAGGATTTTTGAAATTTAGATTTTTGAAATTTTCTGCTTGTGAGGGGTTTTAATTTTCAATTCTGTAGGAAGTGATAGCTCAGCATAATTAGATCAAAATGAAAGAATATAGTCCAGCAATAGCTTTCCAACCCCAAGTGCATAAATGCTGTTTTATATGTTAAGAATATAAATAGCTGAAAGTGTTTGACTCATTCTCCCTTCCCTTCCCTTCCCTTCCCTTCCCTTCCCTTCCCTTCCCTTCCCTTCCCTTCCCTTCCTTCCCTTCCCTTCCCTTCCCTTCCCTTCCTTCCTTCCCTTCCCTTCCTTCCCTTCCCTTCCTTCCTTCCCTTCCCTTCCTTCCCTTCCTTCCCTTCCTTCCCTTCCTTCCCTTCCCTTCCTTCCCTTCCCTTCCCTTCCCTTCCTTCCCTTCCTTCCCTTCCTTCCCTTCCCTTCCCTTCCCTTCCCTTCCCTTCCCTTCCCTTCCTTCCCTTCCCTTCCCTTCCCTTCCCTTCCTTCCCTTCCCTTCCCTTCCTTCCCTTCCCTTCCTTCCCTTCCCTTCCCTTCCCTTCCTTCCCTTCCCTTCCTTCCCTTCCTTCCTTCCCTTCCCTTCCTTCCTTCCTTCCCTTCCCTTCCCTTCCCTTCCCTTCCCTTCCCTTCCTCCATGAGGCTGGATAACTTCAGTAAAGCAAGAGGGCTTAAGATGCTTGTATTCATTTCCTTTATTAACTGTAACTTTCCCTATTGCTTAAGAGAGCATTACAAGACTGATAGTTTTCTACAAACAAACCATCAACCAATCTGTTCCTTACTGGAAACATCTGCTGAAATTATGAAAAAGAAAACAAGAAACTTAGATACCATAGAACTGTGCTATGACCACAGTTTGAATGAATCTGTTTTCTGTCTTTGGAATTGTTTTTCTTTATTTTCTGATCTTTTTGCTTGTATTTTTGGATGCGTATTGCAAACAACGATGACTAAGACTGTGATTGAAGGACTAATCCTCTATTTTCTTTTTGGTTGAGTGAACCAAATTAAACAAATGATCACAGTTTAACTTTCCTTGGTATCAAGAAGCATCTGGAGCTGTTTATTTTGAATATGTACCTTTTAGAAATATAGATCCATGAAACATTTCCAGCTAGTCTCATGAGGCCCAGTTCTTCTCTCCTTTAACTTGGATAAGCCAGGAATTATTCCACTCAGTGAAGAATGCTAGGTTGCTCAAGTAAATGAAAATTTCAAGTAAATGAGAGCAGAAGCTTTCATCAGCTGCATTTATCTTTTTGTTTGTTTGTTTCAGCTTTTGCATTTGCTTACGTGCCAGATAAAATGGCAGCTTCCCAAGTCTCTGAGAGTAGTAAGAGAATTATAGCTTATTCTTTCTTGTTCCAATAGCACTATGTGAATTGTAGGACTGAGGTTTGACGTCCAGTTCCTCTCTCTGCTATATGCCCCACTTGTTTCCTGACTACATTGGAGGGAAACCTGTCCCTAGTCAGTAATCTCACAGTGCCGTGTCTAGTGTCTGGACACTGGGGAAAAAGGCAGGAACATATATACTCTGTGAATTTATATATGTTGGTCTTGTCATTGAAGGTCACCAGAGGATTTTCACCTGGGGAGTTTTTATACAGCAAGTGGATGTATAAACATTTTGATTATGTTTTGAGATGAACAATGACATTCCAGCATAAAGCTGTATCTCTTTCTCTTCACCAATGTCTGCTCCTGCTTGGGGGTCAGCAGCCACTGCAGTCTCCTCGTTCTCACTTCTGAATGTCATGGAGATGTCTCCCTGTCGCTGTTATGACTCTCATAAATGACGTGAACAAATTATGATCACAGGTAGTAAGCAGGAAAACTGAGAAACAGGAAAGTTACTAGAGTTAGGAAGGAGACATGTCGTAGCTAGAAATGAGGACAAGAGCTTTTGATTCCTAGATCTGTTTCTTAACTATGCATTTACTTTTGCATCTTCATGAGCAAAAATGTTTATAGAAGCAGTTCAGCTATTTTTTCTTTTTCATTGCTGTGTTCTAGGAAATTAATGGATTACGATTTGAAATGTAAAATGAAAGGATTATCATGTACAGCTAACTGGTATGTTACAATTCAATGCTTATTTTACTTGCAGTTTACGTATTCACAATATGAAGACTGGCCCAGTGACTGAAGCTAAAAGAGCTTTGCCTAATTAAAGACAATTTTTGCTAATTTTCACAGTATTTCAATGAAACTATATCACATGCTTATGCACTGTATTGTTAGTAAATCAAAATTTAGGAATAGATCAAAACAGGCTGGAAAACAAAAACAACTGGGGCAAAATGAGTTTCTTATATGTCTTCAAAAACTTCCATGAACTTGGACCTTACACTAAAACATGAAATACATATTTTGTTGTCTGTAAGATACTGGGAAAATCCTTAGAATTTTCTGTGCTTCTGGCAAACTTCATGGGGAAAACAGTTTCACAACCTCATTTCATTGAAAACCAGGTGGTGCAACTGAAGTTCTCTTTTTTCAGTCATTAGAAAATCCAGAAGTGATAATTAAATAGTAAAATATGAAGACATGGATTTTTGTGACTATGTGAATAACATCAGATTCAGGTCTTCTTGTACTAGAAAAAAGAACAGTATCACACTTTGATCATGCCCATGAAGCTACCTCCTATGAAGAAGGCCTTTTGTCTTCATTCTCTAACTCTTGAATGCTATATTGGTGGAAGTATTGGGTTGCTTATTTCTTATTGGTACAATTTAAAATCGTCCTGACTCCTCTGTTCTTCTTGTGTTCAGTGTCTCTTCATTTGACATTATTATCCAATACTCTCTTCCATGAGTATTTCCTGAATGCTTTTGCCTCCTGTCTCTCACTGTTCTTGTCCCAAGAATTTTCTACACTGCTTGTTGAAATCATCATTTTCAAGTGATGACCATACTTAATATTTATTTTTTTTTGATTTTTTTTTAAATCTGAAACATTGATTCAGCTCTCCCATTCAAATGGATTTTTCAGCTTTATGTCTTCTTTAGTGTATATAATATAAAGATATACAAGTTTTGCACTGACAAAGCTGAGGTAAATACTGGAGGCTAGCTACAGTAACAGCATACTTACAATAAGTCAGTTAAACCAGTGTATGAAAAAAGATAAACTAACTCACAGCATGCTCACTATTACTCTTTGGACCATAAGTGGAATGTAATCCAATTAGTTTGATGCTAGCTTGTGTAAAAGTTACTTCACGTCTACAGTTGCTATAGCACGAGTGTTGTCTTTTTGACCAGTGCTCTTCCCATCTCACTGACGATTTTCTTCCCTTTCATAGCTACTTCATCTCTCTTCACCATTCCTTTCAGTTGTGGTTTAACATTGATAGGCAGCTAAGTATGACACAGCCACTCTTTCACTTTCACTCCTCAGCAGGATGAGGAGGAGAGGAGAGAGGAGAGAAAATGAGAAGGAGGAAAAAGAAAAAAAAATAATTAGTGGGTTGGAGATAGAGGCAGTGTAATGAAATTAAAAAAATCAAAGTCTGCATGGAAGCAGAAGGAGAAAAAAATTCTCTAGTTCCCATCATCAAGAGATGTTCAGCCACCTCTTGGGAAGCAGAGCCTCATGCATGTAGTGGTTGTTTGGGAAGACAAATGCTTTCATAAAAAGAGTACTCCCTTCTCCTTCTTCCCCTCAGATTTTATTGATGAGTGTGAAGTCAAATGTTATGGAATATCCCTTTGGTTGATTTAAGAGAGCTGTCCTGGTGATGTCCTCTCTCCACCTTTTGCCCACCCCCAGCCTTTTTGAGGAGTTGGAGCGCTAGCCTTGATGCTGTACCAGCACTCCTCACCAACAGTAAAAACACTGGTGCAATATCAACACTATTCTAGATACAAATGCAAAGCATAGCACTATATGGGCTGCTGTTGGAAAAGTTAACTTCATCTCAGCCAGACCCTTCTCCCTTCTCTGAAGCTCCATTACACCACTATTCTGTGTTGTTTCATACCATGAGGTACTGATCTATTATGATATCAGTAAGAAAGACATTCAGGTTCTGTAAAGTATCATTTAAACTGTTGTTTGTTAGAGCTAACATAATGAAGAAAGACAATAATAAAAATGATCTTATCCCCTTTAGGTGCTGGGAACACCAAGTTGTGCAGCATTGAATGAGCCTCCAGTGAATGTGCAGCATGCCATGTAAAGGGTTACATCACTTTTATTATTTGAGATATTACAGGATTTTCTTAGAGGAGGAACACAACTCTACTCATCATTTTTACACTGTGAGGGAGAGAGTGTCCCCTATAGCATTTGGAGTATCGGGAAAATAGGTCAGTGAGAAGATGGCATAAGTAAAATATGCAAGAGAGAACTTCCTCAAACTTCTTTCAGTTTCCTCGAGTGCATTGGCTTTTCAAATCAGGCCATCACAGAAAACAGAATGCTAGGTTTTCACCAGCCTAAACATCATTTAGAGTTAGACAAACAACTGCCCAGTACACTAATCACTTTGGTAAACTGAGGATCCCTGTGACCCACGACCAATAACTCTTGCATAGTTGACTGAAGAGTTGTCCTACTTTAATAAAAGTGGAGAGAGATGTTTCTTTTAGACCCTGTGGACTATTATTGAAGTTCCTTAGGTTGAGAAGAAGCTAATATTTCTTAAATGCTTTATTGATTTTAAAATAAATAAATAAAATAAAAATAAATTGAGCAGAAAGCAAGTGCTGCCATAACCACAATGGTAGATGACAAAGTCATGATTAGAACTAATTTTTCAGCCTTCTTAGACATCTGGTTGACAGATAGGCAGACATGGACTGCAGAGATATCCTGACCATTTATTCCATAAAATAAAGCTCTCCTGAGCAAGAGTCAAACAATGAGTTTAACCAGAGAGGCAATCTTCAGACACCGGTGAAAAAGGGTATATCATGAATTTATCACCTCTGAGAGACAAGAAGTGCTCTAAAGTAAATATCAGGATTGTTTTGTAGGGCATGGCTGAACATTTAGTGTGTAAATCACAGAGAGATTGGCTTTGACTTCTGTTTATTAAAAACTGCTGTCAGGGTTTTTTAATGTCTTAAATGTTATTGAAGATTAGAAGTCTCTTGCACACAACCTTAATCTCTTTCTACAGACCTACAGACCATATTACCTTTTCTAAGTCTGTCATTGATCTTCTCTGGGATATTTTTATTTTAAATATTCTGTTCTGTCCAGTAGTAGTGTCTTCCATAACCTAAGAAGCTAAATCAGAAAAAAACGTGCCCAAATAATGCACAAGAAATTTTATAGCTGCTAGATCAGTAGTAAAGTCAAAGAACATTGCAAGTGCATAAGTCTGGCTTCTAGGGTCCAAATTCCACAGGTAACTCAGTTACCCATTTGTTTGGTGAAATTGTTTGCTTGCTTCTGTGCTTTGACTAGTAAGTGCTTCCTGACTGTGTCAACTCCTTTGCAGAGCACTGCAAATGAAAACAACACTAGAGACCAGTAATGGTTTCTTCCTTATTATTATTATCATTATTCCTTATTAAAACACTACCAAGACATATAGTTTTGACTTCTGTTATTTGCATATTTGTTGTATATTCTTTGAGCTCTTAAAGAACATAGGTTTCTGATTGAAATTCTGTGCACAGTCTGCTGGTAAGATTAAGAGGAAACAGACTCAAAGGAGGTTAAGCAAATATTTCGCATCACCATTTAATTATCTCAGGTCATTCCTAAAATATTTTTTTCTATTGTTTGAAATTAATGTGTCTCACTTCAGTAAAATTAATTACTTTTGACTTCCTTTTCCCAATGAGGATAAAATGAATAGATATATGAATTTATACATCCAGTATTCTGAAAGACTAAATAAATCTTGAAGTTCCCTCAGAAGGTACTTATGAAATGCACTATATTTCATGGTCAGTGCTACTGAAATTTGTAGTTTGATTTTGTATTCTGCCTGAACACAAGTGAACTGCTCTTCTAGCGAAATTACGTAGCATGATAGATCTGTGAACTTTTCATGCTTTCCTATTCATTTCAGACCCATTCCTTGCATTAGCAATGACATATTGTTGCTTCAAGATGTGTCTCAGTAACCAACTTGAATATTGTACCTTTTTCCACTGAGGAGTGCCCTCAGTGTTGACTGGGCTTTTATGGAAGATTTAGTTCTCTATTTGTGTAGAGATATCTAGCTGGCACTGGGACATCTTTGTGATAGTACTGGCTGCATCTGAAAAAAAAATAAATACAAGACCGCTTTTCACCGTATTTTTGCTGATTGTGGAAGCCATATTTCCTCTCAACTTCAATCTTAATCAAGGCCAACAGGAAAGACTCATTCAGAAAACAGACATTTCAGGAAGTTGACCAATTTCCCCTCGGTCTATAGGCCTTGCTGAAAAGTGTAGTTGAAAGTATTGTGGTGTTTCACTGTCTACTCTGGGTATTCTGTTTCCACTATTATTCCGTTCTTCTGATATGACAGTTTTCATGAAAGAGTTTTGAATTCCATAGGAGTTCTGCATTTTTTTAAAGATACAATTAAGAGTAACCATTGCTTGGGAGGATATCTTTCCTTTTCTCATGCTGAATCCAATATTGAAAAAGCTTTCTTTTTATTTTATAATTTGGGAGCTAGAAATATTTCCCATAAGGGTGACTTGCAAATGTTTTTGTCATTGTGTTTCTCCAACTGACATTTTATGGATCTGATAAGACCTTCCAGAGGGCAAAGAACATTTGCTGGTTTGCTGTTCTTCCTATACACATCGGTATTTTACTCTTTCTACACATATTATATATCTCATATTACGTTAAAGAGTACTGAGTAACAACATACCTGAAGAAAAAGGGGCAGAAACAAATGGGGTGAAGGAATTTCCAAATTTTTGCCAGCCTCTGAAAAAGATTAGATATGTTATTGTTTATGTAATTTTGAAGGTAAAAAGTTTAAGTGAAACTCAAACATTATCCTATTGAAGATTATGCTTTTTTTTTTTTTTTTAATGTAGGAGTAGTTACTGGTATTGTATATATAAGAAAAAAGATGATGGCTTTGCTTATAAAAGTTGCTGAGATGAAAATCGTGTAAAATTATTTCTTTTCTTCTTTTCAGTGTTTCACCTGATATTGTTAATATGAAAAAGAAAAATTTACATTATGAATCACACAAATATCATAACACAAAATGAAATAAGCATTAAAAAACACAATAATGCATTAGGAAAGGGAAAGCCTTTCACAGAAAGTGTACTTTATCCAAAAACTAGTAGTATAAGTTTATAACAATATATCCTTTTATTAGTATCTCTGTTTCGAGACCCAAAAGACAAAAACAAATGAACAAACAACATACAATCACCCCACTAAGCTCCAAAGGGCCACATTCTTCTCGAATGCATTTGTGGAGGTATTTAGAACTGAGTGTCATCAAATAATGACAAAAAGCAGAACTGAAAACAAGGCTGGTACCTGAAGTCGGTGACACAACGTGTTCTGCTGGAATTTCCTCATTCAATGATGCACAAATCAGACAAATTTTTGTTTTGGAGGTATTAGGTGTGACTGTTCATAACCATTATTTTATGTGACTGTGACAGGATAAGTAATAAGAAGGCAATAGCGCAGTAAAATTATATTCCTTTGAGCCTTACTATACTTATCCATTTCTTTTTTAATGGTTTTAAGATATTTAATGTTAGGCTTTGTCTCTTTGTAAGTCTGTAACCTCAGGCATCTAAAATATGTTTTGAATAAAAAGATATTAAACTAAAATAACCCTTGCATACAAGCCACAGAGCAGCACTATGGAAATTCAGGAGCACAGTAGGTTTGTGGGTATTTGAGTAAGATAGACATAAAGAAACTCATAAAGAAACTCAGTCTAAGTCCACAGCAGCAAAGCTTTGTTTACCTGAAGGGCCATATTTGAGACAAAGACAAAAAAATCTCATGTGGATAAGGGTATGGGAAACATCAGAGACAAAAGAGTATAAATAACTATATCTGACCATGTAGAAGAATCCGGTTTTCAGCATCTTTTTTTTGTGGTTTAAGCAGATTTCTGGTTAGAGCTATGTAGCAGTAAAACAATAGCATCAAAATTTATACAACAGATCCTGTGAAGACAACATTATCCCCACTTCAATATCTTTTTAAATTAATCACTTCTGTAGAGTTAAAAAGGAACTACATAGGTACATCATGTCAAAAGTCTAACGAATTTTGGGGAGACATAATTTTGCTTAGACAAGCAAGAAGAGTCATAAAGTAGCATGTGTGACAAAGATGATAAACTGATTTTTTTCTCTCCTAAATGTTTAGAGTCTTGTCATTATTTACTGGTATATTGATGAATTCATCAAGCAACTAGGATCAATTTCCCCAAGCAATTGGCTATAAATCAGATGAAGTCTGTTACTTCAAGCCTCAATACCCTCTTATCCAGGACCTTTTAATTCTAACTGGCCGGGTCTCATGAATTAGGAAGTTCAGAACTTAGATTTTGGTTGAAATCACAGAGCTAAAACACCAGTTTCCTGAAGACAGGAGATCCCAGAGGGGTCATATGATCCCATCCATGTGATACCAAAGACATCAAGTGAGATTTGAACCAGAAAATTTCAAAAGCATTCTGATGATAAAAGTCAAGGAATTACTTCTTAGTATGGACTTAATCTTGTTATATCAAACGGTGGATCTTTAAGATATGCTATCTTTAATGAAAAACAAACTTCCAAATGTAAGAGTCACCAGCATTTCCATGAGATTCTCTCTCTGTGGAAGAAAAACTAAGGAAGAGAGCCTCCTGCATTCCTGAAGGATTACGTGTGATTTTGCTAATTCAAGAAAGATGAAGGACTGGCAGCTGAATGTCTGAAAAGGGCAGAATGGATTTTTGTCAGAGGCAACACATCCTATTCTTTATATGGCCATTTATTTTGTAGTGATATTTCATCTTATTGTAGGTTCTTCGTTAATGGAAGTGTTGACTCAGGTTTTATCTCCACAACCTTTTCAGGACTGTAAGATCTGGTGTACAATGGCCACAAAGGGACTCTTGGGCAGAAGGTAAGAAGCTTTGGAAAAAGGAAATAAAGCAAATCTTTTCATCGCCCTAGCCACAGTTCATCTTCAAGTGCCTTAGTTTTCAGTTCCTACATGGTGTTTGCAGTCCTAGAAACTGGAAAAAGTATTTGTACTTGCAAAGCAAGTGTGTTTGTACTGGAAGACACTGGGTTCCAGTCATGATGATGCTAAAAAATGCCATCTTACAGAGCAACAACCAAGAGCAAAGTAACAGTTTAATTTAAACATGTGCATGAGACTGTATTTTATAGAAGAGAAGGAATCACCCAAACCCCAGGAACCCCAGAACTAGGCTCTTGTTTTAAGTCCAACTGAAATAAGTAATGTTTATCTCATTCTTCTTGTCATACATTAACTATATTTCTGTTTCTGCTGCAGTAGGACCGAGGACTGAGATAGTACAGGTAGAACAGAGGCCTTATCCCACAACTTCATCAGTCTCTGAAAGGGATTAGGTGATCCAATTACCTGCAGTAACATAGGAAGTGACTTAATGACAAAGGAAATCTCTTCACCACTGTTTTATGATTTCAGCAACTAAATCTATTAAAAAAAAAAATAATCTGACCCACTGCTTACCATTGAATGAGTGATGATGAAGTAGGCTAGAATGAGGTTAAATTTTAGTTATCTGTGTGGCACACTTACAGTACTCCAATAACTTTCATTCCATGCATCCTATATGTGATGCTGACTCAATTCCACAATTCAGTCTGCACCTTAGAACCATGGCAAAACACCAAATCATTCTCCTATTCCTTTGGTTAGAAATCTGGAACTGGATACATTTTTTAGACTCACTGAAAAAATGCTAGGAAACTCCCACGACTACCTAGGTTATCACAAAATCTTCATCCAAATATGGAACTGTTAGCTGATCTTCTTTTTCCTCAGAGGCCAAATGGATGGCTGTACAAAACAAAATAATGTTGCAGATGACACACTTGCTACTGGCTGTGTCCTTGGTAAAATGAAAATCAAAACACAATAGAAGGGGGAAAAAAAGGAAAAACAGCACATTTTTTTCTTTTACTTATTGTCTCCTTTGTGTTCTAATTATAGTAATTGTTTTCCTATGTTCAATATTCTTATCACAGATATAAGAAAAGCTTACCTTTATGTTTTCCCTCACTTTATATCTGTTATTTCAACATTAATAAATATAGCTGCATGGATAGGAAGAAAACATGAATAATCCTTGAGATTCTTTCAAGAGAAAGAACACTTCTTCATAGCATTTATTGAAACAAAATAAGATTAATTAGGTGGTAATGTAGTGCATTTATGAGTTTATCTCTAAAGACAACATCAAATGTTTGTGTCATGGCTAGTTTTGGGATCTGTGAGAGCTAGTAATTTTAGTAAAGGTTCAGATGGAGAAGCATTCATAAAACACATGAGAGACGAACATCTGCCGACATTTTGTCAAACTGCACAGCATTTGGAGCCAGGATTTTAATTTGGAATCATTGAACACGTCTCAGCTACACATAGATTTACTTTGTCAGGTCTTGATAAATTGTTTTTGTACATACAAGCAACAAAACATATTATTTTTATACAAAGGAAATCAATTTGGAAGAGTGAACTAATACAAACCTTTTATATGGAGAAAGCAAAAATGCAGCTTGTCACATACTGTGAATACCATTTTCACTCAACAGTAATTAGCAGTTGACTGCTGTTAAAAAATGCTATAGAAATAGTGGAGTGGTACCTCTATATTACTATGGACATGGCAAATATCATTTTCTGAAAAAGCACAGCCTGTGCCTTAAGCAATTCTCCTGAGATGTTAATGGCACTTCTCATTTTAAAATGTTCTTGGGTCCCCAAGTAGCACACAATGTTTAAGAAAAAGGAATTGGCCAGGAGAATCTATAACTCATTGTACGAACACATATAAACCCAAAAACATGTTAGATCAACAGACACTTTCCCAGTATTTCACAGGCTGTGAAATTCTTATCTGCCTGGAAGTGTTTACCTGGTCAAACTTTTCTGTAGTACAGTCTTTATATGTGTTACATGAGAATGAAACAGAAGAAATCAAATTACCTATTGTAATTTTGTCTTTAAGCTTCAAATCACATTGTGCTTTGCACCTAATGTTCTGTCCAGGGCATACACTTGAATATCACTTCAATTTATCCTCCCAGCAGTGCACTTTGGAAAGGGGAATTCAAAAAATGACCTGAGACTCAAAGTTTCCCAAAGCTTAAACATGATCAGTATAAGTCAGGAACTAAATGCTCTGCTCTTAATTTTCTTGCTGTGCCCTTTATATTAGCCTCTTGCCTTGCTAGGAATTGATAAAAAAAAAAAAAAAGTGCAGGTTATCTCTCTCTTGCACTCTCTCTTTCTCTTTCTCTCCCCCTTCTATTTAGGTCCCCAAAAGAATTACATTCGGTACATTTGGTATTTAGGAACCTGGATCACCATGGATTACTAAAGCCAAAAATACTTTTATTCCTGATTTTGGTTGGAGAAAGGATCTAAACTGCTGTTAGCTGTAAGCATAAAGATTTTGTGTTGTGTATATTGGCCTCAGTACCTTTACTAAAATAGATTTGCAGATTCTGCACTTGAAATTTGATATGAAGAATCCAGCCTTCATGCAGTTATGCACCAATAGCTAGGTTTAACAAATGCTTTAAACTTTCAGACTGAAGCAATAATTTTGATTATGACTATAGTGATATAAACCAGGCCTGAAATATAACAGTAAGATTCCCTAGAGAGCAGAATGAGCAGTAAAAATGAAAAGCAATGTTCAGTGAGGTGTTCCAGTACAAGTGCGCAGGGCCTTTTGTGAATGAGATTCAATGTGTCACTTTTCACACGTGCTTGGACAGGGCTATGTGTACAAGGAAGACATCTGGAAGAAGCTGTGTGTTTGTTTTAGGATGGCCTGTGTGAGAAACTGGCAACACTAGTGCATAAATGGGAGCAGTTAGTAATTCTCTCTTGAAATGCCATGTATCCTACATGCTGCTGGCTCTTGTTCAGTAGTGCAGATGATTTCTTCTCTGAGTATCACTAAAAGTATTCTGTTTGCATTGTCATGTACAGTTTTCCTTTAAGAGAGTAAAGTATCTTTGATTTATGTCTATATTTAAGCTAGGCAGATGAACACAGTCAATTAATACAAACACACACAACTGTTTTGACAAATAACTTGTAAATTATGGTTTTAATTTGTGTTAATAGATGTGAATGTGAGCCCCTGACACCACTAAGTAGATAAGGTAAGTACAGGTTAATTTGTCAATGTGACTTGACAAACAACATACATACATTTACTTTTGGCAAGCGGTTTTCACTGGCTAAATCTTCTGAATAGCATGGTGGGTTTTTAGACTGATCAAAAGTAAACAAGAATTAATCAGACCACAAAGCTTGTTTGGTTTGTAACCTAAACTACTCTTAAAAGAGCAGATGGAAAAACTGAGTAAAAGCAAAGGGTACTTGAGTTTTCCTTGAGGGTAAATCTAACACAAACTCTTGAAACTTTAAAAAGATGGTGTTACTATGAAAGAGTATAATTCAGTTTTTAGTTTCAAGACAATTTTGCTTGACCTAACTGAAAAAATAAATAAATAATAATTCTGGAAATACCTTGTAACTTCCTAGGTTTTACTGATTTCAAATACCAAATACTAAGAATCAGTTTGCAAACTTTCATAAGGGAAAATCTAAAGGCAGCTTGTGCTCCCTCTCTGAACCATGTTATCACTGAATTTAAAACAACCAGGTTTCAAAATTCTGCAGTGTTCTTTATATCAGCATTGCTTACAGGCCTTCCTGCTCCGGACTTGATATTATCCTTGTGGTAAATTGACACCTTTAATGAATATGAGTGTTGCTTGCAATTCCATTTATAACTGGAGTCACAGTTGCTTAAGCAGCACCAGAACATGCAGATACTAATTAACAGAAGACAGATCACAGGTCTTGGACAGAAGACCTCAGACAGTCTTTTGTTTGCATATTTTCCCCAGATCTCACTTACGTAAATTTTACCACCTGAACTCCATGGCCAAATAACAGGGGATATTCTAGCAGACTATAGGAAGATAAATCACCCCATTTGTGTACCTTGAAGGTAGTGTCTTCATGATATCCACATGAAGATAACAGGAGGGAGAAATTAGATCAGGAGCAAAAGACCAATTATAGAAAGGTGGGTGTGGAGGACAGTAATAAGAGAGAGCATGTGGAGACACTGATAGAAAGGTAAAATAAAGGGGAGACTGAATTTAGCACTAAGTCATATAATCCTAAAAGGAATAATAATTTATGAGAAAGAACTTGACAGATGGAAACTAAAGACTGGAACAATGGAGATTGCTTGACAAGGGCCAAATGAGGGTCTGCAGTGTCTTTAATGAGAGAATATGCACTCAAAAGAGCTTGCAAGTGTGATTTGTAATGCTGCCAATGCACTCATGACTTCTCAGATCTAGAATTCCCTGTGTATTTTCCCAGTGCAGATCTTGCAGTTTATCTAAACTAGCAAAAGAGTTCATCCTTCCTTCTTAGTCTGTAAATGACAGCTCCATGTTTGTTATGATGTGCAGAAATGTCAAGTTCCTTCTTCCAACAAAGTTTTGGCAAGAGTAAACATGCAATTTTAGCAACTCAAAAAGAGAAAGGTTCAAAATAGGGAGATTTATATTATACCTGGAGAGAAAGATACCTAATCTCTAGTTTTCATCATCTCACCCAAGCTCCTGGTTCAAAATTGGATTCAGATGGTGGAGTCTTCTTGAAGCACATACAAAAGTGTTCAAGAGAACTCTGAAAGGTGATAACAAGATGCTATAATAGTAAGAAATGATCAGCCAGAAATGTTTATATATAATCAATATATCAATTACTTGGCAGTATTATTTTCTGAGTTATAGTCTTGTTAAATAAATGTAAAATTATTTTTTCTTCACAGTTATTGATTTTTTTATGTGCAAAGAGCCATTCAAGAAATCCAAAAGCAACAAAGATTTTTGTGTTAGTCTGTTGTAATGTACAGATAATTTCATTTCATATTTTCCATAGAAAATTCTTGAAGGGTAATGAAAATCTGACAATTATGATCTGTTAATCACACAAAACATCTAACCATAGAATGCTTGAATTTCCCAAAAGTCTTCCTGGAACCCAAACGCTGGTACATTGTATGTAGCTTTATATCTTTCCTAAATTAAATAATATGTATAAAATGTATATGTTGACAGGGAATAGCTGAAATTGGTGGATCTAATTAATCCTTCAGAATCACCAGTCTATGCAAGAGTCATAGTTAGAATGAAGAACTTGAAAATAAAATACTAGAAAGTTAAGAATCTTAAAATAGATTTATTTTAATGTGGTTAGTAATGTTCTTCACAGATTTTTTAGTAATTGTTATTATATTCATTATGAAAATTAAATTTAAAAATATATCCTTCTTTTGATTGCGTCACATAAAAAGCTGTAAAGAAATAAAATTTTCACAACTTAAAAATTTGTAAGACACAAGAATAAATGTTTTGATTACAATTATCTGATAAATGTGTCCAGTCTGTCAGCTACATACTGTTTGCATAATGTCGTGAATGGTGAGGTAAGTAATGATCTATGCCTTTATTAAAATAGGGAGGTAAGACTGAAATAGTTTCTTCCTTAGCTGAACTTCTATTAGCACAAGCTTTGAAAGAGTCTTAATCAAATCCTGTTTACTTTACTTTTTCCCCTGTGGGAAAACTCTGCAATCTGTCTAGTATAAGACAAGCAAGGGTGGCATGTTTTGTATTCAGACTGACACCTGTTGCAACCAGCCTACGAACTTAATTACTGGAAACGCTACAGGTAATGAGACTGGTAAATAAAGCTAACCGAGATCCTCCTTGCAAGGCAGATGCAAAGTGAAGACCCTGCAAAGACGTATTTGAGAAGGCCCATAGAAAACAAATTCTAGACAATTTACTTGAAACTACTGATGTCAGAATGTGAAAAAAAATAACTCCATAGAAAGACACTCTTAGATGAAAAATCTGAGGAATAGGTATCCTCTACAATGTTCATAAGAGAACACAGCACTCATTGGCAAGCTGAGGGAATGGTTCTTCATATGATTAAGCTCAAAACGGATACAAGAAAAATGACAAACTACAGGTAATTTGACCTTAGGAAAGCTATTAGCTAGGCCATAAGTGACAACTGAACAGCAGATGGAAGTTGCAGAAGTCATGAAACAAAACTGAAGAGGTGAGATCAGAAATTAGGCTGATGTACACTGGGAGGTTGGATGCAACAGCAAAAGAGGAGCTATACGTAGACTTAAAAGGGAGACAAGTAACAAAAGCTCAGGAACATTAGATTAGCAACTATTAGAAAAGCATGCCTGAAAGAAGGGAGAATAAGTGCAGAGCAGAAAAGTACAATGCAATTGAGAAGTACCTGCTGAGAGAGCAGTTTGGTGGTATTCTTTTTAACTGTAATATAGAATAAGAAAATGGAGAGAATCATGGCCTCACTTTTTAAAATAAATTTAGAAATGTTAATAAAAGTCAGAACTGATTGTAAGATAAAAAAGTTTGAAACAAAACAGAGAAAGCCAGTTGTCCATATCATAACTTTAGCAGTACTCTTGTCATTGACACAATGTCCAGACCATGGATGGAATATCTTTCACACACTGCAAAAATACAGTGGCAAATTAAAGTACATTTTCTATTGCATAGAATCCACAGAAATAAACATACTGTCAGTCTACAGATAAAAATCCTTGAAATCACTCATCTTGGTGAAAATCCCTCATAAGTGGCATAAATAAAATTGCAAGTCACAATAAAGGAAAGCATGTAAGTCCACATTTGATGTCTTTTGAGATACCAAGAATAGGAACAATCTTATTGCGAAGATCGTTCAGTTCAATGTCTAGATCTGAATGTTGTTATAACTAAAAGCAAAATAAGCAATTATATACCATAGTTATTTAACCTTTTTTAGAAGATTATATTACAGTCAGATGAATAACTTACTGAAAGTACCTATTTTTCTCCATTATCTAGAATGAGAGTCTATAAAACTAGTTTGAATGTAGTCATTGACAGCAGTTTAAAACTGCAGACATCTAAACCTGACCGCAACAAATCTTCCTAGACTGTCTACCTAGGCAATTAAAAAAATCAAGTGCTCTGCAGCTCCAGGGCAGAGAAATGAATAAAGCAAGCATCTTCAGCAAGGAAGTGCTGAGTGGATAGGCCAAATTAAAAGTTGGAAGAGCACTTGGATTACATTTCTAAGCACTATAGGAAATGAACATTGGTATTACATGGTAATGCAGAGAGATACAAGTAGCAACACTGAAGATTCCCCAGGGTGCTAGCCTCATTTAAACTGTCTGTGGCAAAAGTATTACGTATGTTAGGTCAAGGTTTCACAGACTTAGGAGATACAGTCAACATTTTGTCCTTAGCACCATTGTCTCAGTTCCTGTTTTCTCATCCTCAAATTACCACTGCTGCTTCTTGGGTACTTCCTCATAATGCATCCTCACATTTCCAACTCTGAAAGCCACTGTGAATTTTAAGGTGTAGCTAGTATGTAGATGCAGTGGTCAAAATCCATTTTACACTGCCTTTTTCTTATAGCAGCTTTTACATTCTTGAAGGGAAAACAGGTAACATTTTCAGCTGGACAGATTAAATATAATATCAAATAGGACGTTATCTGCCAAAGTCCATGTACAGAGTAAAGCAAAATATCATAAAACAAAACAAACAAAAAAAAAAGACATTTCCAAATGCCTCATGTTTTGCTATCAAGGAATCATTTGTGGCCCATCCTGTTAGATTAATGCAAACCCTGTGTGTTCCATTTGAAAATTAAAATGTCTTGAAATGAAGGTTGAAAATCTGGGTTATTATGAAGATGAAGAAATGATGTATTGAAGATAACTGTAAATCTAAATACACATGCACAAACACACATGAAAGACTGAAAAGTGTATTGGACTCATTTTTGCATCTTCCAAAGGAAAATATAAGTTTATTTTCTACACTGTACTTTAGCTTTTAGGAAATTCTTATTTTAAATGGTTTATCCAAGGTGTAACTTGTAACTGTAGTTTTTGTTTGTTTGTTTGTTTGTTTGTTTTTGTTTTCAGCTGTGACATTCATTTGCTTGAATTTGTATTCTTATAGTTTTAATTCTTATTTTCAAAGTCTTTAAAATTTAGAACAAAATTGTGTTCCCATCACACCCACTCAGTTCCATCTTGCTCTCCTAGGGCTATTTACATTTGGGTCTCAGCTCCCCTTATTAAAGGCCATTGTGAGAAAGCTTTGCCCTCCTAGTGTTCCTGCCTAATTGCACAACCATATGCCACAAGCTCCTTGGGTTGTTTGTATGTTCACTAAAAATATCAGCACTCAATAAAATGATACCACATAGTGAGTTTGGTTGACCAACACCCTATTCACTATAACAATCACTTCCATTAGACAAAATAAACACTTTATGCCTGAAAATTGACTTTGTGTCACAACAAAAGAGAAAATATTTTTGCATTTTAAGCCGTTTAAGAGAAACTTACCTGCTGTTATGTGTTAGCTAAACTAATTTAATATCCATATGGAAGATGAAAGATGCCTTGCTATTGATGGGGTAGAGCAAATATGAAAAGAGGAATGATACCTGGATCCTACCTCCCATATTCATTTTTACACTGTTGAACATGTCTTTGCTTACTGGGGTAGAAACTAATACACTGCTCCAGCATACAGGGTGCTGCTGGTATGGGCAGTATGTCCATTCATTGAGGTTACTGCAGACCAGACCTTGGCTCTGGGAAAATTTAGCACCTCCATCAGTCACTTCAGAGGCAGAAGCAGATGCAGACTTGGGAAGCTAAGAATTTGAGAACTCACTCTACCTTGAATCTTGGATCTACTTTTCCCCTTATGTCATATCTCTGGTATTTGGGGTATGTAAGCAAAATATAATTTAATTTTCAGAAGATGATGATAAGTGTCTCCAAACCAATGAGTTTGAAAACCTGTCTGTCCTATATGCTTTAAAGCACTTTATTTTTCCTAAATATATTACTTTCTCAGAAACAATATTTGAACAGTTTAATATAGCACAACCACACACTAACTTTTTCCTCTAGAAAGAGCTGTATATCTTAATATATTTGGCCAGAAACTAATCTCAGTTTAACAGATGATATTGCATATTTTACAATCTTCCCTTATTATATTCTAACATTTTATGGGATAATTTTACTGGGGCTCATTTCAGTCTCATTGGTTCTGGTACATGCATTTGCTCAGAGGCAGGTCTGCAGGAGTTTGCCAGACCTTGCCACTACATAGGCAATTCAGATCAATGTGCTTTTACTTTTATAGCCAATGTCTAGAAAGGAGTGCTTGGCTGCACTGTTTCCCTAATAGGTTCCACCAGAAAGGAACTGTCACAGTGTTCTATATGCATCTACCTAACAGCTCAGAGTGATGGAAGAGATTTAAAAAATAAAATAAAATCTCTTACTTCCTGATAGTTAATGGTTGCTTTATGGATCTGAAAAAGAGAGTTTACACCCTTAATAATTTTGATGTAGGAATTATGAGCATCTCTGCTTTTGTTATCTTAATCAAAATCTCATGTTTATTGATTCCCATTAAGATCTCAACTACAGAGATTGCCACCAGGAAGCAATTCCATAGATAAAACTATGGCTATATAAAAGAGAAAAGTACAATTATGATTTGTAATTTGATGGGTTTTCAGTAGATCAAAATGATTGCATTGCTTAAATTATCAAGACAAATTAAAAGGAGCAAATGACATGCTTGTTCTTTCACTGAATATCTGTCATACACCTTCTTACGTGTTTCTTACCATTACTCTACTGGTACCTGCTACAGTTACTTTCTGCCCATTCAAGGACACTTAAAATGAAAATATAAATCAGGGCTGGAGCTCAGATAACTGTGAATTTATTTCAAACATGACCATATTTTTCCCACATCCCCTGAGCCCTGTCAGGCACTTTCCCTTTCCCCTCAGTTTAAGGCACTGCAGAGAAGAAGATGGGGTGATATGCAGCTGCTTTACATAAGATCATCAATACAACTAATATTCTGTGAGCGTAAGCATGAGCTCTGGAAATATAGTCAATACTAACAGCTTGTCAACAGCCCCATACCCTGGCACCAGGCACCTTCCTGGGGCCGAGGCTGGCTGAGGCAGGACTTGGATGTGGGCCTGTAGATGGGCTCAGCATGAAGGTGCCAGTGGCTGGGCTGGGGAGGGTTATATGGAGCTGAATGTGGCCCTGCCGTGGCTTCACTGGGCATGATCTGCTATACACATGCCAAATGATTCAAGTGTTTAAACCTGTGAAAAAAGTCAAGCTAAAATTCTTGTGAGCTGATAGTTCATTTATTGTGACTGAACCCACAGATTCAGTTAATTTGAATATCTGCATTATGCAAAGTATTTTATTTTATTTTATTTTGATTTTTTTTGTTTTTATTTATTTATTTATTTATTTTTTATCAGACAGGAAAGACGTTGTCACATGGGCAAGTTCCTATTGATGACAGTCACATCAAGTCTTAGTGTTTTGGTTTTCCTTACAGATGGTGAGTAGAATCTGAAAGGGCTGCAATGGAAGCAGAATTCAGCAAAGTGGGTGTCAAATTTCAGTTCAGAAAATGTTACCAAATATTTTCATAATCTCAGCAAAATTCTTTTGAAGTGATATAATATTGGTAGAGATCATAGCATTTTTGCTAAGAATAGAAATATACAACCTGTGTGTTTATTTCCATTTCTACAAACCCAGCATTTTCCAAAAGTGTCAGGTAATGTAACAGGATGGGAGAATTGCCTAAAAAGCACTTATTGCAAGGAAGAGTGTCTTTTTCATATTTATTAGTATACATTTTAATAATTAACATGTGTTTAAGCATTTTCAGCATGAAAAATGAGTCGTATTTCAAAACATTTGAACAGTTGCTTATTATTGATATTATTTGGAGTTCAACTTGTCACATAAATACCAAAAAAAATAATGATTACCGCACAAATCTGAAGCATTTAAAATTCTCCCTTTGTTTCTCAGGCCTTGAAGATGTAGTGAATTTGCAGTAACATGTAGGCAGCTCTGTCTAATATCAGTCACAACTTATGACATTATCTATGGACTTGCAAAACTTTCCTCTATTACAGGAAAAACAAGGCATGTCCTCTTCTCCTTTTAATATCTTTGTTTATAAAGCTGCAATTTTAGGGTGCCTAGAAATGCAGACCATACAAGTCCAGTACACTCAAAACACAAGGATACACTTAAAAATTTGACAGTGATTATACAGCATGGTAGCATGTATAAACATGATATATTCACACCATGATCAGTAAAGAATGGAATTAATTGTAATGTGACAATTGGTAGTCTATTTTACTAAGGTTGCCGAGTTAAATTCTATATCTCTTATGCAAAATATATGAATAGTTAAACATGTTAGGATCAAATAATGATTAAAATGCAAAAATCTATTGTCTCACAAAACCTACATGTAGATGTACAATCTGCAGCAAGCAGATTGCTGATTATATAATAAAAAAATTATAGCTATTGCAGTCAGAAATTGGGAATGGATATATGCAATCAAATCCACTGCATAATGAAAGTTATATATAATCTTACTATCTTCTCCTTCCAACAAGTTGTAGCTGAATTGGAGCACATATTTCAGGAAAACATCTAATCTTTACTTAAAAATGTCAACTGATGGACAAATCTCACTCTCCTTTACTTTTTCTTGTTGTGAATTACATCCTGCTAAACAAAAAGATCTGAAACTAAAATAGTTGAGATTGAAATACCCAACTAAAAATTGTCTTTACATGATAACAAAGCTGTTAATAAATTTTAATATTGTGAATATTGTCTTTATGAACAAAAGGAAGACATATTTTAAAAACACTGCAGATAACATGCTTAAGGTACTTGTGATATTTCAAAAAGCAGTTGTCCCAAATCTGACAGTCTGGCAGGCAATGTTGCCACAGCTCCATGTCCCAGGTCCAGTCTGTAGTGCACTGGACCTGGGCATGTATTCCCAATAGGCACACACACACGTGCGCATGCACATATATACAATATATGTGTACACACATATCTGGCTACACAAATTAACATGCAGAAACACTGGCACAAACACAGATGGCACATGTGGCCTAAGCCTGTCCCACTCACAACATCTTTCATTTAGTGGGAAATGTACACGAACATGTGTATACATGCAATATGTTTGTCCACAATATCTGGCCTTAGACGCTCATCTGCCCAGTTACTGGTGCTACACCTCCTGGCTTTCCAGTTATCTCGCTTGCCAAGACACAGTGTAGGACCCACATGTATGCACTACAGATCCTTCCATAGCTGGGGACCACAGCCCCGCTCCTGCTGCTTGCTCAGAGCACACACCAAGACACTGCGAGTTCCTCACATAACTGGCCTCAGACACCATTTACATTGGGCAAACAAGCAATTGGGTGGATTTCTCATTCAACACCATGAACCACAGTCTCCCCAGTTACTTGCTTGTACCTCCTGATTCCTCCAGTAATCAACTCTCAAGCCCTTTGATTTCTCCAGTATGAAGTGAACTTTGCTTGCATCCTTTTTCAACTTTTGTATATTTTTGGTCAGCAACTGTATTACCCTGTCTGTGACCGTCTAACAGATTTTTGTTTGTTTGTTGTTTTTTAATCTGGACTTTTTGGATTATTAGCAATGCATGAAAATTTGCATGATAATTCAGTGTGGCTTGCGTTTTATTTGTTACTAATAAAGCAGCATGGGACAGAATGGACTGTTGGCATACTCCACTGTAGAGATTTCATCAAAATCTTTATAACAGATTCAGTATGATGTAATAGCTTAAAAGCATTTATTTAGAGCAAATGAGACAGAGCCACACAGCTGGTCTTGTAATGTCATTTGTTTATTATTTATGTCATTACAGGACAGAAGAAAGCCAAAGATGTTAATCAAGTAATGAAAATGTTACCATGTTGTATGCGATGTAAATAGAAATAAGGGAACTGGAAAATGGTGAACTATTATGACAGGAAATATAAAACATGAATACTTTGCCATGCATGTCATATGGAAGCCAGTAATAAAAAACAGCTCTCTGTGTTCATGTTGTTCATGTTTTCTGTTCATGTTGAAAGAAGACCAGAAAAAGATTGAACGTGCAATTATAATCACTGTTCATATAAGGCATGAGTAGGAAAAAACTCCTATTAGTCCCTACTGACACTAGGGAGAAGTTTTATCTCAGGGACTTAAAAGGACTATATTTTATACCTTCACAGACTAATTGGTCAGCTGAGGCATTTTCAAGAAGTCTTTGTCTCTGAAAGGTACAGACTTGCTGAAAATTTAAGTGTTCCTAAAAGAAGTGAATGTCATAAAATTTCTCAATTAAAACCAAAACAAAATGAACTTTAAATGTAAAAAAGATATACTTTTGATGAGTTCTTGTTTTCTCATTTGAAGTGGCATCTTCTTCTGAGAGCAAGCTAATTATAGTAACGTAAACTAAGTATTATGTTTGTGTTGTCAACTTAAGGGAAATATACTGCAGTGCAGTGGACCTTCTACTGAGAAAATTAACCAGCAGCCTAAATATTTAGTTCTATTGAAATTTAGCTTCACATCTCCAGCTGGCACAAACTGTTAGAGGGACTCATTAAAAGAAGGATGGTGTCACTGATAACCAGGTTACAAGATATACAAACACCATGTGATACATTGCTGTGGGAGATCAAAGTTTGTGTGGTAACATAATTCCTTAGCATGCCATCCCTGATGGGCTAATTAATACCTGAAGAAATATTATACTAGCCGGGGGATAATTTTGTGGCATTCATTTTACACAGAAATGCTTATAATGGCTTTAAAAAACAAAGTCTGTAGCTTGAGTCACAAATCTTGAATCATGGGCCTGGAGATTATTCACTGTGACTGAATGAATGATCTCCTTGGGGAAGAGTCCCATTCAGGGTTTTTGAGAGCTTGAGTTTGTGTTTGGAAGAAAAAATGCAAGAGTGCAAATGTTCTTGTTTACCTTCCTATTAAATGTTGAATACCATATTATTAGTAGGGCAAAGGAGGACTCTATTTTTTCCAGTTTCCTCTCTACTAGCTTTGCCTTCCTCTTGTGCCGACTGAGCCTTGGATACTGTTCCCTTCATCCTCATTTTTAAAAAACAGTTTGAAAACTCAAGCATCTTTCTCTCAGGACTTGGTTAAAAGACCAGTTATCAGCTGGCCAACTTTTCTATACTTGTAGCCCTACTACCAGAATTATCTCCATGTCTTTGTGTCATTTCATTCATGCCATGTGTCAAGAATGACACAGAAAAGACCTACGAGATCTCAGACAAGACTGCATTCTTGTGGTCTCTCAAACCTGATGGAGAATGTCTCATTTGCTTTTTTAAACGATCAGAAGTCTGTTTTCTAACTGAGTTTGGAAGGTATTATGGGTATTTCAAATAACAAAGTCTGTGTTTTTCTACTATGGTTCAACAAGCTCATTGTATTGATGCCCCAATCATTCCTTCCACTTTGTATCATATATTTGTGTAAATCAAAATGGAAAACATTTTAAACTGAATATAAACTTGCCCATCCAGGGGAAAAAAAAATAATAATCTGTTACTACAGAATAAGCTTTCTTTGACACTGAATAGGTATTGATGTGAGAGAGTAAATGTACACAAAATTTACCATTCTGGTAATTGCTTACCCTAAGTGAGATGAGATTGTTTCCTTCCTTCCTTCCTTCCTTCCTTCCTTCCTTCCTTCCTTCCTTCCTTCCTTCCTTCCTTCCTTCCTTCCTTCCTTCCTTCCTTCCTTCCTTCCTTCCTTCCTTCCTTCCTTCCTTCCTTCCTTCCTTCCTTCCTTCCTTCCTTCCTTCCTTCCTTCCTTCCTTCCTTCCTTCCTCCCTCCCTCCCCTCCCTCCCTTCCTTCCTTCCTTCCTTCCTTCCTTACTTCCTTCCTCCCTTCCTCCCTTCCTCCCTTCCTTCCTTCACAGAATCACAGAATTCTTCCTTCCTTCCTTCCTTCCTTCCTTCCTTCCTTCCTTCCTTCCTTCCTTCCTTCCTTCCTTCCTTCCTTCCTTCCTTCCTTCCTTCCTTCCTTCCTTCCTTCCTTCCTTCCTTCCTTCCTTCCTTCCTTCCTTCCTTCCTTCCTCCCTCCTCCCTCCCTCCCTCCCTCCCTTCCTCCCTCCCTTCTTGCTTTCTTCCTTTCTTGCATTCTCACTTTCTTGCTTTTTTGCTTTCTCACTTTCTTTCTTGCTTTCTCTCATTTCTTTTCCTTCTCTTCTCTTCTCTTCTCTTCTCTTCTCTTCTCTTCTCTTCTCTTCTCTTCTCTTCTCTTCTCTTCTCTTCTCTTCTCTTCTCTTCTCTTCTCTTCTCTTCTCTTCTCTTCTCTTCTCTTCTCTTCTCTTCTCTTCTCTTCTCTTCTCTTCTCTTCTCTTCTCTTCTCTTCTCTTCTCTTCTCTTCTCTTCTCTTCTCTTCTCTTCTCTTCTCTTCTCTTCTCTTCTCTTCTCTTCTCTTCTCTTCTCTTCTCTTCTCTCTCTCTCCTCTCCTCTCCTCTCCTCTCCTCTCCTCTCCTCTCCTCTCCTCTCCTCTCCTCTCCTCTCCTCTCCTCTCCTCTCTCTCCTCTCCTCTCCTCTCCTCTCCTCTCCTCTCCTCTCCTCTCCTCTCCTCTCCTCTCCTCTCCTCTCCTCTCCTCTCCTCTCCTCTCCTCTCCTCTCCTCTCCTCTCCTCTCCTCTCCTCTCCTCTCCTCTCCTCTCCTCTCCTCTCCTCTCCTCTCCTCTCCTCTCCTCTCCTCTCCTCTCCTCTCCTCTCCTCTCCTCTCCTCTCCTCTCCTCTCCTCTCCTCTCCTCTCCTCTCCTCTCCTCTCCTCTCCTCTCCTCTCCTCTCCTCTCCTCTCTCCTCTCCTCTCCTCTCCTCTCCTCTCCTCTCCTCTCCTCTCCTCTCCTCTCCTCTCCCTTCCCTTCCTCCTTCCCTTCCCTTCCCTTCCCTTCCCTTCCCTTCCTTCCCCCTTCCCTTCCCTTCCCTTCCCTTCTTCCTTCCCTTCCCTTCCCTTCCCTTCCCTTCCCTTCCCTTCCTTCCCTTCCCTTCCCTTCCCTTCCCTTCCCTTCCCTTCCCCCTTCCTTCCCTTCCCTTCCCTTCCCTTCCCTTCCCTTCCCTTCCCTTCCCTTCCCTTCCCTTCCCTTCCCTTCCTTCCCTTCCCTTCCCTTCCCTTCCTTCCCTTCCCTTCCCTTCCCTTCCTTCCCTTCCCTTCCCTTCCCTTCCCTTCCCTTCCCTTCCCTTCCCTCCCTTCCCTTCCCTTCCCTTCCCTTCCCTTCCTTCCCTTCCCTTCCCTTCCTTCCCTTCCCTTCCCTTCCTTCCCTTCCCTTCCTTCTTATACATTTTTTCTTTTTTTTCTTTTTCTTTTCTCTTTTTCTTTTTTTTTCCTCTTTTTTTTTCTTTTTCTTTTCTTCTTCTTCTTCTTCTTCTTCTTCTTCTTCTTCTTCTTCTTCTTCTTCTTCTTCTTCTTCTTTCTTCTTCTTCTTCTTCTTCTTCTTCTTCTTTCTTCTTCTTCTTTTTTGTTAGGTCCATAGCCATTGCACAATGACAATGATGAATATATATATTACGTCATTTAATAATGTCTTTTGACATTATATTATGAAGCAAATAGTATCACACTAGAATACGAAAATTTTAATTCTGTATCCTGATCATTTTGGTTATGTTATGAGATAGACAAATCTTTATAAAAGATTATAAATATATATATATTTGTAATTGTTATCAAAGTAAGCCAGTTAGTTATGTTCACTTCACCTACTCTGAAATAGCCAATGGTGAGTCTTTAGCATCTACATCCTTCTAAACTCCCTTTGAAGCCAACTTTAAGTGGCTTTAGGATCTAAGAAAGCATATATTATCTACAATGTCATATGCTTCTCCTAATCTGTATATTTTTAAATTTATTTTTAAGATTTATGGGTCACATACATGCTTGAAAAACTCTTTGCTTTTTCAGATCCACCCAAAGAACACGAACAGTATGGTTATCATGATCATGCATCTCTCTGGATTTGGCCAGAAATTTTGTCCTGGAGCCAGGAAATTTCCTTACCTCAAGGTTTACTTCAAAATTCTCTGAAACCTTACATTTTCTGTGCATTAATACTTTTTGATGAACAAGTCCTGACCACATATGTTTTATGGTGTTCAAGTAATTTTTGTTAATGGGCTTAGATAACTAAAGTCCTTCAGGGACATATTCAGACAATTGCACTTACGCTCTGGTCTAAGCATATTTCAGCCTTCTGTTTCCTAAAATATTACTCATTGACCTCTATTGAAGTACTGCCAGAAATTTGTGAAATATGGCAGCCAATCAACCCATTAATCAGTCTGTGCTTTTCAGCCCAGGTCCCCATAAACTCAGGAATATCAAGGTCCAGGGACAGAGGCATTTAGCTTCAACCTAAACTGTGATTCATAGATAATCCAGGAGGGTCAAAAACACTTGTTAAAACCTGATGTACCAAACCAGGCTCAGATTGCTGAAACAACAGTAAAGTAGAGACTTCTGTGCCAAATTAATCTGGTATAATGATATAGTTTTGTCCAGAAGTCTGATGTATGATTACCTGCATTTCATTACATAAAGGTATACTTTTCACTGCTGATATAAAAGATGAATGTCACTGAACAGAGACTCACTCCAAGTTCTACAGAAGTATTTTGCCTATATGAAATTGGCACTGAATGCCATGACAAGTTGAGCTAAGGATATTACAGAGCTGCAGTTATACCTACATATTAATTGTCAGCTATTTGCCTGTGTCAGATCTATTATTCTAACCTGTAGATGGAAAACTAAGAAAGTTTGGGAGAACATTCTATCTCATTACTTCAAGATTTGGCATAGACTTTATGCTTTGCCCCTCAAGGAGCATATAACACAGCTATGTAGGCCTTACATGAATTTCACAAGTTTCTCTGACAGCGCTTGAAGCAATGTCATTTATGTTATGGGCAAACTAAAAAGAAAGGGTACAATTTATTTTTTTCTGTTACCTAGCTGCTCTTGTTTTATTTCCTTTTTTTTTTTTTTTTTTCTTCTTGTCCTCTTTGTGTGCATAGGGAAGTTACAATTCTTTTGTTTTAATTCAATTACATCTACTTTCACTTTGAGTATTGTTCTGCAGGCCATGCTAGAGTAAGCCTCTCAAAAATACAATTTATTTTCCTTAACGTTTTGTTATTTATAAGTTTCTTTTCAGCTAATCCTTCCAATTTTAGGGTAGACACAGGGAAGCAACTGTTTGAAATGAAAAGATGAAAAACTGCAGCTAACCTTAGAAAAACAGCTTAAAGCTTCTTTTCAGCTTTTTAAGATGAACTATAATTGTAATTAGCTTCAGAGGAAGAGTAGTAGAAGCATCAAAATATGAAAAGAAAGCAAACTAGGACACTGCATCCTAAGCAGTGGGTGAAGCTGAATGAAGAGGCTTTGTAAGCGGTGTGCAGAACTTGTAGAGTCACAAATTTACACAGAAATGCTGTGCATGAGAGTGAAGTTGTTTTTTGGCTGTTTCTTTATTTTGAGAAGAAACTAAAAAGCAGACTCACATTGCTGCTTGACTTGTAACAACATGCAAATTGCAAGACTTTCTTATGCCGGTTCAGGAGCATCTATTCAAAGTCAACAGGTTTTTTGCTCCCTGAGGACTGCTCTGCATCTTTCCAAGGAAGGAAGAGTCAGAGGTGGGGACTATGATACAATTTTCCTTCCCACTGTA
This sequence comes from Anser cygnoides, assembly GCF_040182565.1. Lineage (NCBI taxonomy): Eukaryota > Metazoa > Chordata > Aves > Anseriformes > Anatidae > Anser > Anser cygnoides. Next base: position 89,666,536 of record NC_089875.1, read on the forward strand.
TCAAAACACATCACAACTGATTCTTATATCCTCCATCTTATTTCTTTCAGAAAATTCTGGAAGAACAGAAATAAGTTGTAACACGTCTGGAAAATCAGTGGATCTGTTGAAAGGGTTTGAGAAATAAATAACAAAACTGAGAATATCGTATAAAAAAACATCCACCTAGCAATTCTGCCATTTAAAAGGAAGTTCTCTTAGCTCATGCACCCCCATTAAATCTATCAAACTTTTATTTTTTTTCTAAAGTTCAGGCATGAACTCTGTATCAGATTACTGGAAGAAAGTAGCCCTAACACTCCCTCACCCTAGCTAAAGCATATATACGGTTGTTGATAGGTACAACTTGAACTGCATTAATTTCAGAGTGTTGACCTCTGAAATATTCGCAAAGAAAGACAGGAGTTACTTCAAAAAAAATTTTTTAGCCTTTTCTAGCATTTGTATGTTTATTTCTAAAGCGATGTTTCTTAAAATTTGAAAAGTAACATAGTACTGTTAATCAACAGGGAACCAGTGACTGTTATAAATAAGGTAATTCTGGCACCAAACCTATCTCTACAACAGAAAATGGCCAGCTCTGGTGAAGAACCCCAATATTATCTTAGCACATTACATTACAATCACACTTTTGTAGACTTAACAGGAAAAAGAGATGCAGTTTAGGAAGATATCTGTGTAAATCATATCTTTTTTTTTTCCTTCAGAATATGTCTTGAAGAACACAACCTTGAGTGATCATCCATGTTAATCTCTTCAAACATTTTCTGAACCTGCGGTAGTTGGGAATGCATGCTTATGGTTCCCTTGTGTTTTCAATAGAAAATGAATCATTTCATGAACATTGTTGCTCTACTTTTTTCCAGCCACCTTTGTATTTATGACAAAGAATAAGGAAAGAAGAGCAGGGAGGAGAAGAAGCTGGAGGAAGAGGGAAAGATACCAGTAAATATTTAGGCATTTTGTGCTGAACAGGATTTAAGCATATGTGTTTTATAGAGCCTATTAAGAGAAAATCTACCATTTTTCAAAACAATGCCAAAAAAAAAAAAATCTTCTTCTCCTGACAAGGAATATTTAGGTGGCTGTGGCTTCTCAGATACTTAAACAATTAGACAATGTTATCCCTCCGCCAACATTCATGAGCTGCTTCCTGAATTGTCACTCCACACATGCTGCTACCAGCTGTCTTAAAATGAGGAGTGGTTTGTCACTGAGTTCCAGGAGAAGGGCATGGAGAATAACCCCATCTCCAGTATAGCGCAGGCCCCCTCCTCTACCAATTACTCCCTCGGCACCTTTCAGTCTCCACTGACCTCAAAAATTAGTAGAAACATTAGCCATAGTTGCTTCACATAGGATGGACTATCTGCCACATCTCCTTGGCTACAGTGTTTGCAATGCCTGAAATAGGTTAGAGCCTCCCTGTAAATGTACAGCTGCAATCTTACAGCACAGTAGTTATGGATTGACAGGGCAGTGAAAGGGATCATGCATTGACTCATACACATTAAGTTGATATTTCAATGTCCTGGAAAATCTGTGTCACACCTTCCAAGTTAGCATGAGATACTGTTGTTGTGCATGCCAAGGAGGCATAGTTTGTCCTGGCCCTAAAAAATTTCCTGCATCAAAATAGTAGCATGGGTGAATGTTCTTGCCTGACAGAGATGGGTGTCTGGGTGCCAGCCAGGCTTATGTTTTGTGATGTATAGGCAAAACACCACCTTGGAAGCTTGAATGCATTTCCGTGTAGGCATACCTGTATCTCTGCCTTATTATCTGTTAGTGATGTTGTAAGATATTCTGAAAATAAGTAGCAAAAATATCCATAAAGCTAACACAGAATTTTATAGTTAAAGATCCCTCCACTGAGAAAATTACCTTTTTAGCTGTACCCAGTTAGATTATTTTCTGATTAGGCATAAGCACATCTACCAGACAACAGATGACACTGGTCATCAAAATGGGAAAATTTAGTCATCACAGGGAAGAAAAACTTTTCTTGCTGCTTCTGGAATAGCTGGAGCAAACTGGACAGAAACCAGAGCTAGCATTTTAGATTTTTTTTTTAATTATTATTACTACTATTTTAAAGAAACTTTGGACATTTTTGTGGGTTCTATTTTAACCAAGAGAAAACAGAAGGAGAGTTGACCTAGTGTATAGCTTTCAGCTTCTTGGCTGTGGGAGGAGAACTGATTTAGACACTGTAATGTCTAAAAGTTGATGATCATGCATTAAGAATTCATTACAATAGACCTGTAAAAAAATTATCAACAATTGTTCAATGAGAAAACACAGTTGTCATTACAAATCCTGAAAATTTACTTGAGAAACTTGGTTCCTCTCAGGTTTTCTTCTTTGAGGCCCTTTGCTACGTCTGTTACTATAAATGACGATACTTTCTATTGTGTACTGATTCCTATAAGCATTTGAATATCTGGATATCCAGAATTTTCCAAGCAATGATCTTAATTAGAACACAGTAAAGACCAGTATGGATGGTTATAGTTCATGCATCTCTGTACCAGTGGAAAGCTCTATTAAATGTTTGGAACTCTTTGTAAATTAATTATCTTCTCACCCCAGCCAGCTTATGGGGATATAAGATTAGCTCAAAGGATTTTTGTTCCTTTCCACAGTTTTCTTTACATTATAATCTTCAGTAAGTATTTTTCTACTGGAAAGCATGAATAGAAAAGGAAGGCAAAAGAGAGTATGACAGGAAAGAAGCTGAATAATGGCTGATAGCAGAAATAACATAAGTAAGAATAAGGCAGGCAATGTAAGTGAAACTTCAGGGTCTTAATACCCTCATTTTTACAGATCCTATCACTGATTTGGGAGTGACATTCACTCTTTGTGATTTACTTCTGCCATCTATAAAGAGAAGGCAGCGGTGACCTTCCTAATATTAGCAAAAAATACAATTTGAAAATTATTTTGAGGCCCTCATTTCTTTACTATACCATTATGTATTCATTTAATAGAGGCTTCAAGTAGCAGTTCCAATAGTTAGGAGTCAGTGAGCACATAGGCTAAAATAACAGTGCAATTGAATCTTTCTTAGAACTTGAACTGGACCTCTGATGCTTTGGTTAATTTTCTTTAGGTGATTTTTCATTTTTACATGAGCTAAACTTCCTGGTTCCAGTGGGCCATAAAAACAGATGTGCTGAAATACAAACACTACCGGAAGGTTGCTTTTGTGGTATTTCCAGCCTGAAGAAAAGCCAAAGATGTTAGAAATCCTTTGAGAATGCCTATTTCCAGCCTATTTTTGCAGACAGATTTGTCTATTATTCATTTCTTTTATGACTGTAACCAAAGATGGACAGGAAATAGCAGAACTGAAACACACTCTGTCTGTTATTGGGTCACATTCCTACAAGGTGCTGAGCAGAATGGTGTGGACAAAGTTAATAATGTTTCCTGAAGTGTTACTATATTTTGAAGCTAGGTAACAGTTTGGTTATTTATTTATTTATGAATGTAAATATGAACACTCTCAGTGAAAAGGGAAGGCTCCTGGTTGTATTCTGTGGGACTGTATGATGGAGCATGTAAGTGGAGATTGCTGGAAGAAAAATGAGAGAAATTTTATCTGAATTTGATTTAGTTTCAGTCAGAATTTCATTGAAATCAAATAAATGTTGAAGAACATTGTGTTCGTGATGAACTTGTAAATTCTGCAGGAAACATCATTCTGGAATTTCTTTCACCCTATTGAGGTTCAGGCACTTCTAAGAAGATACAGATTTCACACTCACTGGGACTGCAAACATCAGCTGATTCAGGCCACCCTCCAAGGTTATCTAGGTCTGGTCCATCTACCTAAAAGCAGAAATCTAGTGCTGTTTAAGTTGTTCATCTGATGTAGTGAGATATAACACAGGACTCATAGCATAACTGGGCCCATCCAGTCTGGTTACTTTAACCCATAAGATGTGATGGCGCATTGCAAAAACCTGTATTAAAGGTTTAGGAGGTTCCTGAAGTGTGGAAGATAGCTTCCTGACTCAGCTGGTTAGTGAGCCTACCAGGAAGATGTCCTGCTAGAACTGCTGTTCACGAACAGAGAAGGACTGGCGGGAGATGTGGTGGTCAGGAGCTGTCTTGGGCAGAGTGACCACAAAATGGTAGCGATCTCTATTTTTGGTGAAGTCAGGAGGGGGGTCGGCAAAACTGCTGCCTTGGACTTCCAGAGGTCAGACTTTGAGCTGTTCAAGATGCTGGTAGGGAAGGTCCCTTGGGAATCAGTCCTGAAGGGCAGAGGGGTCCAGGAAGGCTGGATGCAAATTGAGAAGGAAGTCTTAAAGGAGCAGGAGCAGGCTGTCCCCTTGTGCCATAAGATGAGCAGGTGGGGAAGCAGACTGGCGTGGCTGAACGGGGAACTTTTGCTGAGTGTCCAAGAGAAAAAGAGAGTTCATGTCCAGTGGAAAAAGGGACAGGTAACTCGGGGAGAGTACAAGGAAGCTGACAGCATATGCAGAGAAAAAATCAGGAAGGCTAAAGCCCTGCACAAGCTCAAAGTGGCCACTATGGTAGAAGACAACAAAAAATGTTTTTACAAATATATTAATGGCAAGAGGAGGGCCAAGGAGAATCTCCATCCTTTACTGGATGCAGGGGAACATGACTACTGAGGATAACGAAAAGGCTGAGGTTCTTAATGCTTTCTTTACATCTGTCTTTACTAGTCACACCACTTATCCTCAGAATACTCAGATTTCCAACTTGAAAGTCTGGGACGAGGAGCAAAAGAAACCCTCCACAGTTCAGGTGGAAACAGTTGGAGACCTGCTACTCCACCTGGACTGCCACTGTCCATGGGGCCAGATAGGATCCATCAGAGTGTGCTGAGGGAGCTGGCAGTTGTGATTGCTGAGCCACTTTCCATCATCTATCCACAGTCATGGTCATCTGGAGAGGTACCAGGTGACAGGAGACTTGCTATTGTGACGCCCATCTATAAGAAGGGTTGTGAGGAGGATCCAGGAAACTACAGTCCTGTCAGCCTGACCTTGGTGCCAGGAAAGGTGATGAAATAGGTCATCTTGAGTGCAATCACACAGCATGTGCAGGACAGCTACAGGATCAGGCCCAGTTACCATGGGTTCATGAAAGGTAAGTCCTGCCTGACCAACCTCATCTCCTTCTAGGACCAGGTAACCTGCCTAGTGGATGAAGGAAAGGCTGTTGATGTAGTCTACCTGACTTCAGCAAAGTCTTTGACACAGTCTCCCACAGGATTCTCCTGGAGAAGCTGGCAGCACATGACTTGGACAGGTACACTCTTTGCTGAGTTAAAAATTGACTGGATGGCTGGGCCCAGAGAGTGATGGTGAACAGAATGAAATCCAGCTGGTGACTGGTCACGAGTAGTGTTCCCCAGCGATCTGTGTTGGAGCCCATTCTCTTTAATATCTTTATTGATGATTTGTATGAGGGAATTGAGCATACCCTCAGTAAGCTTGCAGATGATACCAAATTGGGGGGAAGTATTAATCTGCTGGAGAGTAGGAAGGCCCTGCAGAGGGACATGGACAGGATGGGTCGCTGGGTAGAGGCCAATGGGATGAGGTTCAACATGGCTAAGTGCAGGACCCTGCACTTTCTTCACAGCAAACCCATGCAGTGCTACAGGCTTGGGGCAGAGTGTCTGAAAAGCTGTGCAGAGGAAAAGGATCTGGGGTAGTTGGTCAATGCTCACCTGAACATAAACCAGCAGCATGCCCAGGTGGCCAAGAAGGCCAACGGCATCCTGGCTTGTATCAGAAACAGTGTGGCCAGCAGGACTAGGGAAGTGATTGTTCCCCTGTACTCTGCTCTGGTGAGGCTGCACCTCGAGTCCTGTGTTCAGTTTTGGGCCCCTCACTACAAGAAGGACATTAAGGCCCTGGAGTGTGTCCAGAGAAGGGCTATGAAGCTGGTGAAGGGCCTGGAGCACAAGTCCTGTGAGGAGCGGCTGAGGGAACTGGGGCTGTTTAGTCTGGAGAAGAAGAAGCTTTTCTTTCTTTCTTTCTTTCTTTCTTTCTTTCTTTCTTTCTTTCTTTCTTTCTTTCTTTCTTTCTTTCTTTCTTTCTTTCTTTCTTTCTTTCTTTCTTTCTTTCTTTCTTTCTTTCTTTCTTTCTTTCTTTCTTTCTTTCTTTCTTCTTTTTCTTTCTTTCATTCTTTCTTTCTTTCTTTCTATCTTTCTTTCTTTCTTTCTTTCTTTCTTTCTTTCTTTCTTTCTTTCTTTCTTTCTTTCTTTTTCTTTCCTTCCTTCTTCCTTCCTTCCTTCCTTCCTTCCTTCCTTCCTTCCTTCCTTCCTTCCTTCCTTCCTTCCTTCCTTTTTTCTTTCTTTCTTTCTTTCTTTCTTTCTTTCTTTCTTTCTTTCTTTCTTTCTTTCTTTTTTCTTTCTTTCTTTCTTTCTTTCTTTCTTTCTTTCTTTTCTTCTTCCTTCCTTCCTTCCTTCCTTCCTTCCTTCCTTCCTTCCTTCCTTCCTTCCTTCCTTCCTTCCTTCCTTCCTTCCTTCCTTCCTTCCTTCCTTCCTTCCTTCCTTCCCAAAGAAACAAACAAACAAAGCAACAACAACAAAAACACCCCTAAAAATATGGGCTGTGCAGGTGTGCGTGTTGCTTCTGGTTCATGAAGAAAGCACAGGAAATTCACTAACATTAATTGTTGTGAATGTTATGATTGCAATGTCAAAAGTATGAAAAGCTTAAATGTTTATATCTTCTTCTTAATGTTGATATTAGATACTATGGAAACTTCAATTGTAGAAAGATTGAATCTAAGATGCCATTCCCAGAATGCCAGAAGGGACAACCTAATGATTTACTTTGACCTCCTGTATCACCTAAGCCATAAGACTTCTCTACTTTGAACTATAGCATAACTGTCATTAATATGCCTTATCTTGTTCACAAGGACTCATAATTTTTAGCAAAGTATTACTCTGATAAATTAGCTTCAAAGATAAAATGCCTCTCAAACAAACCTCCAACATTTTCATAAGCTAAATTTATGTAACTTTACTGTATAGGGACTGTTGTGGTGCTGCAGGTTTCTCTGAAATTGAATCTTCTACTGAGAAATGTTGTTTCATATAAATGTTTCTATGGATGTGACACTAATTTTCTTTTAAATGAAGGATATAAATATCTTCAAATTCTTCATTGTAAAACATTATTTCCAATCCTCCAGTCATTGTTCTGTCTTTTCTCTGAATTATATGAGGTATCAACATCTTTCTTTAAATGTGGACATATAATTGTCTCTAATATTCCATTTTAACTCATACCTGTGCCAGATGCTGATGTAAAATAGCCTCTCTGCTAGCACTCTGTTGAGGGATGAAACGCTGTAAGCATTCCCTGTTTATAAAGGCAAGAATCATGCTAATTCTTTATAGCTCAACATCATCAGAATTGCTCCAAGTCATCATTTGCATCCCTAGGTAGAATCTATTATTCTATAATCATGGTCTCCATCTTTGACTTGTGACTGTTTTTCAGTGTTTTCCTGTGCCTGTTCACCAGCAGTCCAACACATCCTGTCACCAACTCAATACAACTACGTTGACCTTCAGCACTTAACTAATCTTGCCATCTTTTGTTCCTACCACTGACAATAAGCTGAAGATCCTTCATTGCTCTGGTCTGACTGCTCATATAATAAACCTGTCTGGCACATGCACACTTCCTTTTTGCCAGATTCCTTTTAAAAACAGATTTACAGCTAGCCACTTATATATTCTGCATGTGTTTGAGAGCACATACTTGCACATGTACACACACACACATAGACAAACACATCTCCTCATTCTAATTACTGACAGTGAGTGCTGGTGATTTCAGTCCTAGCATGGAAGTAACAATTCTGTGAAGTCGAACTGATATATGAGTTGTGGCTCTTTATGTACTACTTCCTTTCCGGTATACCTGCTTTGTCTTAATGAAGCAAAAAGGTCCTTTTTAGAAAATAACTTCTGTTTCGGTTCTGTAGGATATAGTTAACATTTGCGGATAAGGAGATGTGAAACATGAAATATGTTTCAAGTTTTGAGTTATGGCCTTCAAACTAAAACCCTTGTGATTTACATTCGTCTTCAGAAAAGAGGATCTCTGGTTCATGGAACAGCCATATTTTTGAAGGAATTGGTGATCAAATGCAGATGACAGTACAGTATTGATAGTACTGATACCAGGTAGCTTCTGCTAAGGCAGCAGTGGAGATAAAAAAATAAGCTGAACAAAGCAATGAGATTTAAGTACCTAAAGCAATGTTATGGTAGGTCACTAATTTTATGGCAAAGGTTCATATCCAGGTTTGGCTTAAAATTGTACCTGTCAAATGATATGCAGTTTTACCTCGTCATTTACTCCATTTTAGTAAAAGTATAGGTCATTTACCAAATGCAGAAGAGTGCCTGCAGATGTTCAGGGAACCTCCTGGGCAAACGCAACCACTTCACAGTGCATTTCAAGACTTGACAGAAGTTCTTCAGAGGGCAGGATCTGAAGAAAAATATTGTATTCAGTTGAAACTGAACCAGTGGAACAGAATTTACTTATTTGAATTAAAATTCTTCTCCTTCAGATGTTACCAACTCAGCATGAGGGCACATTACACACTAAGAGGCCTTGTGCCATTACAGATTCAAAGGGAAAAGAGTCGCTTACTGATTTGTCAGTGTTGCTTCTTGCTGTATGCATGATATTCCTTTGAGATTTATGATCCCATTCCTAACCAGACCCAATCCTGCTGAATTTATGAGATCTGACAGAAACACAGTTTGAGTGGCATATCTGCAAGTTATTAATATAAACTGCAGAAAATAGATGTATCTAGTTGCCAATAGCGTGGGCAACTCCTTCATTTCACTCTAATACCTATTTCATACATTTTCCAATAAGCATATGGGTGTTTCTGTAGTATGACTTGTTCCTAAACCTGAAATAAATACCACTTTATTAATAATCGCTAAAGTGCTTTCAGTTTGTGATGCAGTATTCTGACTGCTACTAGTGGATGGACTGGTATTTTGAATAGGCTGGATCACCATCTGTCTTGTATGCTATGTGATACTAAATAGCTCTGTCCATTTGTAACAAGATATTGAATTGCTGCTTGAATTCTAAAGGAGTTGAAGAATCTCATGGTTTTCATTTCATAAAATTTAGGTTATCTAAGCTAGTCTACTGAGCCATGTGGGTACAATAACTCCATTGCTGGTGCAACGTGTCTATATTTTAAGTTATTATAGCCCTACTATCAGTTTTCTCATCAACTCTGCTAATACCAGGCTGAAAATAAGAAGCCTTCCTCTATAACCTGAATGTTTTCAATACTGCAACAGGAGAGTCTGCCTAAAAGACAAAGGCTTTAAGTGACTGGAGTAGCTTTACCTTCAAATAAGAAAAACAGTGTTGAAAATGGGTAAATCTCTATTTTGTAAAATCTTATGTTGCACTTTCAGTGTTGAAGAATGTATTTCAACACCTTAGAAACAGGCATTTTTTGTTGTTGTTGTTGTTTTTATGGCAATATTGAAATCACTAAGTGTTAGAATGTAGTAAGTGTATTGCAACAGAATCACAGACATATTATTTTTCCTTATTCCCTAGTTTTTGCTTCTCTAAAATGTGCAAAAAATGTTTTAGGTTGGTCAGTAAAGCTACAGTGTTGTGCATTATTTTGTTTAAATATTTTCACAGATCTGATATAAACCCCTGTGTAAGGAGGCCAGAATTAGTTTTAGAATCTGATGTAAATTCGGTGGAAATAAATGAGTCTTAAACTAATCAAATGTTTGAATGAATCCTGTCTTAATTTTGCCAGGCCTGGATAAACATCTATGGTGGTTTTACTCAGGTGGGCAGCCGAGCTCCACCACAACTGCTCTCTCACTTCCCCTCCGCAAAGTAAAAGGGGACAAAATATAATGAAAAGGGCTCAAGTGTTGAGATAAGGACAGGGAGATCACTCACCAATTATTGTCATGGGCAAAACAGACTCAGCATAGAGAGATTAGTGAAATTTATTGCGTATTACTAACAAGATAGAGAAGTGAGAAACAAAGGAAAGAAACCAAAACCAGCTTCCCCCCACCCACCCTCTTTCATCTCCTCTCTCCTCCCCCCTTAGTGACACAGGGGAGCGGGAGAATGGGGATTGCAATCAGTCTATTGCACTTTGTCTCCAACACTCCTTCACAGTCACTCTCTGCCCCGCCCCAATATGGGGTCCCTTCCATGGGATGCCATCCTTCCCGAAGTGATCCTGTGGGGTGCTGCCCACAGGCAGCAGCTCTTCAAGAACTGCTCCCACATGGCTCCATACCATGGGGTCCATCTGTCAGGAGCAAACTGCTCCATCACAGGTGACACAGGTGTCACATGGGTGACAGCTCCCCCCAGACACTCTGTTCCTGCGTGGGCTCCTCTCCATGGGCTGCAACTCTGGCCCGGGGCTTGCTTCTGCAGTGGCTCTCCGTGGGCTGCAGCCTCCTCCAGGCCACATCCACCTGCTCCACCGGGGGCTCCTCCACGGGCTGCAGCATGGAGATCTACTCTGCTGTGGTACACCATGGGCTGCAGGGGTACAGACTACTCCACCGGGGCCTCTCCACAGGCCACAGGGGAACTTCTGCTCCGTGCCTGGAGCACCTCCTGCCCTCCTTCTGCATTGACCCTGGGGTCTGCAGGGCTGTTTGTCACTCCTCACTCTCCCAGTTGCTGTTGTGCAACAGTTTTTTTTTCACTTTCTTAAATCTGCTCTCACAGAGCAACATGGTTTATTGGCTCAGCTGTAGGCAGCGGCAGGTCTCTTTGGAGCCATGTGAAACTGGCCCTTATCTAACATGGGGTGGCTTCTGGATTCTTCTCACAGAAGACACCCTGGCAGCACCCCGCTACCAAAATCTTGCCATGTAAACCCACTGCAGTATCTCATTACCTTCTACAGCCAACAGGGAGAAATCAGCATCACCAGAGAATGATTTGGCACACGCAAGAACTGTAAAGATAGGCAGGAGGAATCTGAGTCTCAGTCAAAGTACGTGGACAAAACTAAATTATTTTAAACTATGCTATTGGTTAAACCGTGTGACTCAAGGCCTGGTAGTTTCCAACACAATTTAAAATGACAAGAAAATGTTAGTGATTATGTATCTAAAATAATGGACAACTTCAGTCATCAAAAGTAAATGACGGTCAATGAAAGCAGTAGGAAGAAGGAGGAGAAAACATCTATGTAGAAGACTTCAGCAATAGAAACTTCTGAGGCTGCACATCTACAAAAGCATTTTGCGTTTGAACATCCCTGAAAAATTTGGAGAGAAGAGCCTGCTTTACTCCTCGAAAACAAGGAGGAAAATTTGGAGCAGAGGTGTGGATATGGTGAAAGCTTTCTCTTGAAGCAATGACCATTCAGTGACCATTGAAAGTAAAGCAACTGGAAAGTTTGAGAAAACCCTAAGAAAAAAAAACTCAAGTAGTTAAAAGTATTAAAAGCAAATAACAGACCTAGACGGGGTGCATGGAATTTGCTTTTTGAAAAAGTTCATGTCATCCCTTTTCCTGTCTCATTGTCTCACTGTCTCCTGTGTGACATAAGTCTATATTTATGGCTACTTGCTCTTTTGATAATGTCATGGAGCACTGTGTAACCTCTCAGCTTTGAAGGTAAAAGAGAGACAGATAAAAAGATAGAAAAATGGGGGCATATGTATAAATGCTGAGTTTCTATGAATGGTACTTTTATGAATCTTTCTTAACAGGCACATTACAGGAAAGACGACCAAACATACAGTCGGTGACATGTAATTTCTTATAATTGGCATACGTATAAAATCTTTTGGATTGAGAGTGTTTATGTTTAGATAAAGCTCAGTTCTTTTTCATCTCCATTCATATGATGAAGAATAGCTCCTTTGTTGTTGTTGTTGTTTGTTTCCATAACTTATCTTGCAACCTCATAAAATAGTTATAAAACTTCCATAATTACCAAAGGGGAAAAAGCACGTTTGGCATATATTTCATTCATACATTCGAGCTGGCAGAGGTTATCAAGCTTTTTTCATCTGACTTGATATTTTGTCTTGATTTGTGACATTTTAAGTTGGAAATGTGCATATGTGGCACTTAGAATGATCTTGAAGGACAAACTTATGAGAGAGTGGAGTGGGTGACTAGTGATCAGGTACTTTTGAATTATGGCTTTGAATTATGCCATAGGATTTGACAGTGGTTAAAAAGATCGAACTATATGCTACATTTAATGGACTTCACCTTATCAAGAGGTCTGCTGCATACAAAAATCTGCTTTGTGAGGGAATAATATACAAGAGCAATGCACTGTGAGTAATTTCCCTTTAAAGTTTTTCCATAGAGAAAATACAACTCATCAAATGTCAAACTATTGGAAGGGTAAATACACAAACACATTTACAGCAATGAACAGTCTTGATGGCTCAAAGAATGCATGAATGTTAAAAGCCTTACAACTGTGTTATAAACAGAAAAAAAATGCTTTTAATAAAAACTTGGAGAGTTTTATAATTGTCTGCTTGGTGAATGAGAAGAATGTGTCCAATTCAGAAGCTGATTTCAGCCAAAAAGATTCTTATAAAATTAAAGCTCACAAAGCTGGAAATGAACCTTTTGTAAAAGGAAATGGAAATAAGTTATTTTAAGTTCGACAGGTATCTTTAAAGTGAGAAGACTGAATTGGAAAGGAACCTTACACATTCTTTTGCACAACATCCATCACTTGTTTGGACTAATGTAAAACACTTCTTGATCAATGAGTGTGTCTTCTATGTTCATCAGACAGAAAAATAGTAAACAAATACAATCCTTTGCATTCAGTAAATTTTTATTTCTAGACTGTGATATCAACATCTGCTCGGTGAATGAATAGTGTTTTGTATTCAGTTTAAGATTTTTGTTATAAGCAAAACAATAGTGTTGCAAATTAAAGTACAAGTAAGCACGGAAGAAATGACATCACTGAGTTTTGAAATTAACTTCCCTAAGTTTCCATGTTCAACTTCTTTCCATATTAAGCTAGTTCAGTTTGTAAACTAGAGGGTGAATATTCTGTAATACCATGACTGCAAACTGTACTTACAACCCCAAAATCTAGCATATTTTCTCTCTCTTTCATCCTCATGTGATAAATCTTTTTTTGCTGTTCATTGGGGCATAGTTAACAAATTGTTAGATGTAGGAGCAGAAGGGAATATAGGTTACTTTTCTGTAAACAGGCTCAATGACAGTGCTGAAAACTTTGTTTATTATAGGAAAGTACATATAGAAAATAGATATTGCATATCTTAGATAGGAAGAGGTACTTTCATTATGTATTTGCCTACAAAGACATTTTCTTGTGCTTACCAAGCTCAACAAACATTGCTTGGAAAATCAGCGTGGTTCAATGTTAGAAATTATGGACAGCTGAATAACAGAATTAGTATTTGGCAGCATATGTCCATTATCTACTTGAAAAGATTATTGGCAAAAGAAACAGGAACACTTAATTAACAAATAGCTTTCTGGAAAGAAACTTAACAGCTATAGTCTTCTCAGTGAGAGTACTAACACACTTTGTTTCAAGCAGTGTATCATCAAGTTACTATTTGTATGAATATTTCTGTTTGACTGGGTTTCAGCATGTATGAATGGTGCCAGACTGGGAGCTTTGGAAACCAAGTTTATTTATCCAAAGAAAGCCTACAGCCTCAGCAACTGCAGCAAGAACCAGTGTCCACCTCCTCACACTGAGAGCCTGTTCTGCAGAACTACTAATAAAGTCAGAAAATAGGTCAGCTTCCATGTACATTAGCCTTTCGCCTCTCCACAGAGGCTGCCAACAAGAATGCCAATTAATGACAGCTGTGTTGGACATTTGTTGACTGGGAACAAAACTGACATTGCCGATTCCTTTCACACAGCCTACCAAACACCCATCAAATAGCAATTGCTTTTTGACCTTGGACAAGATTAGAAGAATTTTCCAGTGAGGGAAACTTCTCAAATGGGGTAGGTTGATCAGTATGAAGAAAAAAATATTTTTCTTCCTTGAAGGAACAAGTTCCTTTTATAAAGATTAAACAAAAATATGTATATTTACAGGAAAAAAAAAATTTAGGTATGTCTGAGAAATCTGTTCTGTGTGACAGAAAAGTTATTTTTTTTAAATTATTTGATTTATTATTCATGCAAATGTTATTAAAAACCTGGTTTGTTTTGAAAGGGATTTTTTTCCAGAATATTTTGTGCAACAATTTTTTATTTTTATTTTTTGTGTTGGATTAAAAAATTTTGGTTTGAAACTATTGAAATTGCACTATATGAGAATGCAACAGAAGCTCTACAAGTGACTTAAAATATCATTTTCTGAGAAGGCAGGCAGCAATTAATTGCCTGAAGAATTTTCAGGACTCTTAAAATGTGTGCTCAGCACAGTACTACTTAGGTGAAGTTTTAAGTGTGGAGTTTTAAAAAGATTTGTTTTAAATTATGCTTAAACATATTTCTAATCAAATGACATTTAAAAAATACTGCTGACTTCAAGGAGTCTTCGGTGAGGCCAGCATCTATCCACATTCTCAGCAAAGTATCTCTGATGTTGTGGTTATTACTTTACATATGAATTCCTACTGATGCACAGACATAAATTGTAGTTATTACTAGTGCTTTTGAATCAGATATTTAAAAAATTGATTTGTGTTAATATTTGCCCTTTTACAAGACACTTTCCTAAAACATGGCCTAGCAATATGTTGTTTTCAAAGTCTAAGACTAAGACTCTTTCTAAGTCTAAGACAGACAAACACATTACAAAGCAACCTCTAGGGGAGAAAAAGTAAATGACAAATAAAGAAGTTGACTATTTTGGAAGTGCAGTTCTGACTACTTGGAAACTTAACAATTCCGTACCATCTCCAAGACTGTGGGTTATATTCAGTCACTTGCTGGAGATCCAAATCCTTATGCCCTAAATCAAGAGCATGATCAACACCATTCCCTGGGGAGAAAGTACAGACATGGCCAAGAGAAAGGCAGTCCTTACAGAATTACATCACGGAGTTTCCTCATTCATTTGCCCCTCTGGGACAAATAGGGTTGCTGATAAATGACAGTTCCCAGAATATCCTCTGAGACTTCTGCAAATTCACCACAGTCCCTGGGGTGATCAGAAACTCATAAAATCATTTGCCATTCTTGTATTCAACTTCATCTAACTAAAGAAGAACACAAGTATTGGGAGGCTACCTTATTTTTACAGATATATCTATTCATTACAAATGTCTTCCTTTTCCAAGGAAGTGGAAAAGTGTGGTCAGCTCACCACATCTGCTGGGCAATCCAGGCATGAAGAAACAGTTCCATGCCAAGAGATTCTTTCTAGGTTAAGGGACTATTCTTATTAATGCAGGAGAATTCTTGTGTACAACTGAGGGAGAAATATTGAACCAGAAATATTATGCCAGTTGCACTCATTAACATCAGTGTATATTATGCTTCAAAAAGATCCTAAGAATTCACAGTGGACTGTAAATACATGAGTCTAGTACAGGAAGGTTGCTTCTATTTTCTATCAACATTAATTAACATAAATCTTCTCCTTCCAGAAAACAGTTCATTCCTCTAAAAATGGACAGAGCAATAAGACTGAACAGTGAAGAAGGAAATTGCCAGGGAGGTGAATTCCAAGAGTGTGAGGTATGCCTCTTGAATCTACTCACTAGAACATTAGGTAAATTGGTGCCGAAACTTTTTTGGCTGGAAAATTGATTCTTCATCTACAGAAGACACTTTTGCTAACATCATGACTATGCAATAATTAGCTTTCTGTTTCTATTCTTATGTTTGTGCTACATTTGTCTGAATGCTTTTTTTTCCCTGTATCAAAAAGATGCAGTATCTATTGGACTAGTTCAATTTTAATGTCTAACATTTAACCAATAGAGAAAGAAAAGATAGAAAAATGAACATATGTTATTTTATGATGGCAACTAAATAATAACTAACTGACAGATGTCGTAGTCTTTTTGATGATTTTGGTTAACTAAATAATAAGTAATCGACAGATGGCATAGATTTTTTGATGATTTTTGTTCATGTTGCCATTTTAGACACTATCAGATCTCTCTATATGATGACAATAACAACAAAAAAAGAATAACATGAAAAAGTACCCTCAATTGCAAAGATGATAGATATTTGTATATTGCTCTAACATGTATTGGATTAGGATTGAGTGCATATTAAATTCAGGATAAAATTCTGACAATAAGAATTTTAGACTGATAAAAAAATATTCATGGGTTTATGATACAAGCTATTGATCACTTGATATCTAATGCTGGATTTACTGAAAGCAGTAGATGTTGTTTTTAAAATGATGTTGCTAGCTTCTTCTGGCTCTTTCAAGGAATATGTCTATTATCTGACATTTTTTTCTCTTTAATGACAGCTTCCAATTTTAGCAATACATAAAACACAAAAAGGAAAAAAAATAAATGATAAAAATACATTATAACCTTCACAAACCACACCAAATGTAATGGCTTATCTGGCAAATACACCCTTATCATGAAATTCATCACAAGAAGTAATTAATAAATTTTTACATGTGTTGAGTTACATAATTAAATATATATATATATGTTAAAAAAATAAAAATCAGAGGTTATTCTCTTAAATGTTCTTATTGTCATGAAGCAAGGAAAAATTTGACACTGCCATGAAGTCCTGAACTAAATTAGGGGAGTTTGTGAATTTGGAAAGAGTCTGTGCTAATCTAACTAAAATTTCTCCTAATTATCCTTTTTGCTAACAATGTTTTGCCAGCTTAGACTTGGATTCATTGTCTTGTCAAACCCCCTTTGACTCTTTCCTGCTGACTAAGTGTATGAGAAACTCTAAACGTGACTAGAGAAATTTTAAATTGCTGTTATTCATTCCTTCCAATAGTGCTACATCAAACTACTATCATAAGCATATCTTCAAGGATTTATTTATTTATTTATTTTACAGCACATTTTTACAGACTTTTATAAAATATTCCTGGAATATTTGTCAGTATCTCTTTTCCTTAATAATAAGAGTAATAAAAATGCTACTAAGAGTGCAAATTAATCCTTAGTCCATACAAGTTTAATCTATCACTGAATGTTATATATGTATAGAAAATTGGATTTTAGGTTGAGGTTCCAAAACAATACATATCTTTTACTGAAGAATCTAGTATCATATTTCAAGATTCCTACTTTAAATTTTTTTCTTCCCCCTTATTGAAGGTCTTTGCACTGGTTATCAGGTAAGGCTGCAGCAAGATGAGGAGAGTTTGAAAAAGTTTTTTATTTTTAGTTCACTGCACTGAAATCACTTTTCTAGGTCAAAGTTTTCCTTAGTATATGTGACTCAGTATGAAGCCAAAAATTCTTTGTGAGTTTTCGGCAGAAGAGTGATGTCAACCATTTGGCTTTTGGAAAGATTCTCAATGGATTCGAGCCACTGGTGGATATGGGAAACTTATTTGGAAAGATGATCCATTTCTCCATAGACTACATCCAACTTTTCAAATTTCTGATGGTTAATTGAGCATAGCTCATCAGATGGAATTTGTGATTATTAGATCAGTGTTGTGTAGCCTGTGCAGAAGAGCTTTTGTCAGCCATGGTATATACTTGGTCAAGAGCTTCTTTTTCAAATATGCTTGGTGAAAAGGATTCTTCAGGTCCCTTTAGATGTCACGCTAATCACTAACTCTGTTTGCAACACTAAAAATTGACACAAGTATTAAAAAAAGTAATTCTACGCAAAGACACTATGCAATAGAGTCTTAAGCCACTATCCTGTAGCTCCCCCAGCATCAATAGAAGTTGAGTATTTATAAATCCACGTAGCATGTAGCAAAAAACTAGGAAAAAATGCTTTAATATTTTGATTTTTTTTTAATTGTACAGAGTTGTTAGTAAGTGCATGATAATAAGTGTAGTAAATGTAGCTGATGGCTTCGAATTGCTAATATTAAATACATGTTTAAACCTTTACAAAGCTGAGGCCTGTAGAAGTAAAAATGAGGAAACTGAAGGATTAAATGGTAACTTTTTTTTTTTAAATAAATATATGCCTTAAAAAGACAGACATGCCATATTATGCCTACTTATTTTAATTTCCGGAAAAGTGACAATATTCACATCCTTTTTAATAACAGGTTCTAGAGAAAGAAACAGGAAAGTAATATACTATCTACATAAGGCATAGATCAACAAATAGTTAAGGAGCTATAACCTGAACAGGGTAGTTTCGAACTGACAGCTCAAATTATCCTTCTTTTTGATACAATTCAAAATGTAAAGATAAAACTATATAACAATCAGATATTAGCTGATGCAAGCAACGCCTTTGAGAGGGAGATCCTGTTAGAGGCAGAGACTGCAGTGAGCCTGCAAGAACATAGCTGTCTGGTGAAGGACAGGTTTATTGAATAGAATCTGCCTTAATTTGCAAGAGAATAAAAGGTTTAGGTCACATTGACTTGCACGGTATGCCTTATGTTAGCAGGCTTTTCTCATTATGGAAGTCCTTTGGAGAAATCAAGAAGACATTAGTTTCAGAGAAGCTGCTTTTCTTGTTATTTACTGGCCACTGTGCCTGGCCAGAAGTAGAAGGAGCTTTGGGCCTGCTGTTTTAGAGATGGAGGACAGACTGCAAGCCAGAGATTACACTGAAAAGAAATGTCTTCTCAGAAATGTCTTGAACAAGGAACATAAAATAGTCAAGAGTACCACCTGTTTTTAACTTTCAGAAAGCCAAAACCACAAGCAATAAGCAGAATACAATTATGAAGAAGAGACACAGCTAATTGTACTTTATATTTTAAAAGCAGAATTTCAGAATTAGGAGAATAAACTCAACATTTGCCTGAGTCTGAGATTAAATATTTGTACTAACATTTCTATGTCTCATTAAATTTCACTTCCAATTCAAACTGTCTTAAATCTGATTAAAAACAGGCTGAGGAACAGTATTTGGGACAGTTGTAAAAGTAAGTAAAAGCACAATTGGTTGGACTGAGGTGCTTAATGGGTTTCCTCAGATACTTTCCTTTACTTAACTGAATTTTATTTTTCTGTGTGTGTTCAAGTAGGATGGGAAACAAGTAAAAATTGAAGTACATACAAGTCAGAGCTGTCTATCTTGTTTTCTGCATATTTCTAACTTCTGTGTAGATATTTGCATGTCTTCTGTCCTTCTGACGTGTTCAGAATATATCACCCGAATTTTCAGTCTGCTTATACTACTTCTTTAAAAAGAAAGAAAGAAAGAAAGAAAGAAAGAAAGAAAGAAAGAAAGAAAGAAAGAAAGAAAGAAAGAAAGAAAGAAAGAAAGGTAAAAAAAAGGTACATTGTGTCCCCCTTGCTATGCACTTGTATTTCTTTCTAGCAGAAACTGGCATGTATGGGGTGGATGCTGGATGCCCACACCACATCCTCACATGGAACCAGGACACTCTTGAATGCCCACCCACGCCTGGCAGCCAGAGAGCATTCTCATTTGAAGAGTTTAGACTTCCCCGGGATAATTACACTCTGGAGAGAATAAAAACAATGGTCTTTTGATATGGAGAGAAGAGAGAAAGGTCATGTTGAAGGCAAGGTTTCTGTCATTTTGATTACGGAGATTATATTTTCACATCACAGTTTATTTCTATCTCCACAAGTCTGTTAACCCATGTGTTTCATCTCGTTACAGTACTAGCTTATCAGAAATTAATTTTCATTTACTCTTGATTTTACTAAATAACGTATCGTGGCTTCTACTGCTTATGCTCTCCTCGTAAGTCTGCTGGCAAACAGACGTTATATGCAATATCTTTAATGTAATAGATGCCACGTGAACCCAGCAGCACCCAGAAGCATGGACTCATTCAGCTAGCATGAAAATTAATGAAGTGGAATGAAAGCCTTCCCAAGGAAAAACTGAATGAAGGGAAAGGTTTTTATTGTTATTGTTATTATTTTTTTCTGCAGTCGGTTGGCTTTTTTTTTTTTCTTTTTCTTTTTTAAGCTCAGTTTGAAAGCCATTGAATTCTTTCTGAAGTGCTCATTAGCTACACTTAGCAGATAACACTGCATTTATTTTGGCACAAAGCTGATGGGCAGAGAGAGTTAGAAGGCAATTTGAAGGATTTAAATAGTTTTTATGCCAGTGGAGGGAGTGCATGGTCTGAGCAAGTGCAAAGGAGAAAACAAACACTGAAGAAATTATCACACTATTTCCCTTCTGCACTACAGGTGAAAGGGGTGAACCAGGGCTGCAGGAAAACAAGTTTTCTTCTTATATATATACTTTTTTTCAGTTAGTTAGTTCTTGTTGTTTATAAGGTTGCTAAAAATAGTCAAAACTTCTGGCTTTTATAGTTGAAGCCAAAGGTATTGTGAATAGAGGACAGGGAGTGAAAGATCTCAGGTACCTCTTACCTACATAGTGGGGCCACTTGCAGTTACTCATTAATCTTAGGCAATGTAACCTATATATTTCCTTGAAACAAGCAACATGATCCGGTAACATGTAACCTTGCTGTAGAAATGTGGATTTCCAAATAGTAGAGACATTCTGGAGCAATGTTTGCATATCTGCAATATTACAAAACCTTGTTAAAACTGAACATAAGAAATATGAGGCATAAGAAACATACCACCTAAGCAACCTACACCTTGCTGTGTCTGTGCAAAAAGAACATTTAATTTTGTGCTTAACAGGCTTGGTCAAAAGTTTAATGAAGCCAAAAGGAATCTTTCCGTTGACTTAACTGGAATACAGGTCCAACCCAACCTCCTTCAGACTTGATCTGCAGTCCTAGCCAGCAGCAAATCAGTAACACTAGACATAGACAACTTCACTCAGTTACTGGTCTGCCAAACTTGACTTCTTACCCATTGCAGCCTCTTCTTAAAGGCATTTGTTGGGAGGTGTAGAAACTGATGGAGAGCAGAGACTTAACATGACTGCTCGTGACAAATGGCAAAAGAGGTTAAAATAATAGAAATTTTTATGTCCAGAGCATGTGCATCTTAGGTGGATTGTGTGTGCAAGTATGAAGTAGCAAGAAAGAACACCCTGTAGTGTAATTGAATGTTTGATATAAACTTTCACCAAATCAAAATAATACATATAGCTTCAATTCTAAGGTCCAAGGTAAGGACAAGAATTGCAACTGAATGCATATTGATAGCCAGGTAGCCAACAGTGCAATAGTTCTATTAAAATGTCATTGAACAGCCGTGGGGCTCTGGCAGATTATGTCTTTTCCTCTCAAATCTACAGAGGGAAAATACTTCCATCATCTATCAGCTTGAAAAATATGTTATAATGTCCCCCTAAGTATACTGACTCAGCAGAACATCATGTTGTCTGAGCACTGCTAATGAACCAAGATCCATTTATGGTATGAAAAACAGAGATTCAGCAGTTCATCTCCATCAGGTGTCTACTGAACTGTATGAATGCAGTGTCAGGAAACACAAAATTTGCTCAGTCAAGGTACAATATTGAAATCAGCATGAGAGGTGAAGGAGAGTTGTGAGTTCTATAGGTCAGGCCAGAAGTATCACTTTGGGAAAGGGTATAAATTTCACTTAGTTTTATTGGCTGCTTTCCTAGCTTTTACTGAAGTCTTTTACAAGATTTGACATACATGGCATGCCACTAACTAAAACAGAGCAAAAACAGAGCAGCTGCCCTCAAATACAAGCAAGAATAAGGATTAATTTTAATTAGTAGAAGGAAAACATATTTTTCAAAGTCTTACAAATGTATAACCCCTAATAAATATGTTTCTTTGTGTGATTTTAACTTTGCAGTCTAAACAAACACCTTTTTTTTTGCTTTTTTTGCTTTCTAAGTGGCATCAGTAAAGTTAGAAATAATGAAATAATTCTTTATGAAAAATAACTTTTAAAAGCACTAGTGCAAAACACATGCAAGTTGTCTTCTGTTTGCATGGTAAAAAGAAAGTTTTCATATGTGCCTGAGAGGTTGGGGTACCAAATTTCCTTAACATTAGTGGAAACTAATTCTATGTGGCTTCTGAAAATCCCACACCTCCCATTCCCTATGTTTGTGGAATAGATGGAATTTTCTAATGTAAAACATTGTTTGAAAAATCACATATATTATGCAGAACAGAAGTTTGTATTTCTGACTCAGTAGTGATTTCATCTATAAATAGCTGCTTCAAAGAGAATACAAATCACTGGAGGGTAGTGTTCTGATGGAGTTGTGGTTTTGAAAACAAGGTTACTTAACACAAGTAAGCATGGAACAAACTGTTCAAGCTTTAAAACAGCTTCTAAAGTTGTCAAAAACTAAGTTTTTGAAGAATGCAAGTGGGAAGATATCCTTTCCAGCAAAAATATGTAAGAGAAGATGAGGAAAGGAATGCCTTGCAGGCAGTGTAAAAATTAGTTCAGCATTCAGTTGTCACCAGAATTCACAATAGAAACAGGTGTTACAGTCCCTTCTCTAAATACAGTGAAAAATCTGAGGGATATGTGAAATCTCCTGCACATGGTGAAAAAGATAGACATCTCACAATCAATGCAAAATTAGAACGGTCATCTACTGTCTCTATGGCCAAAATAAATAAACAGATAAATTGTGTTCCTTGTGAATTCCAGAGCTGTCTGAACGGACATCATTAAAAATACTTTCCCCCACACATGGTCAGGGATCCACCAACATTCCTGGTAAGGAAAGTTACATTGCTCTCAAGATGATCACCATACTGTAGTCTTTTTACAAACTGGGATAATATCAATCCAATTTACGTAAGGATTGCAAGCACTGAAATACTAACTCCTAGTGATTGTTTGCAAATAAGCAGCTTTTGATGCCTTGTGAACTACTGAGTCAGGGTTACTTTGTTTGGAATGACATTTCAAGAACAGCAAGTGGCTTTCTTTATTGGATCTGAAACATCATTTTTGGGAATACCATATGCTGTGAAATATTTGTAGCAGATGATTATCAAACAACTGCATGCAAGACAAAAAAAAAAAAAACCTGACCTGAAACATTATGTAAAATAGATATTTTTTATGTTTTATGAATCTTCCTTAAAAAAGGAAAACATATCTATTTTTAATATTTTCTTCTGTGTCTACACATCTGTCTACGCTGGGCTTGGCCAAATGATTTCTTATTTATTTCCCCTTTTTTCTTTATCTTTTAAAGCTTATTTCTTGTTATCTATTCCTGGCCATGCTCTTTTTCCCTGCTATGTGTTGCAACTACTCCATTAAGCCCTACTGACTGTGACAGCACTATCCTGTTGCAAGACTGACCCAACTTACAATTTTATGTTCCTTTCTGCCACCTGATCATTGCCTGCCATGTCTTCCAGCAAAACAAAGACCTCTTTGAAACTAACATCTCTTGCGAAACACCTCTTTGTCAATCAATTTAGTAATGGTATAACCTCACCTCAGCACATCAGACTTCTGAGCTATGACAATACAGAAATGCCTCAGGGACTGCATTTTCAGATTGTAGACATAAGACACACAAAATCTGCAGCTTAAGTCAGCACACAGCCCTCTGGATAACCAAATTGCATTTTCCTGATTATTAAAAGGGAACACATCTTCCTTATTAACAGGCAACAGGTTAAACACCTGAGTTTAACCAACAGAAGTTTATCATAAAGAGACAGAAAGCCAAACAAAATAATGTATAATTTTAATTAGCTGTAGTAACCCATTGGTAGTAAAATTGATCCCCTTCACACCTTACACAGCTGCAGTAGTCATAGTCAAGCCCTTCTCAGGATGATGAACCGATAGCCCAACTTTTCTTCTCTCTACACATTGCTCATATTTGACAAAAGGGTGTCCCAATCAATCCGTTATTCTTAAAAGATGTTCTGCTCTTGGGCTTTTACATTCCCTCCCAATTCAGTCAATGTCCTGTGCTGAGCATAGTAGTTGCATCAGAGTCTGCACAGCAAATGGCTGAAGGTGGCAAAGTGGGTCTTTTACTCCCTTTGGACTCAAAACCAAGAAGCCCTGCTTACTCGGTTTGCTAGTGGACAGTCCCATGATGAGTCTGATGCCACCCTTTGTGTTTTGGCTGTTTAGAAAAGGATTGGTGGTATTCAGATTAGGTGTTGGGTGAGAGCCATCATTGCGCTGTACATGTTCTGCAATATAGCCAGGCTGTTGAGATGTTCAGAGAGGTTTTGACAGTCCAGTTGCTGATCAAGACTGAAACAGGGCACATCCTAAAAACATTGGAGATGTTTTAAAAGGAAAGGAGTGGATGACATTCAACTTTAGCATCTACAAACATGATCTGTGCAGTTGTGCTTCTCTTAACTAGATTACTGGAATGCAGAAGCAACTCCATAAAGTAGATCCATAACTTGAGTTGCATAGCTGTCTAAAAAAGTGGGAGAAAGACCTTAAGAAATAAAGGAAAGTGGCTGAAATCTTTCCTATTTATTCTACAACCCCCAATTAGTATTTTACATTATATCTACTATGGTTGTTAATTGACAAATAAACAGCATATTACCTACATAGGAAATTAAAAGAAAGGAAAATGAAAAAGTATATCCTTCTATCTAGCTAAAGATACTAGAATAAATGGTCTCTGTGATTACTGAACAACAATTAGTTGAATAATCCAGTGAAGAGTTCTTTCTCTTTTGCAGGCTTATTTGTAAAATCCACAGGAAAAATACTTCCTAGATTTTTCATGCTAATGTGGAAATTCAATTGCTTTCTAAACCTACAGGCTAAATTAGCGTTACTCTATAAGAAACAAACCACATAGCAATACACTAACATATTTAGTTCCTTTTTTTTTTTTTTTTTTAGGGATGCTTTTATTTTTTATCAATGTTATAATCTCAGAATTAGTGGGGTGGATAAACAAGTCTTATTCACAATCACTAATTTTAAACACAGAGACCAGTCTAAATTAAGCTTCTCTCCTGAGTCATTCTCCAAAGAAGATTGTCTCTGTCTCTTTGTCTCTTTCCTTCTCTCTCTCTTTCTTTTTCCCTAAAGAGTCCAGGGAAGAGATTAGCCCCCATGAATGCTTCCTCTAGTACTAAGTCATGTTTTTCCTGAAAAATTGACTACTTGTATCTTAAACAAAGGCGAATAGGAACTTATTAAAAAATAAAAATAAAAATCAGCCTTCAACTACAATGAAAAAAAAAAGAGGTGACCTTTGACAATAACACTCAAACTAGAATACAGCTGAGACATATCATTCATTTAAACAGGGCATAGAATTAAAGTGTATATCTGTATTATTCCCTGTTAATACAAGTCATATTTGTTTTCTTAATTTCTCTCTCCTTTCCAATTTATTTTAACTTTAGTAAGGTTGAAAGAACCTAAAGATATAGTAGTCTTGAAAGGATTCCAACAAGTTGTGCTACATATGTGCAAACGTTTATGTCTTTTTTGAAGATTTTTTCTCCCTTTTTTCACCAAGCTGTAATAAAACTATGTGCAAAACGTAAATATAAACAGTTGAGGGAGCAGTCTCCTAAGTGTGTGCACACTGTTTCCAAACTAGGAGATAACCCATACAAATATGTTATGGAATTGGGACAGTACTGTACTGATCAGCAAGGGATAAATGAGATTAGAAACTTTATTACATAGTAACTTTTTAACTGTATAAAAAAAAAAAAAAATAAGGTTTCCCATGTTGAGTTGAAGATTTCTAAAAATTTGCTGGAAAACACCCAGAACCAATAGCAGTTTGAAAAAAAATATCAGCACTATAAAACATTAGTGACTGTGACATAAATCCTGAGTACATTGTGTAACACCGTTTACATGGTGAGCAACAACACCTTACTTAAAGTGTATAGTGTTTAAATGTCTTGAGACGCAACATAGGTTGCATTTTAATCCCTAACATTCTGTAATGCTGTCCTGATCTAGGAGTTCCTGCCCCAGCAGGGGGACTAAACTAGATGATCTTTCAAGGTCCCTTCCAGTCCCTAACATTCCATGATTCTGTGATTTTAACGCAGTATTCCATACATCTATGGAGAAAATATGCAAATGTTAAATGAGAATAAAACAATGAATGATAATAAATGTCAGACTTTTTCTCCTGAAGTACTTATTTGGTGTTTTAATAAGCAAAATATCAAAAGATAGCTTCTCTTGTAACTAAACTGTGGTGTTAATTCTGGTAACTGTCATCTAAACAATTTAAATGTTTAATATTCTGTTCCCCATACATAGTATTGGAGCAGCACACTAATAAATAACAACAATGATTCAAGTTTACAGTTCACCCAAATCTAATAAAAGGCTCAAAATAAATTAGGATCAAAATATTCAAGCTGTGATTCAGTAAGACCCTTTAAATAAACACATGGGAAAACTATTAGAAACAGGGAGAACTCAGTTTGATAATACATGACATTCCACTTATGGAAAAAAATGCTTTGCTTTATTGCCTAACACAGGAAGCTTTCTGCTACTAGTTAATACCAAAGCACATTCAAAAAAACAAAATGTCAAAACATTACTGTTTTTCCCTATTTGAACTATTTAGATATACAGATCCAAGAGAACTCATGAGTGACAGCAGTGACTTAGAGGAGAAATATGCCATTTTCAGTTACCATACTTGGAATAAGAGATGAAAAAATGATTGTAGCAATAAAATCTGACTCAAGTACTAACCAAATGTAAAAGAACACAGTGAATTTTATTTGAATAATTTAAAGCACCTTCACAAATATTGATTATGTAAAGACTGCAATTTACGGAGGTAAGAAAGATTAATAATGTTATGCTTACATTAAAAATTAACACCTGGAAGTGTATTGACCACATGAATTTGAATGCAGGTATTCTAACTGCCAGACTCTTCCCTGTGTTAGACACAGCATGTCAGTAGGAACCATGTGTTATCTAGCTTTATGAATGACAAAACAATGCTTTTGTCTGCTTCCAGTACTCCTTAACTGAGATTCCGTAGGGTTTTCCAGATTTATAGAATGAAAAATTATCAGTACTGTTTGTGTTTTACCATATGGAATGATCACATCAATGCCAATAGCTCACAATCAGAAAAGTTACCCAGAAGTTATATGTGTGCTTATATTTACTATGCAAATCAGGAATAGAAAGTGTTGCATGTAAGCTTTTAAAAAGACGTTATTTTCTTCTGTAGGGTGGAATAACACCTCTCAAAACATGTTTGTTGCCCTGTGAAGAATGTCAGAAACACCACACCATCTGGGCAACTGCTATTTCTGAAGGTGAGCAGTGATCAGGGGATGAAAAGAGGGAGTAGGAGCTGTGGTAAGCAGCTGGCAGAGATGGATCTCCTCTTCCTTTGCCTCAAAGCTGTGAACTTCTCAACCTGAGTAGGCCAGGGAAGGTAGCATTGCCTTCTATGCTGAGAATGCCTGGCATGGCCTAGAGGAAACAGCAGTAGCAGGAAGCATATTGAAAGTGAAATTTTAACGGGTGATTTGGGAATTGGCTGTGATTTTAACAGCTATTTTAACTGACCAGGACCAAACCTTTCTTAGTACTACCCTGAAGAGAGTAATAAAATTCAGAACAAGCAAGTTTGAAAGCAAGGACCATAAGAAGTAAAACAAACTATCATGTGGTGTTGAGCTAAAAACTGTCTAGAAATTAAAATGAGATTAAATACTACTCTCTGGAAATGTTCCCAATGCAATTAGAATTTCCTGTTGCAACTGAATTACCACTGATCAAAAAATCTTGGATTTGGCTGTAGAATAAGATAAATTTAAATTTTTGTAAATGTGATTGCAGAAATCAATATTAACCAAAGAATATTAAGAAGTAATGTTTTATTGTGGAATGTATGGGAGAATGGGAAAAAAGATAAGTTAGAAAGCTCCCAAGGAGAAAAAGTGATGCTAATTCTGACAATGAATTTCAACATAGAAAAATTACAGAAACGTGACCTTTTGCAAGTTTTTCAATATAAAGCACTTTAAATGTTGCATTAAAGTTGACTATTCAGTCGTCAGCAGGTGTTAAGCAAATTGATAGCAGCAGTAGCTAGAAGAGGCTAATGTACGCATGTTTCTGTCTCTTAACATCAGGAGGTTTACTGGCTGAGAATCATTCTGACTAATGATTTATAAACAGAAACAATATTAGCTTAATTCTTTTGGTCTGGACCTCAGAAACAATTTTGTTTTGTTTAGCAAATAAAGAATGAAGTAGTGTTCAAAGGTATTTCCAGAGAGCATCTTTCTTTAATTAAAGTAATTGCAATGACCACAACATTTTCAGGCAGCATACATACGCTTCTACAGAAATTAAAACAATTTGCTTATGAGGTTCTTACACTTTTCTTTTTTCAAAATGCTATCAAGGAGGGAATGGGTGGAAATTGATACTATCTCTAGTTTGGTGAATGAGATGGTAAAGAAAGATAGAAGCCAGCGACCATATCAGTATACCAAAATGGAAATAATTTAATTCAAAGGTATTTAATGTACTTCACAACTAAGGTGCTGAAAAAAACTATGTATGGTTCTGCAAAGGGAATATAATATATATATATATATATTCCTGAATATAATAGATGAGTTGAAATATGTTCAAGATTTTTTTTTCTCAAATAATTTTGAAAAGGAAAAAAAAAAAGAGAGAAAGCATGCCACTTTCAAAAGAAAAATGCATTTATTTGAGCTTAAAAAAAGAGACACAATAATCAAGCTATTTGCCAGACTCACTTTTTTTTTTGTCAAGCAACATCACAATTAGAGAACTCAAAACTTTATGAAGTAATTAAGTAACTGCTGTTAGTTTTTGCCTTATACATCATAATTTAAAAAAACATGCTGTATTTACAGTGTGTCTATGTACAGTGTTTGTTACATCACTGTAACAAACCTTTTCATTTATTTCTTTAGTCATGAAGATAAAATAATGAAAACTTTAAATATAAACAAGTATTTAGTGTAGATCTCTAAATATTTCACTTCAATCCTGTTGCGTACAGCTTGGTTGCAACCTACCTAATCTGTTTCAGTGTGTGATGAAGCACTTAATGTGGACCCCTTAGTGGATTTACTTTTGAGCATAATGCTTCTAAACTCTGAGATCAGTACGCAAACTTGGCACAAAAAATTAGAGGCTCAATATACCCTCTGTTCTTGTACCTTTACCTCTTCTTGGTGTATCTTTCTCCATAACCCCTACAACACTCTTCCCACTTCACCAGCAGCCCATGTTCCCACGGTCCCAGGCACCCATCAGGCCCAGCATGGGCCACCTGTTCTCAGACTTCTGAATAAATTGCTCAGTCATGAAAGAGCTGTGAGAGAGTCTGTTGAAAGATAACAAAGGTAGAGGTGTGGTTGTTGGGATGGGATTGTTAGCTCAAGGTTTCAAGAGGAGAAACATCAACTTGGAAATGTATATAATACTCATGGAGAAAAAATGAAGGAGCCTGCTTAAGGTTGGTTAGAAAGGTTTGGGTTGAGTTGTCAGAGTCACCAGTGTTAATGGATCAACAACTGTGGATCAACAACAACTCAACAGGTCTAAGGGCTTGTCCCCTGAAACTGCAAGGGCCAAGCTTCCTCTCCTGCCTGGCCAGCAAGGACTTTTTGGGTGCTGTATTGGACTGCTAAGCACATGGATACTTGATCTAACTGCTCATTTAATCCTAGAGATATTTTATGTGCAATAATCAATTAAAAATTGCTTTTTACTTTCAAATTGCATATATGTTTCTTGCAGAGTCTCTGTACCAAGTTAAAGATGATTGGACAAATTGACCCAAAAAGGGGGAGGTAACATTAATCTCTTTTCGTCTACTCATCTTTCTCCTTTTCTCCCCCACCATGATGTCACTACCTCTTTTCCTAGATTGCACCAGGTAGTAAAACTTAAAGCTGTTTGTCCTCTTTTGCTGTACCTCTTTTTATTCCCATGGCACTGATACTACAGAAATAGTAGATGGGAGTCATTTGTCCACTCTGCCTACATGGGTTAACGCAATCTGTTAGGAAAATACTAATCACAGCCATTAAAACACATTTTAGATGATGTATGGGAAAGTCATCCTCAATTAGGCAGATATTTTTCTGAAGTTGAAACCAAATATTCTTTTGTAGTGTTGTATAAATGTAAGATGTAACTCCAATGTTCCAATAGCTATTGCTTTTGTATAAACTTTGTATAGATATCAGATCAAGAATGTTAATGTAGCTTAAATGACATTAAAATGAAACCTTCATTTCCCTACTAATAGATATGGTCGAAATGAGACACAAACAGTGAGAAAGATTTGGTGAAGTTCACTGCTTCACGAGTGAAATTTAGACTGATTCGTTTAATAGATTTCTGAAGGTGTGAGGATGCTTGCCTTTAATACATCATTTTTAATTTAAGGCTATCCATATTTTCCAGGTAACTTTGTGTCACCAGAGGAAAATATGGATCTCTTGCAGGAGAGGATATGAAACATTGTAGAACTTTCAGGACTTCTTGGCTGAATTTTATGATATATGGAAAGAGTTACGGATAAAGAATATAAATCTCATTTGGGGTGAGTGAGGTAATTTGTTGTTGACCAGGACAAGTGTTTTTGAAGAGTGGAATTAAAATTCTTCATTGAGTAGGGACAGGACATTGATTTGTGGTCATTACAGCAAGGAAGAATGGTGCTCTTGACCTACTACTACCTACCCTTTGACATAAGATAACAAGAATTTATTGTTGCTTTTTGTTCTCTGCTGCTTAAAGTTCTGCACTGGAATTCAAACATGCTTTCATGTGGCTTCAAGTACTCTGTATTTTTTAAGAAGCATGGTGATCTGTGGCAGAAATTCTGGTGGAAAAGACATTTTGCTGCCAGTATACCAAACATACAGGAGTTATTCAAGTCCTTAGTACCCTTTTTAAAACTTTCTGATTTCATGAACCATTTTCCTGGCATCTCAGAATGGCTAAATTCTGGTTTTATAAGGGAAAAGTACTGGGTGTATTTTTTTCCATCCTCAAATCCACTCTATCTCAAAGGGGCTTTTACACATGTAGTTTTGTTACTCAGTGGGAACACAGTCTAAGCAGATGTTCCTATATGATGATGCAAAGAAGAAGTGTTTGTTTCCTTTTTGTCTATGGCTGGCTTTCATAGTGTGCTGTCAGCTGCGAAAATATTAAATGTGGCTAGCAATTTCAGGTAATTGCTGAACAAAAAAGATTATTTATAAACAATGAATTGTTCCAAATAGAAGTCAAAATTCAGAGTCCTTAATCTGGACACAGTATGTGGAATTCAGCTGACCAAACACAGATTTTTACTCTGCCAGTATCAACATCTGAGATAGTTGTCTGCACCCTCTTTACAAGTTAATAGAGGAAAAACAGCACTAGAGTGAGATGTGGTTTACTTCATCCTAATGCAGATGTCTAAATCAAGAACTTGTTCCCTAAATGTGGCTGTTTCTCATCATCAAGTGTGAGAGGAGCTGAGGGTAGTTGATCACAAACAGACATCAGCTTTATACCTGGATAGATACAAACCTGAACTCTTCTTGCTTTTTGACTCTGCATGCAACTGCCCATCTCTTCTCTTGTCACTTAGCTCTGGCAAACCTTAGCTTGTCTACCTGTAGAGGAACTATCACCAGGTCCTAAATCATGGAATCATTTAGGCCGGAAAAGATCTCTAAGATCATCTAGTCCAACTTTTAACCTAGCACTGCCAAGTCCACCATTAAACTATGTCACTGAGCTCTACATCTACATGTTTTTTGAAGACCTCCGGGGATGGTGACTCAACTACTTCCCTAGGCAGCCTGCTCTAATACTTCACTACCCTCAATGCTGCTTTGGACTCTAGACTCCTTACCCACCTGCAGATATCCCAACTCTTTTCCTCACAACTATGTCCTGAGATGAGAGCACCTCACCTCCCTACAGCATCTCAGGAGTTTGGAAGAGGAAGCTGATGCCAGTGGCAGACAGGAGCTTCAGTGTATCCTCAGCCCCTTTAGGGTTCTCTGATCCTGCCAAGGGCAGCAGAGTAGCATCATCTGAGGAAACAAACACTGATTGGCTGAAAACCAACTGTCCTCTGTTATGTGAATATTTGGTCAACAGAAAGAATAGATTGGGCACCTCAGGAAGAAAGAAAGGGTGAATTTAATGGCTATGGTAAGAGAACACATCATAGCCACACTGTTTAAATAAGATCTTTATCTTGTATCATGAGAATTTGTATGTTGATTGTATGTTGTAGCCAACCATGAGTCTTTCTTGGACACAGGGGAGCTATTTCCTTCGTTCAAGCATTCATCATCTATATCAGAATGAACCTGTAAATGTTTGTAATGAGGACATACACCACTGTCTTCCTGTAAATAAACAGTTAACAGACTTCAGAGGGAATGATAAGGCATTAACAGACTTTAGAGGGGAGGCTTTACTTTGAAGAAATCACCCATCCACCTTTTGCCTTTTTTTTTTTTTTTTTTGAAGAAGACAGAAACTGTCAACCTTAGGATCCACAGGGGAACTGGAAGATTAAGTATAATGTCAGAGAAAAGGGGTAGATGCTGTGATGATTTTGTGCAATAATTTTAACTGCATTATTACAAGGCTTTTTGTATTAATTTGTGATTTGGTTTATCCGGCTGTTAAAAATGGGTTGGACTGGTAATAAATTAATAGCTTCTTATGTGTGGTATGTTCAATTTTCCCCATAGTGACATGAGAATATTATCATTGGTTGAAGAAAGCAGCAGATAATGAAGCTAATAGGCCAGTTTACATACAAGGGAATGACAGAAAAGAATGTTAAAGAAAATTAAATAAATTAAGCCAAATCTAGTTTTCTCTGGTGAAGAGAGAAAAAAAATGTATTTTAACATAAAGATAGCCATTTAGAATAATTATATTATTGCAATTATAGAAAATACATAAAGAAATTCAGAGCTAAAACAAGGAAAAATACAGAAGCTTTATCATGATGTTTTTTGAAGAAACTGGAAAATAAATTAAGTGCTTCTAACTAAATGCAAAGAGTGAAAGAAGGTCAATGGTGGACACAAACATGACAAATGAAAGTAAGGACATAATAACTATTACAGAGTCCTGGTTTATCCCAAAGGAAGAGGCTGGGTAATAGAGTTACAGGATGTTCCAAAAGAAAATGTTCATCATAGAAAAACAGAAGTGGAAAGGGATTATATCTTTGTACTGTAGGAAAGTTAAAAGAAATCTTGAATGAAAAACAGAATCAATTTGGCAAAATTAGTGTGGAGCAAATGTCTAAGCACCAAAAATATAAAATGGTAACTTAAAGACTTTTTATTGCCACATAAGTACAGAACAGAGGACATAAAATTTCTCAGCTTCTCTAAGTTATTACAGTTCACTTGCTTTCACTGGAGCTACAATGATTTGAATCATCTAAAGATAAATGAAAAAACAGTCTAGATAGAAAGAGAAGATGAAAGATGACAGCTGTATTCCTAAGCAGGAAATCGTAGAGGAACTTAAATGACACAATCATAGATGATTCCTTTTGGGGCTGGGTTTTATTAATTTTATCTGATCTCAGATTCACTTAGGCTTTGGAGCACTTAAGGCTAGATTCCACTTAAAAGCTCTTTGATTTGTTGTTTCTCATAAGAAATCTTGTAAAAGGAGGAGTGGGAAAAAATGGAGGAAAAAATAAAAAGGGAATGATAGCTGGAGAAAAAAAAAAAGTGCATTAGAAACTTAGCATAATAGCTTAGTAAACCTATTCTTCACTCTTTTGAGTCAGAGTGATGTTCCAGTCCTGATCTATCTGTGACTTTGATTGGCTTTGTGATCATTTCTAATTGTACGGGGCATAATCCTTCATGAAATGTAACAGTGTGAAAAAGAACACTACAAAATTTGTAAATCTCCTATAGCAAAAAATAAATAAGATAATAAATATATATAATTATACACACACCCTGTGTTCCACTCTCTTTTAATAGCATTTGCAGGTTCAGGCTAAAAATTAACACTGTGTTTCTTAGCATTTTTTATTAGAGAGCATGTTGTTAATACCTATGCAATACATATATAATTTAAATGAACATCATTGTGATGGAAAGGTCAAAAATAAGTAAAGAAAACATTAAAATAATAGATGACTTGGGGGTAGGGGTTATGTGTAAGTACAGAATATCATACGGACTCAGAGTTCAAACTCCCCACGTGTGTTGGAATTTACATTTGGAAATATAATGAATTTCAGATGCTTGTTAGAGTTGCACCTTTGTCCTACTCTTCAACCCAATCCCTGCTGACAAGATAGGCTTCACTGACCTCTGGTGTCTGTACACATTTTTTCTCTACTATGTAACCCCTTTTGGTTCCAAATAAAGATTGCCTTGCAATGTTTCAGATTTTTTTTTTATTTTTCTTTTCTTTCCTCAACAGAAATAGTCAAATATAATAGAAATACTATTCTCATACACTAAATCCTCTGAATTCAGCAGGGTGTAGTCAATAGTTTTTAATTTATGTTTTGTGTTTATAGTTTTAGTTTTCCTTAGTAAAATAATTAATTCACTTGATGTCAGAAAATATGAAGGGAAAAAAAAGAAAAAAAAGATTTGTAACAATAGCTTTTATACCCTCTTTTTAAAATATATATATATATAATCAATATATTATTTGAGAGAAATAGTTGTTTCAATGACAGAATAGTTTTACAGACTCTAAACATTGGGTCACATTTTGTTGTCCTTCTTGCTTTTTAATGTTACCTTAGTCTAGGATGTCCTTAATGGAGATCATTGAGAAACTTTTAAAATTATGTACAAACCAAGGCTTAAAAAGGTCAGAATCTGGATCATAAAGAGCAAACAGAGACAGAAAGAGACTGATGGGGCCAAGCTGAAATGCATCTTGATGAATTTTCTGAAATTATAGATTCTAAATCTACAGCTTTAGAAAATATAGCCTCCATATTCACCTTAGTGATTTAAGTCTAATTTTCAAAATCAATTTAGGCATTAGAGATCAATCAGCATAATGTGTAAAAATGCTTTATGATTCCCTTAAAAATATGGCACACAAAGATGACATCTGTTTCCTTTCCTACAAGTACGATACTAAAAGGGTGGTGAAACACTGGAACTTTGGTTGCCCAAAGAAGTTGTGGATATCCCATCCCTGGAAGTGTTCGAGGCCAGGATGGATGGGGCTTTGGGCAACCTGGTCTGGTGGGAGGTGTCCCTACCCATGGCAGGGGAGTGGAATTAGGTTCTTTAGGTTCCCTTCCAACCCAAAGCATTCTATGATTCAATGATTCTATGATACAACTCTCAGCTTAAAACATTACAAAATCTATATTTTAGGCCTAGGTCATAAAATAAACAACTTGCAAGATCATGAAAGTACTCTTCAATGAAATTTATAGCTATCTTTGTAAAAACAAAGCTGAAACAGAACCTTGACTCAAGCACCCTAGGACTTGTGTAGAACAACCCCTGCTCACCATCAGCGACAGTGGATCCTACTTGTGCTTCTAAATGAAGTTTTTTTCACAATTAGAAATCTGTCTTTACTTGTTTCTGCTATCAGAATTCTCATCCATCAGACTACTTAATGTGCAGTGTAATTTTCAAACATTTGTTTTCTATAACTACTATGGGAAATATTGAATTAAAAACCACACTATTAATTTGAATCAAAAGATGTCTGGAGACACTGGCAAGCATTAATAATTTTTCAAATATTGAAAATTTGCAGGCAGGAAACAAAATATGGAACATATATTTGATTCTTCTCTGCTTTATTTACAGGGCTTCTACACACGGCAGAGGGCTTGTCTTGGAGGACAAGAAACAAAAAGATAGCTGTGGAATCATAGAATGGTTTGGATCTGAAAAGATCTTAAAGATCTAGTTCCAACCCCTCTGCCATGGGCAGGGACACCTTTCACTAGATCAGATTGCTCAAAGCCCCAACCTAGCCTGGCCTTGAAATATACAAGGTGGTCTATCTAATCCTTATGAAAGATATTGCCTTTAAGGCATACCATGACCATCATGTAACTGATGTCTTATTCCTGACAACCTTATTCTTTGTTACAATCCAACATAGATGGGGAAGAAGCTATTTTTATATAAACAAAATCAGCTATCTGTGTTGTCAACCATGCCTGAAGAGGACAAACCAAAGCAGCAAAGTTAGTTTACAAATAACTAATTTTATCTTTGCAGAGGTATATTTCTCTATGTTGACAATAGAGGGAGCCCCATCTCTTAACCCAAGTATCTGTTAGATGCCTAAAAAAGATGTCATAAATAACCCTCTAAAATAGCTCTTTTATTAATGAATCATGTATAGTTATGAGAGGTGGGTTTGGGGTTTTTTCCCTGCTAATTTTCCTTTATTTTATATATATATATATATATATATGTATATATATATGGCAGTTAAAACCTGTATTTATTTCCAGGCCATAAAATACCTTCCAAGCTAATTTCCAGTACATTCTCCAAAAGTTTCATCTGGCAAGCAATAGAAATTTCCAACCTTTTAATATGTACAAACACAGTAAATTGGCCATATAGAAAGAGGAATTCTCACAAGCCCTTGTAGTGACTGGAACAGACCTGCACTATTATCTTGCCTTCACAGGCCTCGAAACGTAAAGGAAGCACATGCATTCTCTGCAGGAATTTCATCTCACTCCAGTTTATTAAAACTCCCACTAGCAGGTCCAGCTTCTACATATGCTTAGACGGAAAATCAGAATTTTGTACTTTGTTCTTTCTGGTTTACTTTTATTTTTTTTTACCCCTGCTTGTATGCTTAAGGAAAATTCACATTTAACCTATACTTAGTAGAATGTTTTGTGTGCAAGTGAACAAAATGCTATGCTGAAAGACATTCAAGACAGGAAATTCATGTTGAAAAACACACACAAGTGGAATGTCCACTAATTTCTGCCATGGTGGAAAGTATCTGTTGAAATAACAGAGGCTTGTAGCCCTGTTAGATAGAGATAAACTATCTGAAGCATCATTTTGGCTCTGCACTAGGCTCAACCAACATCATCTGTAATTGCAGTTTTCCCTTTTATATGGATCCACTTTTACAAGCTTGCGCATGTGATGGAGTTAACAGCAAGAGCATGTGTTGAAAATCTCTTCAGGATACTCTGAGCTTCTTTTCCCAACCTGTAAACATGCTTTCAGCTGCTCAGCACTTAGCAGTTGATAGTTTGTTACACATCAGAGCAAGAGAGGGGAAAATGAGAAACCGCTACCCCCCTCCTCCTCACCTACACACTTGCCACAACCTCTCCCCACCCCCCCCCCCCCCCCGCAACCCCATGGATATTTTGTCAGTTAATTCTTTTTCTTTTCTTTTCTTTTCTTTTCTTTTCTTTTCTTTTCTTTTCTTTTCTTTTCTTTTCTTTTCTTTTCTTTTCTTTTCTTTTCTTTTCTTTTCTTTTCTTTTCTTTTCTTTTCTTTTCTTTTCTTTTCTTTTCTTTTCTTTTCTTTTCTTTTCTTTTCTTTTCTTTTCTTTTCTTTTCTTTTCTTTTCTTTTCTTTCTTTTCTTTTCTTTTCTTTACTTTTCTTGTCTCAGTTAATTTTTGTTTAAGCAAGAAGAACTTACCTGTTTCACAGATTGGTATTTTGTATGAAAAAAAAGATCACATTATGAATCTCAAGAGGTATTTTCTGGAGAAGACAAAAATGTTCCTTTTAGAAAGAGAATCTCCTCTATGCTTAATCACTATTTGATGAAAGGAACAATCTTACCAACTGCAGACAAGATCACTCAGATTATGCAAGGAAAACTGGAAATGAGCTTTTGTGTGTGGTTCAGGCTAGCTAGGACAGAACACTGACAGGACTGCTACTGCCTCTGCGTCCGGGTCCTAAAGAACTTCACATAAACACACTGCACAGACTGACTTTTGTTGGAATTGCCTTATGGCCATATGTTTTTGCAGTTCTTTTTGCTGGTCCTAGGTAGAATGTGGAAATAAAATTCTCTTATTAAAATTGATTTATTTTTCTTTCTCATAGTATGCATGAGGATCTTTAACAAATATTTAACAGCAAATGAAATATCAAATATATTTTAGACTAAATTCTAGGCTGTCTTGTAGGTGTACGTAAGCATTTTTATTTTGTAATATGAACAAATAATAAAACCAGAACAAAGATATCCAAACTTGATCAAGATAAATTGCAATAAAGAACCTTTAAGTTTTTGAACTTCATCTCATTTCCAAGGTGTTAGTGGCTATTGCCACTTATCAGTAATTTATGGTGGCACTGATTCATCTCACTGAAGTCTAGCTTTTCAGAAGAAAAGATTAATTGAGAGAGACAGGAAAAAGGATCCATATCCTTAATCATGGGTCTTAGGATATCACATTGCTGTATAATACCATGTAGCCAACAAAAATGAAGCATATGAGAATGTATGACAGCAACAAATTAGTCAATATTATTCTTTTAAAATAATATTTTGTACTACTTCATACAGATTTATGAAAGAGGTTCCTAATATGGCAGTAGATAAACTTTTTTCTTTTTCCCAAGATGCTCTCCTATGCTTCTATAAATAAAATTAAATTAAAATAAAGAAAAAAATAATAAAGTCATATTCTCCTAAAGTTCATTAAGAGACGTATCTTCTAGTTTTGAATTTGGAGGGATGTGTAAGGATATAATGTAGCTTTAGTACTTCTATTTGAGGCATCAGAAAAAAATACATTTTCTCAAGAAACTTCAACATTGAACTTCATAGGTTAGTAAAAATAAACAAATTTTATTCAAAATGAATGCAGCATTTGAGCATTAACAAGATTAAGGAGGAAAAAAAAAAAAAAAAAAAGCATTTTTTCCATGACAGCTCATTGAGAAAGTTGAATTCCCATCTGCAGCTAAAATATATGGCACAGGTACATAGATGTAATCCAAGACTTTAATGTACATTTAAAAATGCTGTGTTAAAATAGGGTGCAATTAAATATTTTTCTTTTTTTATGACTCATAAACAGGGAACATACTATATTTTGTATTTGTATCTGCTTCCATTAGAATCTGCTTTAAAAAATGAGTAGGGAAAATGATTACTTTCTTAAGGAAATTTTGGTAATCTCTTACACAGTTTCCTCAGATTCAGCAAGGGATCATATACACTCAACACATTTTCTCATGGAAGAGTATCACTTGAGAATCCAACTTTTTGAAATAGCACCTGGTGTCTTTGGAATTTAGCCTTGTTTAAGCTTTCCCATCCTTAATATTTCCCTCAATTCTCTTTTTTTCTTTCTTTTTTCTTTTTTTTTTTTTTCTAGATGCAATGGAATGAGAGCAGTGCCACAACCAAAGGCTTAAGAGATTGTGCACAAAGCTAAAATATTCCTTGAACATCCTACCCTTTCTTCTACTTGGTCTTGGCCATGTTGAGGTTCAGCCAGCTCACAGTCCCCTAACTATACTTTTCTGAGAAAGCTGTTTGAACTTAAACACAGCTAAAATTTGTTGGAGACTCAAATGTGTGCAAGACATAAACTGCATCTCTTCATCATTATGATGCTATCAAAAACTCCATGAGCAAGATATATGGTGCTGTGACCCAAAAAGTGGGTGGGCCTGACTGAAAACTTTCATGCTTATTGAATTTAATAAGTTTTAGTGCACTCAGTATAAACTTTAGGAACTTGTCTATCAAACCAATTTTTGGAATGAGAGACTAGCCCTAGTGTTTAGCTGTACTCCCTATTCCTCCTGATTCCACTGTTAGCTTTGCAGCAGTATGATACAGAATCACAGAACCATAGAATCATCAAGGTTATGAAGACCTTCAAGATCACCAACTCCAACCATCAAGCTGACCTACCAAGTCCTACCACTAAACATAGGATAAAGTCCTATCCCCTAGTGCCGTGTCCACACGTCTTAAGTAGCTCTAGGGATAGGGACTCCACCACTTTCTTGGGCAGCCCCTTCCAATGCTTGACCACCTTTTCTGTGAAGAAATTGTTCCTAATATACAATCTAAGCCCCCCCCCCCCCCCCCCCCCCCGCCCTGTGCAATTTGAGACTGTTTCCTCTAGTCCTATCACTGGTCACCTGAGAAAACTGAGCGACATCCTCCTCCTTGCAACCTCCTTTCAGGTACTCATAGAGAACAATGAGGCTTCCCCTCAGACTCCTCTTCACTAGACCAGACAAACCCAAACCCCTTAGTCGCGCCTAAGTCTTTATAATCCCTTCACCAGCTTCATTGCTGTTCTTTGCACATGCTCAAGCAACTCAATATACTTCTTGTAGTGAGATCCCCAAATAGAACACAATATTTGAGGTTTGGTCTCAGCAGCGCCACATACAAGGGGACAATCACTTCCCTAGTACTTCTGGCCACACTATTTCTGATGCAGACCATGATGCTATTGGCTTTTTAGGCTGGCCCATGGTCAGCCAGCTGTCGACCAGCATCCCTAGGTCCTTTTCTGCTGAGCAAATTTCCAGCCACTCTTCACCAAGCCAAAACTGCTGCCTGCAGTTGTTATGGCCCAAGTGCAGGACCCAGCACTTACCCTTGTTGAATGTCATGTGATTGGACTCTGTCCATCTATCCAGCCTATCCAGATAGGCTGCAGAACCTTTCTACTCTCAAGTGGATCAACAATCCAATCTAGCTTGGTATCACCTGCAAATTTATTGAGGGTGCACTTGATTCCCTCATCTAGATCATTGACAAAACGTTAAACAAAACTGCACCCAGCCCTGGAGAATGCCACTGATGACCAGCTGCCAACTGGATTGAACTCCATTCACTATAATTTTTTGAGCACAGCCATCCAGCCAATTCTCTGCCCAGTGAACTGTACACCTGTCCAAGCCACAAGCAGCCAGGAAAATACTGTGAGAAATTATGACAAATGCTTTAGTAAAATCCACAGCTAGAGAACATCCACAGCCTTTTCCTTATCTGATTAGCGGGTCACTTTGTCATAGAAGGATGTTGAGTAAGTCAGGCAGGACCTGCCTTTCATAAACACGTGCTGGCTTCTTCTGTTCACTTAATCGTCCCTTATGTGTTGGGTGGCACTCAAGCTGATCTGTAGCATAACCTTCCCTGGTACTGAGGTCAGACTCACTGGCTTATAATTCTCTTCATCCTTCTTCCTGCCATTCTTGTAGATTGGAGTCACATTTGCTAACCTCCAGTCAACTGGGACCTCCCCACTTAGCCAGGACTGCTGCTAGATTGAATACTAAAAGATAAATATATACTCAAGGATAAAGGTGTAGAAGGGGAAACGAGTGATTTAAAGCTAAAAATATGAGATCTCATCGTATCTCCAGCAAGTACAGCAAGTAGATTGTTGACCTTTTAAAAGTTGTTTTTTTTTTTTTTTTTTGTCTGGTAGCTTCAGCAACATGAGCCTTCTCCTCAACAGACCAAACTGGTGTAAATGGTGACAAGGGAACAATTGCTTAAGTAGTTGTTCTTCAGTAAATTTAGCAGTTAGAGTAGATCCCATTCTGAATGTCACTGAACTGTGTTGTGTAACAATGTTCTATGGTATTTTGTAGCAATGTAGCTTGAAAGAGACATGAAATAAACTTCTGCTTTGTCAACAACAGGAAGGCATCAGCTATAGCTAGTTTTGAATATGTCTTGCAAAAAGATGTAGAGAAAAACAAGGAGAAAAAAAAAAACACCTAGAAAGATTAAAATACAAAGGGTGAAAGATGAAGGAGAAGAGGAAGCACTTAGTAACTTTTAAATACATAAACTTTAAGAAAGGGAAATGGAACAATATGCCCATGTCAACAGATGGGATGAACTGCAGCAGGGAAAATCTGTTTACATATTAGGATACTTTCTTACCCTAAGGAGGCAATGTGTGCCTTGGAGAGCTCAAGAAACCCAAGAAATGTCCACAGTTGTAGGGGTCCTAGACAGTAAGTTAAATAAACTGCTTTCTGAAGGGACAAAGGTATAAATGTTTCTAGACACAATGGAGGCATGGACTGGGAGACCCCAAAAAACATATTTTCTGGATTCTATATGGATACTTTTTTTTTTTTTTCCTTGTTTCTGGTGTAAGACTCTCAGTTATCTTCCTATGTCAGTGTCAAAAGGAAGTAAACTGACAGTTTGAAAGAACACATATTGTTACCCAGGTAGCCATGGTATAACTGAATGCTTGGCAGACTTTAGGACAATAGCTTGAATGTTTTGGCTGTGCACATAACAAATCAGAAAAGGGTGAAACAAGCAATAAAAAGAAAAGAAAACTGCCAAGAAACAGGAATAATTTGCAACAGAATGGTGAAGAGGAGTATTAAATACATTACTAACTGGGAATGTTCAAAATAAATTGTAATAAATATAAGAACAGAGATTTAAGCCCAAAACAAACACTTGGTTTAAATATCTTTCACTTTTATAGGTTCTGCACATTCTGATAAAGTGAAAAAGCAGAAATCTTCTTTAGGTCAAGGTCTGTCTTAAGTTTGTTAAGACTAATCTTTTTACTTTTTATAATGACAAGCAACAATAGCTTAACTAGTGATGAGCAAGAAAATCACTGGGCATACCAGAAATCTGCATCATGCTGACCTTTGCTAAATTGGCACTTCTGATCTTCTAGAGACATGACTTCCCTCGCAGAGTAAAAGAATGCTGGCAGTACTCTATTTACTTTAAGCCAGCATATACAGTTTCTTTCAAATGTACTTCAAATACATATGTTCTTTGTGGAAAATAGTTAGACATCCAACACTGCTGTTTGTATTCTGTGATAGAAAAGTCAAGCAGAAAAAGAAAATCTGACTTAGTGTCTGGTTGAGGTACTGCTGCTTTATGTTTCAGTCTTTTTATGGCGTCATCTTTTATAAAGAGAATTTTTATTATCTTTGTTGTTTCTTATCCAAAGACTTTTTTTTTTTTTTTTATTAGTTTCCCTCAGTAGGCTCAAGATGGCTACAAATGTTCTGCAGAGGAAAAGCTCAAGGATAGCCCTTCTAGGAGGGTGACTTTGGCTGCTTCCAGTCCTTCATGGAAGTAGAACAATCAGACATAAAGAAGAGTGGGAAATAAAAATGAAAGAGTTAAACAAAAAGGTTTACATCAAGAACAAAAAAGTTTTGGCAGGGAAGAGGTTGGTCTTGATCAACATGGCTAAACAAATGTGAGCATTACATTTGCTGTCACATGGATGAAATAAGTGATATTTCAGATCTCATTTGGACACTGACTACCAAGTCTCCAAATTTATTTTAACTGTTTGGAAGTACTTTCCAGGTGTTCTGATTCTGTCCCAATGTGCAATTTACTACTGAATATTCTCCCCTGAAGCAAAACAGTTAAAGAAAACTTGCAAACAACACTGACAGGCCCATCAAATACAGAGTATACATAACTTCCATTGTCAGTGTTATTTAAGGATGAAGAAGTCTACCATAAATGGAGCTTACATATGGTATCCACAGGAGTTTTGATATTTTCAGAAATATCTTCATATGAAACAAATTGAGAATCTTTGTACTGGAAAACAGAAAAGGAAAAATGTGCATATTGTCACAAAAATGTCTTTGATTCCTATGTTAGAGTTCACATGCTGTTAATGCCTCTGAAACAGATTCACTGCTGCAAATATAATATTTCTGTCAGAACCATGACATTCCCTGGATTCTTAAACCTGGAAATCCTTCCTCTAGGAAAGTGTGTTATTTGTGCCAGAGCACAAG
Organism: Anser cygnoides; assembly: GCF_040182565.1. Taxonomy (NCBI): domain Eukaryota; kingdom Metazoa; phylum Chordata; class Aves; order Anseriformes; family Anatidae; genus Anser; species Anser cygnoides. The sequence continues at coordinate 89,710,315 of NC_089875.1, forward strand.
ACAAGTTGAAAAATAATGCTGACTTTTTCTGAAGCAGATTATCTTCACAAATGCCAGGGACGGAACAATAGCCTCAAGATAGAAAGGCAAGATTGTTCTTAAACCAAATGAACATCTACACCTTGAGAAATAAATTCTTCATTGTTACCTGTTTATTATATCTCTCTTTTAAAATATATGAATATTGAGAATTATGATCATAAAAACACCTCAGCAACATTATTGCTTTAGCAAATATTCATAAATCTTAGGGCATATTTAAATCCAATTTCTTCATCATAAATAATATGACACATACATTACTGAAAAGTAATCCTTTTATATAGCATTGGTGCATGTTGCTGTTTATGTCGGTGAGAGTTCAGACTTCCTAGGAAAGACCAAGAAACACTTGTAGATGACCAGATATGTATACACAGGCGTAAAGGAACTGGAATGTGGGATTGTCTTTACCCTGGCACTCCTGTTCATACAGTAGTGAAGAACAGCCTTGGCTATTGCCAGTGAATAGCATGAAATAGGGAGAAAAGCCCTATTTCATCTCTCAAAATGGATCACACTCTGGGAAGTTTAGAAGAATAGAATATGCTGCATAATTTAAAGTAAAAAATAATAAAGTAACATCTGGCAATGTCACTGACTCTCAGCTCTTTCTGCACAGAGACTGAAGGGCTTATGGACTATACAAAGCAAGTCTGTGTAAACAAAATATCCACTTTCATAAAGCTTCTATGCAGTACATATTGAGATGAACCATATAAGGAAAAGGAAGGCTTTGGATATTGGTATGTAAATGTTTGTATCCACATTTCAATTTTCCTTTTAAGATTTCAACATTCAGACCAAGAGTTAGGGAACAAATATCTTCCAAAAGATTGCAACATAACCAAGAGCAACCTGGAAATACTACAGCTGAATTTGTCTTAAAAATCTGTCTAAACTTAAAACTATTTATAGGAGGAAAAAATAAAATGGGTGATTACATTTCATTTGCAGGAAAAAATGTACCAGGAATATACAGACAGAATATTTTGGTATTCATCCACCATTTTTACTGCAGGATTTAAATGTTTCTTCTGAAAGTAGTTGTAGTAACATCTGATTCTTCAGAGATATGGCTCAGAAAATAAAAAATATTGTTCAGATAAGACAAAGATTTTGTCAAAGGGATAAAAGTTTAATTTCACTCCTTAAATTGGCAAATTGTGTTACTTTTTGGAATAACGTAAAAGGATTTTATAAAACTATAAAGACATTTTGGGTTCAACATATTTTATCAGTAACTAATCTGTTAGTACTAACAGATGCACCACATATTTTGTTAACTCTATATTCTCCAGGAGTCAAAATTTTGCATTTCTAATGTTCATGCTGAGTCAGAGACTATTAGAAATTAAACTAAAAGTAGGATTCCCACTGTCATCGGTGGGAATGGGACTTATCACTGCATGCATTCATGATGTGAATCATCATAGCATAGCTGTCAGATGATCACATTTCCTTTACACTTCTGTTCTTAAATAACTAAATTATCAGGATGAAAGGATCCTAGAATAATTCAGGTGGGAAAGTACCTTGGGAGGTCTCTATTCCAGACCATTCAAAGTGGCTTCAGCCATGATATCAATGCAGGTTTCTCAGGGTTTAATCCTGAGAAACAAACAAAATCTTTAAAATCTCACTGTAAAAAACTGTATTTGCATCTCATATGCAAAGTTCTTAGTCCAGAACAGAAGATTCTGTAGCTTCTGAGGGAGTTCAGATCCAGTCTTTCAGACAGCTGGTTTGTGTTAAGAAACCTAGTCAACAGCTGAAAAAGACTGAAACTAGTCTCTCACACCTTAGAAATCAAGCTATAGGAAAAAAGGAATGAAGGAAGGAAGGAAGGAAGGAAGGAAGGAAGGAAGGAAGGAAGGAAGGAAGGAAGGAAGGAAGGGAAGGGAGGGAGGGAGGGAGGGAGGGAGGGAGGGAGGGAGGAGAGGGAGGGAGGGAGGGAGGGAGGGAGGGAGGGAGGGAGGGAGGGAGGAAGAGAGGGAGGGAGGAAGGGAGGGAGGAAGAGAGGGAGGGAGGGAGGAAGGAAGGAAGGGAGGGAGGGAGGGAGGGAGAAAGGGAGAGAGAAAGAAAGAGAGAGAGAGAGAAAAAGAAAGAAAGAAAGAAAGAAAGAAAGAAAGAAAGAAAGAAAGAAAGAAAGAAAGAAAGAAAGAAAGAAAGAAAGAAAGAAAGAAAGAAAGAAAGAAAGAAAGAAAGAAAGAAAGAAAGAAAGAAAGAAAGAAAGAAAAAGAAAGAAAGAAAAAGAAAGAAAGAAAGAAAGAAAGAAGGAAAAAGAAAAGAACATGGAGATAAAACATGGCACTGTTGTTAGGATATAACAGTCTATGAATTTTGGGTCAGAGTTCCTATGTGACAGCTGGAAAATAAATGCCTGGAGGATTTAGAGAACAATGGTTTCAGTTTTGTACCTCAGTTCCATATCTGTGCAATTGGGATGTTAAAAGTATTTCATTTTACCCGTTAAAGGCTGTAGCCTTAAAAGGAAATAGGTATATATTATGCCTGCCATCTGGATGTCTGGAAAACAGTTCAATTCTAGAACTTGGTATCTAGTCCCAGGGAAAGTTAGCCTATGTCTTTTCTGGGACATGGCTCCTGGGTTTCTCTGTATGCCCTGTCTGCCTGCCTACCTTATGCTGAGCTGAGACCTGTGCACACACCATTTCCAGGCAGAACAGAGTGAAAGGGAAGTCTGATGCATGTCAGCATCCTCCGGGTTTAAATAACCAAAACACCAGGACTGTGGTAAAGGTGTAGGCTTAGGCATCTCTGAAGAGGATTCACATGTGTAAGTTTAAATGCGTAAGTATCCTATGGTATTCTGTTCTCTCTGATTTCTAGGACTGTTCTTAGAATGCTAGAACTAGAACACTATTAACTGTTCTGATGAGAACTATTTGTTTTTCAACATGTTTTATGTATATAGGCTTGAGGAGATAAAATGAAATTGAGAACAAGGGAAGCATACGAACAAGCTGTAGGGCAAAGCAGCATTGTCATTGCTGCATTTCACTAATCACTCACTTTCAAAACTAGAAATGGTAGTGGAGAGGAACACAATCTCCATTCTGGACTTTTCCTCAGTCTGCCTTCTATCTTTTTTAACAGTCTGAGCTCCGTTCTCTATTTGTTTATATCAAATGAACAAATGTACACTGACCTGCATACTGGTGAGTCTGTCTTCAACACCATATCAGCAAAGTCAATGTTTGCTACCTACTGACTTCTCTCTCAGCATCAACACACAATAACACACAATAATTTACTATCACCTGCAGCTGACTAAGAGTGTCTGACCCATGCTGGTGGAAATCATCTAGACCAGAAAGCTATAGCATTTTAATAGGTTTCCTTCCTTTATTAGAATCACAGATGCTAAAGTTACAAAATATAAAGCTACAATATATGTATAATGAAGCAAATCCATCTAAAATGAAAATATCTAAGAAATGGTGAAGGATGTTAAAGCTCCAGGAAGCAGCTCCATGGAATACAAATTGCCTGTTCCTCTCAGCAAGGACTTTTGATCATAGTTCAGATGCTGTCATTGTGAACTTCATCATTCCACAACAGACGAAACAGAAGGACATACAATTACACTATTTTCTGTCAATCAAGCCTTGTACTGTTGGTCAAATTAGGTTGGTGCCATTTATTCCACTTCCTCATGTTGTTGAAGGAGTAAGTATGACCTACAAAGTTTTCATACCCACCTCATACCCACCTCTAGATGACTCAGGACATCTAGATGAAGTTGCAAAAACATGTTGTGCAGCACTGTTTCAATGCTTGTGATAAAGTAACTAAGGTGTCCCTATTTTTTTAATGTTCAGATCTTCATGTCAGATACCTATAATCTTAGTGATCTTCCAGATGAAACATTAAAATTAATATTAGGATAAAAATACGTAATTTTCCTTACAATGAGGTTGATGTATATTCCGAAATCTTTGCAAAATTTATTTTTTGTTTTTAATGTTGTCCTAAAAAATTCCACAGTTTTTTTTGAGTTCATCTAGCAAACTTATTCATTTAAAATTTTATTAAATTAAATTTATCATAACAGATTCTCAACATATGAAACTTTGTTGAGAGATTATTTTTTTTAAACTATAATATAGACCTATTATTCATAGGATCATTTTTCAGTTCTAAAACATATTTGTTCAATGGTGAGTTCAAGTTTTTCTTAACTTTTTTCTGCTTTTGTTCATTTTTCATGAACACTGCTTTTTTGGACAATAAGTATTTGCTATTTTATGTCTCCATACTCAGAGGATTTTGTTGCTGAGTGTGAGTTTTCCTCAAGAACAAGTATCTCTTTAAAATAATTTTAATTTCAAACATGCATTTTTTTTTCAAATTTGAAGTTTAATTTCTATAGCACAAAATTAACAATGTTATCAGTTTACAATATAAGATGAAAACAAAATAACTGGGAAAAAAAACCACACACAGGTAAAGATAAAGACTTTATGCAAATGCTTCTGTTTGTTTAAAATAGACAAAGGAAAAGATTTATTTCTTTTACAAAATGAGGTAGATACAGCAATGGTAGAGTCTACTTGAATGTAAACCACCAGTGAACACAAAGGTATATGCTGCAAGATATGTAAGTGTGAAGGCAATGATTTGATCTTTTCCCCTCAACAGCTTCTAGCATAAGTAGTCTACAAACAGATCTCAGTCCTCAAGTTCATTGCCTAAATTCAAGTTTCCTCACTAGATTTCTGTAGACTAAGGTGAGAGATAGGAATATCAGAAGGAAATTTCTCTGAGGAGAAGGTAAACTACTTTTTGGCAGTCTGGATGTTGTTTAGTGAAGTCATTTTGGAACAGAAAAAAATGTAGACTTGAGTATATTTATCCTACACAGTGCTAGGAAAAATGTATAAAAATATTTTTTTTCAGGTACTTTAAAACTGCCAGGTTTGACTAGACATTCAAAAAGCAATAAGGTTTGCATTCTTCAAGATAATTATTAAGGTATTGGCTGTAGTGTTCATCCTGTCAGCTCTCTCTTGGAGAAGCAATCTAGGCTTGGGCATATAACATTTTGTCTGCAGGAGTGATTTTGAGGACAGATTGTCCCTTGGACTGTTGTTACTGAAACACTTGTCTACTTTCCAATTATCATAGAAGCGACAGTCTGGAAATGTCTCCATGGAGTTTTTGAACCCATGATCAGAACTTTCGTTCCTGGCTGAGCTTTATGCCACCATAATACTTAGAGAAAGACATCCAAATGCATAAGTAGTTTAGAACAGCTTTAAATTTACTTGGTATTAAGGTTCTGGCTCTAACCACAGTTAGAGATGTGCAAAGCAGGCTAAAATGTACCTTTTTGTTTCAAATTCAAATTAAATATCTACTTAGCAAGCAAATCTTGTGATTGCAATTTACTTTTCTTAGCAGTTAATTGTGGATGTGAACACAGCATCGCTGGCTTTTCTTAACAACTGTCAGTTCAGGAAATTCCAGAGCTGCAAGGCAAGGTCTGCAAAATGAAGATGCCTTTTGGCTTACCTTTCTGCTCCCTACTAATTTATCTTACTTCATGAACAAGTGTTACTGCCAATAAAAAGCTTCACAATCTGTCTTTTGATTTATATGAAGTTCTGACAGAATTTCTCTTGGAAAGATGCCTGTCTTTTGACGTCAGAGCTTTTAATACATTTGCTTTTCATCTGGTGGTTGGGTTAAGCAAGCTGCCATCTGCTGACGCCTGTGCTTTCCCCCATCACATTTCTTGAATGTTTGATTCCAGTGACACAGACTTGAGGGTTTCTCTCTCAAAGGAATGGCATTTACTGCAGAACGTGGGAAATTTAATTAAAGGATACAAATATGGTCTTTCCAAATCAGCTGTTTTTACAGAATGGTGAATGTTTCTGGGAACTTTTAGACACCATCTTTTGAACACTTATATGGTTCCATTGAGTCCTCTTATCTTCCAGAATCACTCCAGTGTGTATTGTTTGGGACTATATAGCTGTATTCTTATCAGAAGTAGTATTCACACTTTCTAATTTAATTGCATAAGGCATTGAAACAAACACCTGTAAAATGAAGTGAAGAGACCTACTGCTTTCCGTTGATTCAGTGTGTAGCTAAATGCGTGCCTCTTGTCCTTAGAGCTGTAATCAGATTAGGAGGCCTAAAACAGTCTATTTCAGTCCCTTCCTTGATTCTCAGGTTATATGTGTCTCAGATGGTTCAGCTTCCTGTGTTAAAAGGATTAATCAAAATGGCATGCTCTGTATAAATTATACGTAGTGGTTAGATTTATTTTCCTTAAGTATGTAAAATACCCCAATCAAAGCAGCTCATGTGGCAAATGGACAGATTTACCATGCTGAAATATATCCAGAGTTGAATTCAGTTACACCCACAAAACTAAATCAAGCCTGTCTGATTCTTACCATCATGTATGTAACATGTTATGTGTAGTGTCAGATTTTTAGAAAAAAATGCCAATAATAATTTCAGCATTGCACTACATTTCATCACTGTGTTACATTGTCTTGTAGAGGCTTTACTTCATAAATCTGTGCCACTATCTTGTTTGACAGGCTATTTTTAATTCTTAAAAATAGACTTCCTAAACTTGATCTCCTTTAATGGAACATGGAGGTCTCATAGCACCAGGTACACTATAAAAGGCACAGTTTGGTTAATATAAAAAGAATGGGAAACATCAGATTTGAATTGCAATTTCTTTGGGGCCAAATCACCACAGGAGAGAATCAAAGAAATGAAGAGATTTCAGGGCTTACTACTTCCAGTCTCCTTCTCTGAGGTAGTGTCAAACATGGCCATACCAGTCCTGACATGTTCACTCTGAAAAATGTGTGCAGAAGAAAATTTCACTTATTCTGTGATCCACTGACTTGTCTGTTCACTGAATCTGAGGATAAAATTGATCAAACTATCTAGACTGTCTGTACTCTACAAAGTAGAGCCTTTTTTGTGATATGTATCTGTACTGTCATCAGTGCCACACAAAAAAATAAATTTACTTTTCATTCTAATTTGAGGATAATGCATGCAGTTTGGCTTGCAAATTGACATCCATCTATGTATATGAACCTGGATTTGACATGTCAAAAATGTGCTCCTACCTGCTCTCCCCCCAAACAAAAAAAAATACATAACACTGTCATATGTGAAACAGAGAGATGTATATATTAGTACCTTCAGGATGGGTGTGGCCACAATCAGGATATCATTTTTGGTTTTAGATACTTGAATTTGACACCAAGCTGTGTAGTGTGGTTGACATGGAAGGGATGCCATCACCCCAAGAGGGACCTTGACATTCTTGAGAGGTGGACATTCAACAAAGCCAAAGGGAAGGTCCTGCATGTTGGCTGGGGCAATTCCAAGCACAAATACTGGATGGGTGGAGAATGGATTGAGAGCAGCACTGAGGAGAAGGATCTGGGGGTGTTCATTGACAAGAAGCTCAGCATTAGCCAGCAGCGTGTGCTTGCAGACCAGAAAGCTAACCATATCCTGGGCTGTATTAAAAGAAATGTGGCCAGAAGGTTGAGGGAGGTGTTTCTCTCCTTCTACTCTGCTCTTTTGAGACCCCACCAGGAGTGCTGCGTTCAGCTTTGGAGCCACCAGCACAAGAAGGACATGGAAGTATTAGAATTAATCCAGAGGAGGTCCACAAAGATGATCAAAGGGCTGGAGCACCTCTCCTATAAAGACAGGCTGAGAGAGCTAGGGATGTTCAGCCTGGAGACGAGAAGGCTCCAGGGAGACCTTATAGTAACTTTCCAATACTTAAAGAGGGTCTACAACAAAGCTGGGGAGGGACTCTTTGTCAGAGAGTGTAGAGATAGAACAAGTTTTAAACCAAAAAAGAGTAGATTTAGATTAGATATTAGGAAGAAATTCTTTACTATGAGGGTGGTGAGGCGATGGCAAAGGTTGCCCAGTGAAGACCCATCCCTGGAAATGTTCAAGTTCAGGTTGGATTGGGCTTTGAATAAACTGGTCTATTGGAAGGTGTACCTGCCCATGGCAGGGGGGGTGGAATTATATGATCTTTATGGTCCCTTCCATGCTTCAGAAACCATTCTGTGATTCTGTGATTTCAGAGGAGATGCATAGGTATGAAAAGAATACAAAGAAAATCCAGAAAAAAAGGATAGAGTTTTTTTTTTGAAAATTCATGCATAAGCCTACACATGAGTTTGGAGGAGCTATTTAAAACTAGCTCCTTTGAAAGATTATAAAATATTTAGCATTTCTAAGACCTCTTTAAAAAAATTGTCAAATACTTTTCCCTAGTTGCCCCAGGTATTTTCTATGACCACCATTTATACATTGGAAAATACTCTGTGTGAATTTGTGCAGGTTTGAAAACTTCCCCATGTGTGCTTCTAGGATCTCATCATTCTTTGGATGAAGTCCTTTATGTTTTAAGGCTGAGGAGCTGTTGTAAGGGATCTATTGCTTTTAAAAATGGAAATAATCCTTAAAAAGAAAAAAAAAGTTTTAAAAAGGCAAAATTTAACTAGATCTGATTTCTCATATTAGTGTTATGACTTTTTTTTTAAAAAAGTTCTAAAAAGTTCTTTTTCAAAGATCTTAGTATTTCAGTTCTAATGACCTGAATAAATAGCAATGAGCACAACTGGGGTCACATTTTGCTATTTGTATTTGTCATTGGAAAATTAAAGAGAAGAAATCCCTGCAGAGTTAACAAGTTATTGGGAAACTGCTGTTGAGCACAACCCTTTAGAAAGAAAAAGAGTGTCTTTTTGGTATTTTGGCACTAATTCATGCATATAGGAAAAAACAAACAAACAAACAAACAACAACAACAACAAAAACACAGGTTGTAGTAGGAGTGTCAGCTATAAGTTGTGGTACTTTTAAGATGAAGAATTATACAAGTGGAATTCCAGACAGTTACCAAGGCCTTTGCAGTTTAAAAATACATTTATGTGTCTACAAAAGTAGCAAAACAGGCTTGAATGTTCTAAATATCCTCAACGTTCATAAAGTAGTTAGGTCTTTTTTCACCCTTTCATTGACAATTCATGACTTCATGAGTCTCAGCCTACTTTTTCTAAAAATATCTAGTTTGGGATTCTACAAGATCATGACTTAACATTCCCTAAAGTACTTGCAGGAATTTGTTTGTTTCATTTGTGTTTGTGTGTCAATAAAACAAGGTGACATTCAGCTGTGCTAAATTCAGCAGTGATACTTATAGTGTTTTAAAAGCCCATAGTTGCTAGATGAGTAGCATCACTATGCTATTACCTTCTGTAATGATGCATGTAAAAGGAAGATAGCAGTCAGTTAAACCCACAAAAAGACTTCAGTAGGCATCTAAGATATATGTTTGTATCACTGATAAAAGTCTAAAGTGTTCCTTGAATTTGGTATAAGTATTGGAGCTTCAGATGCTGCAGCTTATTTTGATCATCATTTAATGTCCAATAATGTCCATCTGTATGTTCCAATAATAGGTTTTAAGTATGCTAAAAGATACGTTAGAGTCATTAGAGTCATTTAGAATCAATGTAGACTTGTTTTCAACTACCTTTTTTCAAGTTTTGAAAGCAATATAGTAAATACATCTCTTTTACTGCTGTTGCTCCTAATTTCATAAAACCTCAGAAGCTAATACTTTTGAGTTTCTGGCTGTGTCTCTGTACAAAAGACTTTTGGATGTGGTCAGCTTGATTTCTTAATATGCATATTTTCAGAATCCAAATCTGGCACAGAAAATTGTGTTCTAGGGTTCATTTGATTGTACTGCCCAAGCCACTATCAAATGACACTAAAGGACTAAAACTGAAACCATTCACTTGTGCTTGAGATGAGAAAGGGCAGTCCTGGAGCTGAAGAGGTCACTGCTTTCCTTTAAAGATTGGGTAAATAAAGAACCGTCTTTCTTCTTGCACTCCCTCTCTTATGTGCTTCTCTGAAGGGCAACCCCTTCTCTGGTATTCTTTCTGGGAGCTCTGAGGATGTGTGAGGAACAACCATTACAGGCAGAGGAGGCAGGTCTGGAAACCTCATTAGCCCAGCCAGCAAAGCTGGCTCCAAGTAAGCTGGGGGTCAGTTTACACGTCGACCAAAAGAACAAGAGATTAAGCACAGGCAGTGCTTCCACTCTGCTGCTGCTTCATGTAGAAAAAATCACAGTTTATTTTCTGAAGGAGGAATAAAAAAGATGGTAGTTGAAATACTTCTAAATGATCAGTAATAGCTGATTAAATGAGGCAATTTGGAATGGTGATTTTCTCCTTTCTCATGCTCATATAATTGTCCTGAACAATTTCTCCATGCAGAAAATAGTTTGCAATTAAAGTTGATGGACAATATCAAACTGGCCACACTTTCTCTGTCACTTAATGAATTCTGGGGTTCTTTGACAGAGTTGACACTAACGCTGACCAAGAGACTAAAGGAAAGACATGGCCAGAGGATCACTCTAGTGCACTTCTCCAGGAATAATGTCAGCACAAGGTTTTGAGAAACAGCAAACCAGAATGCTTCTTCCCATGAGGCATCATTTGCTTCTTCTCTCAGAAGAATCACACAGGATGGAGATGTGGCTAAGGCAGCTCCCAGTTAATTGGCCAGCTTGCTGCAGGAGGTAGAAGTCTGAGGCTGCTACGAGTTGCTGAGCATATCTGTATAAAGAAGCTAGCATGAAACTGAGGAGAAGCTGAAGGAGAAGCTTCTGCAGGACAGACTGCAGACACTCCTGAACCAGCAGTGCTAAGGGCAGGATTGAATCACATAGATAAGGCCTCAACTATAAGCTGAGGTCCTATAGTCGAAGACCTCAACTATAAGATGAGGTCTTATAGTTGAAGACCTCATAAGACTTTCCAGATCTGCTGGGGTTTCTGAAGTGGATACCATACCTTTCTGCACCTCCACAAGAGCACAACTGTGTGATGGACAAACCAGTAGCCCACAGAAAGAAGTGTTCTGTCTCTGGCAGCATGGTAACACACAAGCTTGGGCACTGTCTGTGGTGCATCCCTGGTAGCTCCCAGCATACAGTCACTGAATGAGGAATGATAAGGTTATGTCCTTCTCTTTGGCATCTATCAGCCTGATATCCCCAAATCTACTCAACTAGTTTTTGAACTTTCTGACACAGTCTGTCTCCATGATCTCTTATAGCTACAAATTCCATACATTCACTGCCAGTTTGTAGAGGTGTGTTTTTATTTGTCTATTTTAACTTGATTTTCTTATAGGTCTTATTATCACTGCTTCCCACCTGATGTTTGTGGTACAAGACACTGTCCTTCAAGAAATCTCTCTGCGTGGTGTGTGGTGCCCAGGAAATGTTATAGATAAGATAAAGCCTATTTGAGTAATGCATTAATATAATCCGAAGTCTTCTTTCTGCTACTTTGGTGGTGTCAACAGACCTCCAAATCTTAGGATTCTGGCTTTTAAGGTTATCCTTGAAGAGTTAAACATATCTTCCCCAGCCACAGCTGCCAAACTTTGTGCCATCTTCCTTTTCTTCTCTTCCTTCATATCCAACACTTTCCATCTCCTTCCAGCTAACAAAGCACTTGAGATGATTCACAAGCTTGTCTTAAAATTTAAACTACAAAACCAAAATCATGTTAACTAATATACCGAAATTGGGTGTTTGAAGGTGCTTGCTCACATGCTATGTCCATCATCCATATATTTATGTGGTTTTTGTTTGTTTGTTTGTTTGCTTGTTTTGTCTTTTTGGAGGATTAGTTTTCAAGGTAGAAATTTTTACATCCATTTTTACATCCATTTGCCTCCATTATGAGGAAAAAAAAATCCATTAAAAAAAAAAAATCCATTTACATCCATTTACATCCATTTGCGACTTTCTGGGTCGTATTCTAGGCCCCAGTCATCTATGTACTGTGCATGAAAAATAAATTAAGAGGGAAAGGAGAAATGCTGTTGGTAAATCGAGGTAGAGCACTATTCAGAGACAAAATATATATCATTACTCTAACTGCATATAGGAATGTCTTCTGTTTTCTCAAAGGTGTGCAAACATGGCTATAATTCAAAGAGGTATGACTAACACATGGATGTTTCTCTTTAAACCTGATCAAGATCTAAAAAGGCTAATGCTTGCACTTGATTTATGCATTGCACATCTACATCTCCTTATTATGGTAATCCTTGGTGTCAGACTGCAATGACTTAAATGTTAATCATATTTACTATCATCTGCATTATATATTATACTGCTTCATAATTTCCAGAAACTACTCTTCATATAAAGAATAGTAATAACCATTAAAGAACGGGTGCAGACACTGATATATGCAGTCAAATGTGCTCACTTCCCCCAAACACACTCCCAAGAGCAGAGAACATCAAAAACACGTGTTTTCTCAAGGGTATAAAACACAACTGTAATATTAATTTACTTTCATCATTTTGCTCAGGTCATCTGTCTTTCCATCGTCTACAAGGTAGGAATGTATTGTAGAGTCATTTTTTTTTTTAAAAAAAAAAAAAAGAACAGGAGAAAGCAGTTCTCTGACACCTGTACTGTCCTTGCTGCCCATTGCTTTGGAAAATCTGGAGAGCTCTGCCTCAGATGAGGCTTTCTAGGCTATACAGTGACTACTGTATGCCCTGTGACTAGACTAAAAAGCTTAGTCAAGTACAGATGGATCTTCAGCACAGTCATGTATCTGTCTGGGAAGCTTAACGTCATTTCTGCAAAATGATTTGATATTTTGAAAAGTCTTTTTTTGGGGAGATGAAAAGCCAAGACCACTGTTTCCACTTACAGGAATATGTCCATGTTTCTGAAACGCACTTTGCTCTCCAGCATCCCTGGCTCTGCAACAGCCTGCCACATGAGCTACTGAGGAGTGCTGGACCTTGTGAGCCAGGATGTTCCTGCTTTTCAGAAACCTGCCACAGGGCAGCCCACCCTGAGGGCTGCTGAAGTTCCATCTCCAGTTGGCAGCCCTGGAGACTGGCGGTCTGAATCTGCCTGACATGTGTCATAGGACCAGGAACCTGCAAGGGGGACTTTGTCACATCAGCCACCAAGAAGCTAGGGAGGCAGGTTGTCTCACTGTCAGGTATTTCAGGGAATCTGCATTCCCATTTTGAAAAAGAGTCTGTCACAAAATTTCTTAATATATCTCCCTAAAAAAAAATTCTCCAGTTTTCATGCTGAGACAAGAAAGAGGTACATTTTATCATTATTATTATTTTTAATCCAGTGTATCTTCAGTAATAAGGTATGACATAGCTACAGCTCCATGTTTCTAGGTCACTAGTTTCCTCTTGTCCTATCACTTGTTGCCTGGGAGAAGAGACTGACCACCACCCTGCTACAAACTCCTTTGAGGTAGTTGTTTTTGTGGTTTTACCCTTCTGGGCAGCTGAACACCACAACAGCTGTCTTACTCCCCCTCCTCAAAAGAAGAGGGTAAGAAAAAAGTATGATGGAAAGAAAAAAACATGGCTCACATTTGAGATAAGGATAATTTGATTAAAGAGAAAAGAAAGAGGAAAAAACAAAACAAAACAAACAAACAAAAAACTTCTTTCAATCCCTTCATATGTGTCATGTGCCTCTGAATGACCATGGTGGCCTTGCCCTGGACCCTTCAGTTTGTCAATACCTTTCTTGTACTGGGAAATCCAAATCTGGACAATTCCAAATGTGGTCTGACAAGGGCTGAATAGAGGGAAATGAGCAAGTAATCATTTTCCTTATCTGCTAGCTATACTCTTGATAACATAACTCAGTATGTTAGTCTTCATTGCTGCAAAGGCACACTACTAATGCTTGATGTGTTGACTCCCAGGATCACTTTGTCCTCTTCTGCAAAACTGCTATTTTTATTATTATTATTAATTTTTTTTTCAAGATGGACCCCAGCCTGCACTGCTGCATAGTGTTTTTCTGTCCCAGATGTAGGACTTTGCATTTGCTTCTATTTAACTACATGAAGTTCTTGTCTGTTTATTTCTCCAGCCTGTCCTTATCCATCTGAACAGCAGCCCTGCAGCCCTGGCTTCTTTCATGTTGACTGGTCCTCATGATGTAGTTTTGCCCACAGACTTGCAGAGGGTGTATTCCTTCCCTGCAGACACTGAACAGAATTGACCTCTGCAGAACACCATTTGTGTCTGTCTTGTGGATAGACTTCAGCTTGCAAAACCCTCTGTGCCTGTCAGTCAAGCACTCATACACCAAACTGTAAGAAGTATGAAGTATTAGGGGTTATTAACCCTAATACTAAAACTAAAACTAACCCTCCGGTTCAACTGACTCTTTCAACATGTGCTTTTGAACACTTTCCATATCTGACCTTTAGTTTTCTTTTTCTACTAGCTGTAAGAGAAGCAAAACTCATCCATTTCTGAAAGTGTAGTATGTGCTACAATGAGATATCACGGGGGCACATACACACACAATAGGACAGTAGATAAGAAAAATCTTCTGTCTGTTTGCAAACTCACATTGTCCCTCAGAGGCTTGCATTTGCTCTGCCAATTTAACCATGAATGACAAAAAGTGACAGAAAGCATTATATTGTACTGTATTCTCAAATGCTAAGTACATATATGGATTTCATTAGGTTTTCATTAGTTCAGTGGAAAGCCCATCTATGAACTCCAATGAACATGATGCAGTAACGTGGAGTCCAAAGAGAACATCTGGTAAACTCTAGAGCAAGTTCAAACAGAAACTAGTCTGAAATCTACTTTGAAAAAGAAAATCTAACATGAAGAAAAAGCACTTTTCCAATTCATGACTCAATAAAAAACAACCCTGTTCATTAACATGGACTCAGCGTAACAGAAATTGTATAATTCAAAGAGAATTTGTTTACATTCATTAGGAATAAGCTCTATTTCATTTTAGTAATGCCCTCCATTATGCAAAACATGTTGCTTCACTTCACTGAGAATCTCATCATCCTTTTATATGAGAATTCAATTATTTCCAACTTTTAAAGTACTTCTGACACTAATTTTACTGTGTTACAGACATGCTCACACCAAAATCCCTTTAGGTTTCTATGAAGCAATTTATGACAGTTTCAGTCAGCTTAGAGATTGCTGATTCTCTGTGATGTAGTATAAACTGGACTGAGAAACTGTGGTTAAGGATGACCAGAATTGCTGAGCACTGAAGCGACAAATGCAGTGCTTAAACAAGCTTTTGTTAATAACTTGCCTATTCTGTGATGGGACCAAAGACCAAGGAGCAGCAGCCACATGCCACTCATCCCCACCAAACACCATTGTTCCCAGCATGAGATAACTTCTACTTGGTAGACTGCTGACAGCCTGAAACAGGAATTGATGATATTCATCAGGAAAACACTGGCCTATATCAGTTCTAGCAGTTTAACAGAATATTCAGAAACTCAACCTATGTAAAAGCTGAAGTTAGATTACAATGTCTAAACATCTGGATTGTGGTTTTTCTTTTTCTCTTTCACTTTGTTTTCGTCTATGAGCATAGACTGTTTGCCGGGAAGACATTTCTTGTAGAAAACAAGAGGCTTTAAAAATGCCAGGTTCATACAAGCAGCAGAAGGTCAAAACACATATTTAACTTCTTTTCCATGGCTTACTCTGTGCCTTAACGTTTCAGACTCAACTAATACAGGAGAACTCAAAAATGTAAGATTTCTCTCACTTGTTTAGACAGTATAAAATCAGAACTATGCAACAGCAACATTCCTAGAAGTAATGATATCAATAAATCTTCATAGCAGGAAAGAATGAGGTGTTAAATTAGGTGCATTTATATGGTAATTTTTCCATGAAATTTCAAGATTACAACTGAAGAGGATGGTTCATATACAATTATTTTATTTAAAATTACAAAAGCAGATATTATCATAAAACCCAAATATGTTTCTCTATATTTTTAGGTATATTGAAGGCCTAGAAAATGTCAATAAAGTGTTTGTTTGTTTGTTTGTTTTGTTTTCTTTTGTTTTGTTTTCTTGGAAAAATCTATCCTGTGTATAAGAACAAGTTGAATTAGATTTCCGGAACACTGGACCAGCTAGTCAGGAAGTGTAAATCAGTGAGATTTTAGTATACTTAAAGAATGTATGCTAACATCATCTGATAGTTTTGTGAAATTATAATAATAACAATAAACATATGAACATTTTAAACTCTCTTTATAAGATACAATTTTTACTTGAATTGTGTGTGTAGAAGAGGTTTCCTCTGATTTTCCCTTTTGTGCTTCATGATTAAGAAATCTTAATTGATGTTAAGTACCTGAAAAATATTCTGATTTTCTTTAATCCTGTAACAAAGAAGA
The DNA here is from genome assembly GCF_040182565.1 of Anser cygnoides. Classification (NCBI taxonomy): domain Eukaryota; kingdom Metazoa; phylum Chordata; class Aves; order Anseriformes; family Anatidae; genus Anser; species Anser cygnoides. Next base: position 89,726,681 of record NC_089875.1, read on the forward strand.
GATACATTACTGTTACAACCATTTCAAAAGTTCATTATATTTTTATCTTCTTGGGGAAATACCAAAATGAGTAAGAAAGTGGATCATTTAATCCAGTAACTACTTTTTTACTCTTTTCCATCTGAAAAACTTGTGTAGAGGTTGAGTGTTCAGACACTTAACACAGGCATTGTGTAAAAAAAAACATCTGCTTCTTCCAAACTTTAAGAATAAAGAAAGGGTTAGAACATCCACAACATGCAACATTTTAGTTGTTCTCAGTTATAGATGAATTAGTCTTTTTTCTTACCCTGTTACATTTTTGGTTTCCAGATTTCTTGTGACATAGATGCCCTTAATACGCTTTTTCTTTTGCAAATTTTAGATTTTCTCGTCTTTGTAAAACAAATTTTGCTTCTTTTGAAAGAAGAAATTATGATTCCATTTGCCATTTTCTTAGTTTCTGGTTGTATTTTTAATAATGATTAATTATTTTCTCTCTTTCCTTAGAACAGATACAATATTCCAATATCTTTTCTGGGTTGTCCTGGATTAGTCCTTCTATCCACATTCAGTCTTCCTATAAGGGAAGCATACTCTTGTGCTTCTTCAGTTGCAGGAGTAGACTATATGGCCTTCAAAATACTCTGATACAGTATCCACCACTGCAGTGCAGGGAGGACAGAAACCCCTTCTGTCTACTGCTGTACTTGATGACCCTAATGTACCATGTCTGTAGGATTAGAGCCCACATTGATGTTAATTCTGTAATATTACAAAATTGGATTAGCAAGTTATATCTGAAGGTCCAATAAGTAAAGAGACTTCATTGTTTTGATGTTGCAGTTGTTGTTTGTTGGTTTGTTTGTTTAATTGGTTTTGAACATTGCCTAACACGTCAGTAAGAAGCACTGCTTCACAGTGAGTAAACAACTCTTAAATGCTTGACCAAATATATCCATTTTATTGCCAGGTGAGAACTATGTGGAGTCCTTCCCAAAGCACATTAGCATTTCCAGACTTGGAGACAGCAGCCAATGGACTGAAAAGAGGAAAGCCCAGTCTGGAGCTGAGTCAGTGACTCAGAAGTCAGACGTTTCAGAGATTGAATTTAAATCTACCCGCAAATATTAGACTAGCAAAGGAAATGTGGTTCCCCAAGTCTGTTTTATAAACATGCGAGTAAATAGGATTATATGAGGACAAGCATTTTCAGTGGAGAATTCTGAGATGCCTTTTTTGTTCTGGCAGCCCAACCACATGGGATGAGGCCAACTCATCCATGTGCTAATTAGGAGGTGCCTTACTTTCTTATGTTCCTCTTCACTTTTCCTGTAAACTTTGTGACTATGCAGTCTGTTTTAAATAGCATAAATGTGTGCTTTTACGTGCTTTAGCCTTGGCTTATGTTAAAAAGGATATTAAGGCAGCTGGAAGAGCTTTAAGGCATGCCATTCCTTTAGGACAACGATCAGAAAAAGTAGTGTTTTAAAATGTTCTTGGGGTGACCATTTTAACAACTCCAATTACAAAGAGTAGCAAGGAGTATTCCCTGATCCACAGAGTTTCAGAGACTGTAACAGAAGGGTCTGAGAGAAAGAAGTGTCTCCCAGTATTGATTATGGAAGTATCAATACTGAGTACTGAGACAACATAAAAGCCAAAGGGATGAAGCAACAGTGTAAAACAAATCAGATCCCAGAAACAATAACAAAAGTCAGGGAACTTTCCATTCTAGAGAGCTGATTTCCTCTTGAGTGTCTGACTTCCCATAATGCTGACAGCAGTTGCTTTGTTTTTACAAAGTCTGAAAACACGTTAAACGTAAAGATGGAGACATTCATTTTGTAGGCACAGGGGTAATTTCTGCTAGTGATTGATTATGCAGCACAGACAGACAGACTGTGGTTAGAAGTCTCTGGTGATATGAAAGAGGTCTACATAATCATGAGTGGCATGCAGAAGGTAAACTGCTAGCTATTCCCACACAAGAACAGAGCGCCTACAGATGAAACCAGTATTAGTCAGGGTCAAAACGAACAAGATGAGGTGGTTGTGAATCAAGAACAGAGACCTCCATGAGAGAGAAAGCCCATTAATTTACAAAACTTGTATGATTTTAAATGGAAATTTGGCAAGTGCTTGAAATACATAGCTACTGCAGTTACTAGATAGACAGGCCACATCAGGCTTTAAGGGATGATAAAAAATAATGGCTAGCAAAATACTTAAGGGAACTGTCATATGTGTTGGCTCTGTTCTTCCTTCATGCCTATGTTTAAGGCCACTAGTAGAGAAAGGGTAAAACAGACCTTTAGTCTGAATCAGTTCAGCCTTTCTCCCATTTCTTTTCAGCTACTAGTCACTCATCTACACCTTAGTTTTTAGATTCTTACAGTTCTGTATTCCCATGATTCCTTCCAAACTGCTTTCAAAGACTTCTTCAATGAGGAATATGTGTTCATGGTAGTTTTCCGTGTTGTCACTGTTCTGGGCAAGATGCAGATATGTGATTGAGAGAAACAATGTATTGTGCTTTATGACCATCTGTGTCATCTATTTGAACACTCCCTCCCCCACACCTACCCCCCACTTTATTTTTTTTCCCCAAGGATCCCTTTTTTTTGGTTTTGTTTTTTCCCCAAGGATCATATCTCAGTGCAAATGTAAAAATAGACCATTGGTTTATCAAGTTATGTCACTGTTCATCATATTTTTGACACTGACATCACAGCTCATTAGAACATCTAAGCAATCACTTTGCCTTTTTTTTATTTTTTGTTGTTCTCAACAGATTTTGTTTCTTTCAGCTCTGCAAGTTGCTTGGAACACGAAATAATCATTTAAACTTTTTATTGAAGCTTTGTAAGAAAGCTGAAGTGATAAAAGTACTCTAAAGCAAGGAAGGGAAGAGGGAAATTGTTATAAAGAGGAAGAGAGAAAACAGAAAAGGTAAAGTTGTCACCCACTGAAAAAGGTGGTGCAAATTCCTTCAATGTGCACTGGATAAATTTTGCCTTGACTGCTAGCTTTCTGAAACAAGTACTTCACAATAACCGTTACATAATGGCTCCCTGTGAGTTCGCTAATTCCTATATATAATATATAAAGTTTAATCCAGAATAATTGATTTACTAAGACTAGAATCAGCTTAGCTGATTTAGCTTTAGCATGGAATAAAGCTATTTTTGTTCTTAAATAAAGTTTTCACATTGGAACTTGTCTGAAACTATTACACCATTGGAATACCTTCTTGGTATGAGCTTTGCTGCTCATTTCCTCCTGTCTAGATGAGGTTTCAACATGTTTCTTCTACATGAGGACTGTTATCAAGGTCTGATTCCAATTTCATTTATATAGCATCATTTTATACCAGCACACACAAATAATGTTATTGGAGTCATTCCTGATTTTGTCTGGTATGAGATCAATATCAGGACTTTATGGTTGTTTGAATAGATGCATTCTCTGTTTAACAGCCAAGATGGAAAAAATGTTTGGATCAAACTATAAATATTTTTTGTTTCTCATCCTTGCTGAAATGAAAATGAAGTAAAAATAGTTTAATGCAATGCAACACATTGCATTTGGCCTGAGATTAAACATTTTATATATTTTAAGTAAAACAAAGAGGGGAGGATTCACAAAATAAAAATTCCTCTAACTGCTGCTATTTCATTCTCTCCCTTTTATTCACAAGTTCAAGGTTAAACTTCTCTCATACTTAGAATAGGTCTAGCTACTACATTTTTGAATCCATTTCAAGAAAATGGCTTAGCTACCAGTTTATATACTATTCTAAGAGGAAAAGTGATTTTTATTTATTTATTTATTTATTTATTCATGATGTTTTTACACCCACTTTAAATAGCATTCAGCATTATACACAAAACTCAGACTCATTTGATTAAATTCAGGTGTCTACATCTAAATATTTTCAGCTACCTTTAAATAAGTGCAAGAAATAGGAAAATTGGAGCTTTGAGGATGTGCTACTCCTTCAGATCTAAATTGTGTGACAACTTTCTCTGACCTTCAAGACCTAATTGTGCATCCACTTCTTGTGCCAGCAAACTCATTTACTGTATGCCAGAGAACAACTTTTAATGTCACAGAACAGTTCTGTCTATGCTGCCCTCTGAATGTCAGTTCTGCACCTGTATCGTACAGATCATATGGGGACTGTTAATCTTTAAAACCAGCAGATGTTGAGCTGGGAAAACAATCACATTTGTTCAAGCATCCCAGATGCCCAATTTATATACCTATCATGCTCTTGGGTGAGGAATGACTTGCTATTTTCAAGTTAGACTTAAATCAAGGTACATAAATGGGGCTGAAATCCCCCCCCCCCTTTTTTTTTTTGGATTATAATTATTTTTTTCAACTAACAATATAACAATGTCAAAGGGTAAATTCTGGTGTCTGAATTTTAGAGTTTTACTCAAATAGGCATTTGAAATCTATTGGTTAAAGGAATGAAAAAAATCTGTATGTACTAGTACCCAATCTAGCAGAAAAAGCTGGTACAGCAAACACTTTTTTACCCTACACAACTGTGTGAATAGAAAAATAAACTGATCAATAAATTCAAACTGTTTGTAATTTCTTCAAGAATAATTAAAACCATAATCAGATTTTAAGACATTCAGCGCTTGAAAAAGAGCTTTAACTCCATGTATAATATCTGGGATGCACTTGAAAAGAATTTGTGAGTCTAAAGCTGCAACACTGAAAGAGTTGAACATATATACATGCACAAATTCATGTGCATATCATGGAAAAAATATATTTAATGGGTTTCAGAAAAAAACTCTGAAATTTGCAAAAAGCTTAGAAGAAGCAGCTCTCCACAAAAATGGACAGTTTGTTTTGTGTCACTCTTAATTCCCTCAGCACGTAGTAATTGCTGTGCAGTCATAGACAAAACTGCAGGGTAGTAACGAGAAGCCTGAGCTATTCTGAGAAGCTCATTCTGTGACATGAAATTCATACAGTGATATATTACTAAGTCTGCTGTCAGTGTCCAAATCAGTAAATGCAAAGCTAGCCTGCATTAGACTATGGTCACATCTGTGACTGCAGTGTGGATATATATATTTCTTCCTTCAATTGCCTGGCAACAGGGGGTCTTCTGTGCAACACACTGCTGATTCTAAATGCAGTGTACATATTGTTAAGGAATTCTCTAACTGAATACATTATAGCATCTCCTTCCTCTGCCTCAGCTTGTATAAATCATTACTAGAATAAGAATTTGGCATGAACCTAGTGAACATTCAGAGTAAATGAAATCCCCTTTTCTTTATTTTTTTTCTTTTTTTTTTCTTTTTTTTTTTTTTCTAAGTAGATCCTTCTCTCAGTAGAGCAAGCAGTCTATTGCTGATGCCAGGAAAGAGAAGGAGGGTGAGAATTTTGCTGGAGAGGATTTGTGAGGTGTGGAGCTATTTTAATATTGCTGGATGAAAAGTCTGTTACTAAAATAAGAGTATGGAATGAATCCACCTTCACCAAACTGGAGGAATGTTGGCTTCAATTGATATAAATGCTCCACTAAAAATGCTACTTTTTCATAATTCTATGTTCACTCTCAACTTGGTCTCAATAAATTGCTGATATTTGATGAAAGCATTGCCCTAAGTATTTCATTTTCGTTATCAGTGTTTTATGTTGGATATAAAGAGCCAGACATTACAGCCTGAGGGAAAAAAAAGAAAAAAAAAGTTATGGACAAGAAGGATACGTGTTATATGTCATGGAATGTCACAGTTCTAGGACATTCCAAGTGTGCAAACATAATAAAATATTAATTAAAGGCTAAGACATAAACCAAATCTAAAATGTCAAGATACTGTGCAATGTGCAGTTAATCAAAATTCTTTATTAAGAACTAAATATTTCATGATTTACTTTCATGTTCATCTTTAAAAAGCAATATTATAGTGTTTCCAGGAAGAACGCCTTCACTTTATTGGAACAACAACAACAACAAAAGGGTAAATCTTGACTGAATTATTCATAATGGGAAGGGTTGTAATGTAACAGAAAGAGTATTCTGCATTGAATTGTTAGTTGTTTTCTCTTTAAAGTTGCATACAAAAGCTTTTCATATAGTAATAAGATCATTTTAAGTATGCCTTGCACTGGCTAGCAGTGACAGTGCCATATTGAATGTAGTGGAGAACTCAGTCCACAATATCAGATTCCAAACCAGGCTAAGGTGTAGAACTGTAATTGACACTCCACAGGCTTTTAGAGTATACAGTTCTGCCGTATACAGAATCACAGAATCGTCTAGGTTGGAAAAGACCTCCAAGATCACCTAGTCCAACCTCTGACCTAACACTAACAAGTCTACTAAACCATATCACTAAGCTCTACATCTAAACATCTTTTAAAGACCTCCAGGGATGGTGACTCAACCACTTCCCTGAGCAGCCCATTCCAATGCCTAACAACCCTTTTGGTAAAGAAGTTTTTCCTAATATCCAACCTAAACATCCCCTGGCGCAACTTGAATCCATTCTCTCTTGTCCTGTCACCGGGCACATAGGAGAATAGACCAACCCCCACCTTGCTACAGCCTCCTTTAAGGTACCTGTAGAGAGTGATAAGGTCTCCGCTGAGCCTCCTCTTCTCCAGGCTAAGCAACCCCAGCTCCCTCAGCCGCTCCTTGTAAGACTGGTTCTCCAGACCCCTCACCAGCTTCGTTGCCCTTCTCTGGACTCACTCGAGCACCTCCATGTCCTTCTTGTTGCGAGGGGCCCAAAACTGAACACAGTACTCGAGGTGCTGCCTCACCAGAGCCGAGTACAGAGGGACAATCACTTCCCTAGTCCTGCTGGCCACACTGTTTCTGATACAAGCCAGGATGCTGTTGGCCTTCTTGGCCACCTGAGCACACTGTTGGCTCATATTCAGCTGCCTATCAACCAGTACTCCCAGGTCCTTCTCTGCCAGGCAGCTTTCCAGCCACTCATCTCCCATCCTGTAGCGCTGCTTGGGGTTGTTGAGCCCCAAGTGCAGGATCCGGCTCTTGGCCTTGTTGAACTTCATACAGTTGGCCTCAGCCCATCGGTCCAGCCTATCCAGATCCTCCTGCACAGCCTTCCTACCCTCGAGCAGATCAATACATGCACCTAATTTGGTGTCGTCTGCAAACTTACTGAGGGTGCACTCGATCCCCTCATCCAGATCATCGATAAAGATATTAAAGAGGACTGGCCCTAGTATTGAGCCCTGGGGGACTCCACTAGTGACCAGCCTCCAACTGGATTTAACTCCATTCACCATGAATCTTTGGGCTCGTATTATATACATTCCATACAGCTCAATACATATAAGGGCATATTTATATAAAATCTTTCTTCAAGACAGCCTGTTGACTGAAGAGATAGAATGTTGTTCCTGTTGATCTTAACAGGAACACCCATCGATTCAGTAGAACTTTTAAATGGTTGGGTTTATAGAGGGCTGCCACAGTGCCAGAATATTCGATAGTCCCTCATGTTAAGTATTGTAGTGTCTTGCTGACCTTGGCGGTTTCAGACTGCTCACACCAAGCTCATCTGAAAAGCTATATGTTCCCTGCATTGTATATATATAGATATATTTTTAAGGAATTACCAGCTTTCATTTGGATGACATTCCTTTCCTGAACTGTTTATTTGCAGGGAAAAAAAAAAAAAGTGTTTTACCAAAAAGAGAAAGAATTTATTTTACCAAAAGAGAAAATATCCTCTTCAATTAATTTCTGATATCTCTCTGGCAGGTGTTTTCTTCTTTTTCTTTTTCTTTTTCTTTTTCTTTTTCTTTTTCTTTTTCTTTTTCTTTTTCTTTTTCTTTTTTTTCTTTTTCTTTTTCTTTTTCTTTTTCTTTTTCTTTTTCTTTTTCTTTTTCTTTTTCTTTTTCTTTTTCTTTTTCTTTTTCTTTTTCTTTTTCTTTTTCTTTTTCTTTTTCTTTTTCTTTTTCTTTTTCTTTTTCTTTTTCTTTTTCTTTTTTTCTTTTTCTTTTTTTCTTTTTCTTTTTCTTTTTCTTTTTCTTTTTCTTTTTCTTTTTTTTTCTTTTTCTTTTTCTTTTTCTTTTTCTTTTTCTTTTTCTTTTTCTTTTTCTTTTTCTTTTTCTTTTTCTTTTTCTTTTTCTTTTTCTTTTTCTTTTTCTTTTTCTTTTTCTTTTTCTTTTTCTTTTTTTCCTTTTCCTTTTTTTTCCTTTTCCTTTTCCTTTTCCTTTTCCTTTTCCTTTTCCTTTTCCTTTTCCTTTTCCTTTTCCTTTTCCTTTTCCTTTTCCTTTTCCTTTTCCTTTTCCTTTTCCTTTTCCTTTTCCTTTTCCTTTTCCTTTTCCTTTTTTCCTTTTCCTTTTTCAAATGTCACTGCCTGAACAGCTGGGACCAGAGGGTTGTGATTAGTTGTGTAAATTCTCTTTGGATACCAGTAGCTGGCAGTGTACCCCAGGAGGCCATAATGGCTCCAGTCCTGTTTAACATCTTCATTAGCGATCTGGGTGATGGGGCAAAGTGTACCCTCAACAAGTTTGTAGATGACACAAAACTGAGAGGAGTTGCTGATATACCTGAAGGTCTTGTTGACCTCCAGAGGAACCTGGACAAGCCAGAGAAATGGGCTGACGGGAACCTCATGAAGTTCAACAAAGAGAAGTGTAACATGCTTCACAACTGAACTACGTCCTACTTTTAACTTCATTTTGAAGAAGGATATTGTGGTTAGTTAAAACATATGGTAATTCCTGAGAGCAATTGTCAGACTTCCAAAGCACTTGAATGTGATGTTTAATAAACTACTATATTACTTGGTAGCAAATCCAGCAGACAGACATGCATGATTTCAAAGACTAAATTGCTACTATCTTTACTTGTGCTGGAGGTCTCCATTTGTTCTTGAGAGAGATTACTTCCAGCAGTAAACTAACCAAGCTCAGGTTTTATATAGCCTTGAGGTCTACCGGCCTTTCCCAGTGAAGAGCTCCCCTGAAGTCAGTAGGAGTCCTGTCTAGGTAAAAGACTGAAAATTGGAGGAAATTCATAGTTCTCAGGATCTTGAGACATAGTTTATATATCAGACATTAACAACAGCATGAATCATGAAGATTAGAAGCAGAAGTGTTGCCAGTACTGTAACTTAACATAAGGGTATGCAAAGAACAAACTGAACTAATTAGTCACTAAAATATTTTTTATATATAGCTACTGATTAAAGTAACTGCCTACCCAGGGTGTGTCTCACACATGTACTTTTAATTTTACTTAAATTATAACAGCTTCTATGAGTTGATTTCTGAACATTCTGCCATGGTTGCATTTCCCAAACAGCATTGCTATAAAGTAGTATGAGAAGAACTAAATGAAATTATGCTTTAACAGATAAGATTTTGTTTGGACTCATGGGAAAAGGGCTGAAAACATCATTCTACTTTTATTAATTTTTCCTTTGCTATTTTTGTTCAATATATATAACGCAAACTCATCTCCTAATCCTGACCAACCTCATCTCCATCCTGACCAACTTCACCACTTTCTATGACCAGGTAACCTGCCTTGAGAATGAGGGAAAGGCTGTTGATGTAGTCTACCTAGACTTCAGCAAAGCCTTTGACATGGACTTCCACATTATTCTCCTAGAGAAGCTGGCAGCACATGACTTGGACAGGTACACTCTTTGCTGGGTTAAAAATTGGCTGGATGGCTGGACTCAGAGAGTGATGCTGATTGGAGTTAAATCCAGCTGGCAAATGGTCATGAGTGGTGTTCCCCAGGAATTGGTGTTATGGCTCATCCTGTTTAATATCTTTATTGATGATTTGTATGAGGGAATTGAGTGCACCCTCAGTAAGACTGCAAATGATGTCAAGCTGGGGGAAGTGTTGATCTGCCAGAGGGTAGGAAGGCCCTGCACAGGGACATGGACAGGATGGGTCGATGGGCAGAGGCCAATGGGATGAGGTTCAACATGGCTAAGTGCAAGGTCCTGCACTTTGGCCACAACAACCCCATGCAGTGCTTGGGGCGGAGTGTCTGAAAAGCTGTGCAGAGGAAAAGGATCTGGGGTAGTTGGTCAATGCTCACCTGAACATAAACCAGCAGTGTGCCCAGGAGGCCAAGAAGGCCAATGGTATCCTGGCTTGCATCAGGAACAGTGTAGCCAGCAGGACCAGGAAGGTGATCGTTCCCCTGTACTCTGCTCTGGTGAGGCTGCACCTCGAGTCCTGCGTTCGGTTTTGGGCCCCTCACTACAAGAAGGACATTGAGGCCCTGGAGTGTGTCCAGAGAAGGACTACGAAGTTGGGGAAGAGCCTGGAGCACAAGTCCTGTGAAGAGTGGCTGAGGGAACTGGGGCTGTTTAGTCTGGAGAAGAGGAGGCTCAGCAGAGACCTTATTGCTCTCTACAGCTACCTGAAAGGGAGTTGTGGGGAGCTTGGGGTCAGCCTCTTCTCGCACGTAATTAGCAACAGGACAAGAGAGAATGGATTCAAGTTGTGCCGGGGGAGGTTTAGGTTGGAAATTATGAGACATTTCTTCTCAGAAAGAGCTGTTAGGCATTGGAATGGGTTGCTCAGGGAGGTGGTGGTGTCACTGTCCCTGGGGGTATTTAAGAAAGGGACGTATGTGATACTTAGGAACATTTCAATGAGTAATATTGGTGGTAGGACATTTGAACCATATGATCTTGGAGTTGATTTCCAGTCCTAATGATTCTATGAAGCAATTCCAGAGAGGTGATGTACCATGTGAAAAATAAAAAGCATATATACATCGTATCGTGGTAACAGAGGGTTTATAATCATTTGCAGCAGGTCCATGACATGGGTTTGGCATGTGATCTGAACTCAGGTCAGATCTTTGTTGCCATCATGTTAACCATCAGTGACTACCTGCTAGATGGCCTGTAGAATAAGAAGCAGTTATACGTCAATTCTGACTGCATCTTTCCTGTATATCATCAAGGGCAAAAGTTTGCCAGCCCATATGTCAACCTTTAAGGCTCATACGAGGCTTGACTGATGTGGTATCACCACAAATGCCTCTTTTTTTCCTCTTCAGCTTACAGGATTTTCTAGAATAAATTGCCTTTTCTTCTTCTTACCCATACTCACCCTTCTTGTTATTTCTTCCTTCAGTTTTCTTCTTCCAGTTGTCTGAAGCATTCCAGTTAAAATGTAATGGTGCAACGGATATCTTGAGACTAATGAGACATTTACTAATAATATCACAGAGTATGGGCTGGATATATGCATTGGCCCTTTCCTATTGTTGCATCTGTCAAGTCTATTCAAGGCATTATCTACTCAGAGGAAGGCTCCTGAGTCACTCAGTGGAATACAGAGCTTAGCATATAGGTCTTAAAGCATGTTTTTCAATAACATTAAAAACCTCTCCTGATAATCCAGATGAACTTGTTTTATATATATATTTTTTCAGTCTATTATTCTGTGTCTTTCATACATTTCTTTGTCCTTCCACCACACTTATAGAAATTAAACAACAACATCTATACTAAACAACGTTTCCATGTTCATTACAGTTTGAACTTTTGGGCCTCTTTAGAAATAACTTTCTACTTTTAAAGGTATTGAAAAGTATAGAACCATGACGTTTTTTTCTCATATACACTCAGGCAGATGAGATATGTATTATTTTGTCAACATCTATCAGCCATCTTAGAATATAAATATTTATGCACTAAAATGAAATCAAACCTCATTTTCAAAGAATAGCTCACCAAAGTATGAATATAAGAGCATCACATGGTAATCTATGTATCTCCTGACATTTTTGATGATAGACTAGTTGTCTGTGTTATCTTTTCCTTTAAAATATATGTCATCTTATAAAAAGTTAGATATTGTAACTGACTTCTAATTCTAGAGTGTAATGGAATAAAGAAACACACAAATACACTGAAATGAGCCTTACAACTTTTAATTATTCAGTGCCATTTCCTTCATTTGAAAGATCAAGAATCAGCCCTGGCATGCTATATTTCCTGGTGGAACACAAGCGTAATGGAAAAAATTTGTTGATGCTCTGCAGTAAAAACCTCCCTAGCAAGAAGTCATTTGCCTCTACAGAACAACATACCAATCCTTGCAGGAAAAAAAAAAAAAAAAAAAAAAGCCATTTTCTGTTATAGACACTCTAGGAGGATTGCAAGGAATTAAGCTCAGAAAGTAAAGGAAAATGTATGTGATATTCACTTTCTTTAGGGCTGAAAGAAAGCTTGGCATTCACCTATTAGGAATACAGTAAAGTTGGAGAAAATAATATTATGATCTGTACTTAAGATAATCAGTATAGAAAGAAAACAGTATGTCTCCTTGAACAACAAATGGTGCAATTACAGCAGTGAGTAAAACATATCAAATGAGCTAGCCTGTTTGCCAGCAGTGCATGAGTCACATTGTAAAGGGGAACGGGAACAAAAGAGTATGGGATTACCGTAATTGATATCAGATGCTAGTCAGATGTGCTTTTTTGGCTACATTTGGGCTGGTGTTATAACTGAGTTTTGACCCTGCTCCCAGTCTACTCTTTGGTGGGGGGGGTGGGGGGGGTGGGGGGTGGAGGGTGTTAGTGGGAAAGGAAGGGAGTAGATTTAGATTAGCTATAAGGAAAAAAATCTTTACTCTGAGGGTGGTGAGGCACCGGCACAGGTTGCCCAGAGAAGCTGCGGATGCCCCATCCCTGGAAGTGTTCAGAGCCAGGCTGGATAAGGTTTTGAGCAACCTAGTCTAATGGAAGGTGTCCCTGTCCATGGCAGGGGAGTTGGAACTGGATGATCTTTATGGTCCCTTCTAATCCAAACCATTCTATGACTCTCTGACACTGATAAATATGCTAGGGTTTCAGAGAATGGGTATTTTCTGAAAATAAGCTTTTATTTGGAAAAAAATCATGATCTGTCCTAATAACCACTAAAATCTTGATACATAATTGAATTTGTTAATTCTTAACATTGTTGAATAAGGTTGTTCAATCGAATTCTTTATTCATTCACTGAGGAACTCCTTGCTCATGGCTCCCCCCATAAGCTCATTATTTGTCAGATCAGCGTGAAATTAATACAAGAAATAGTGGGGTACTGCATTAAAAATAAAAAGGAAGGACAACTGTATTTTTTTTTTAAGTAAAAAAGAAATATGAAACTGTGGAAGAGTTTGAGCCTGACTGTTCTGAGGCTGAAGAGCCAGATTCATAATTTCACTGGGAGGTCTAACCTGAATTCAGGGTTACAGAATTGATTTTGATTGAGATCTGGCAAAAATAATCCCAGAGATATCACAGTGTAAATTTCAGAATTAAAACTCTGCAAAAATTGTCAAGATTAATTTAAAAAAATTATTTTATTAAGTATTCATGTAGAAGAAAGATCATTAACTTGATCTTTTATATGCCTTAGAAACCATGTTGGGAGCACAGTCAGCCTAAATCAGAGGGTGTCCAAGTGATGAGAATTTATACCCAAAAAATCCAGTGCATAATATTTATTTGGAAATTACTGCATGTGCCATCTCAGGTGATCAGAGGACAAATCACAAAGATGATTGCAGCCCAACTAATAAAGATGTGTTCCTCATGAGAGCAACGGTGCTGTAGCTATAGCTAAAGATAAACACTGAATTCAATGGAATTCAATAGATCCAATGGGGATCAAAGGGACTAGTATTTCTTTGGAGTTGGAAACTGGTATACAGAAGTGGCATTGCACAAATAATTGTGGATTTTGGACAACTGAAAAATAACCCAGGGGGAGCAGGAGATAAAGAGACTCTTCCTCATGAGCGAGGTACTATTAAAGGTGTAACAGTTCTGGGTAATTAATTCCTTCTCTGAAAGATGACACTCTATAGTAATTATTATTTTTGATGGATCATTAGCATTTTTTGTAACTTTTGTTCATACATGTAGAAATATTTTGAGTCCAAAAATTTTATGTCCAAAATTTTGAGTCTTTAAACCAAAGAGGTTCTCTGAGGTCCATGTCTCAAAGAACAGTTTTTCTAGTTAAAAAAAAAAAGAAAAAAAAAAAAGAAAAAAGAAAAAAAAAGGAATGCTAGTTTGCTTTGTTATGATGTTCTTGTCACTTGAAAATATCTACATGAAAAAGGTGAAAAGGTTATAAAATCAGCTACTGCCCTTTAGGCTAAACAATGTTCTCACAGCATTTTAAGATACTTTTCTTACAGTTTCTTACAGTTTTGCATTGGCACTTCAAAAGGACTGCAATGATCCCACACTGCTTAATCATAAATCATTCAGGTTGTGACAACAATATAGGTTTGATATTGATTTCTTTTTTAAATTATAAACTTTTAATAAAGCCATTCTTAAGAGAAATCCTCAGTCTTTCCTCTCCACCAAAGTGCCTGACAAAGATCAAATGCATGCCTGTGGTTGGTATTGATATTTCAACCTTAGCTGAATTGCCAAACATTTCAGTTGGCAATATTTGTACTTGGTAAGCCATGGAGAAATTTAATTCCACTTTGCTATTGAAATAATTTTAATCCTTTTCAGAATGTAAAAAGATGGATTTAATACAGGGTTGGTTTTTGTTTTCCCTTTTTTTTTTTTTTATTTTGTTACAGACAACACCACTAAATATGAGGTTGGATTAAATGTATACAAGTAACATTACAGATGCAAACTGTTTCTGGTTTATGTAACAGGAATGGCATCTACTTCGCAAATATTGCAAAACCACATATACTCCTTTGTATATATACTGAACACTAACACAGTTACATGTAGTCCTCGTGATTATTTTATGGTTAAAAAAAATATGTATTTATGATGACTCACATAAATGTGCATCTCCCACATGTGCAAAACTATTCACATACTCAAACTTGAAAAGAATATTATTGCAAAGTCAAGCATTTAAAACTTACAAAAAATAGAGTCAGGTTTGCTTGCACAACTTCAGTTCAACCTCTGTGCTTTTGGATGCAGCTGTTGATAGTGTGATCACATGGTACTTTTTCATCAGGATCCGCCTTTCCTTTAGCATACCAGGGGAGGAAAAACACTCCCTTATTGAGTACCCATCCTCTACTTCAGTGTAAGAAGATCCTATATCTGATTTAGTGACACAACTAACAAGGAAGTTCCTTGAACACCAAGTGTGTCTGTTTCTGTGCACAAAGTATGTCTTTTAGAAATCAAAGTGTGTAAGAAATATAGAGTACGAGTTATGCTATGATAGCTAATGCCAGCCATCTCCCTGTCATTCATGTTCTATTTCCTTAGGGTGAGGATGGTTTTACCTTACATGCCCATATGAACCCAAAGAACCTCCACATGGCTTTGTGTGGTGGTTTTACTCGGGTGGGAGGCCGAGCTCCACCACAACCGCTCTCTCACTCCTCCTCCTCAAAGAGGAACGGGGAGAAAATACGATGAAAAGGGCTCAAGGGTTGAGATAAGGACAGGGAGATCGCACAGTAATTATCGTGACGGGCAAAACAGACTCAGCGTAGGGAGATAGTAAGATTTATTGCCTATTACTAACAAGCTAGAGAAGTGAGAAACAAAGGAAAGAAACCAAAAGCACCTTCCCCCTCCATCCACCCTCTTCCACCTCCTCCCCCCAAGTGGCGCAGGGGAACGGGGGGAATGGGTGTTATGGTCAGTCTATAGCGCTTCTTCTTCGCCGCTCCTTCTCAGTCACTCTCGTCCCCTGTGCTGTGGGGTCCCTCCCATGGGATGCAGTCTTTTGTGAATTGATCCGGCGTGGGCTGCCCACAGGCAGCAACTCTTCAAGAACTGCTCCAGATATGGGTCCGTACCATGGGGTCCATCCCTCAGGAGCGAACTGCTCCAACCTGGATCCCCCACAGGCAGCAGCTCCTGCCAGGTCACCTGTTCCTGCGTGGTCTCCTCTCCACAAGCTGCAGGTCCGGCCCGGAACCTGCTCCGGCAGTGGTCTTCCACAGGCCGCAGTCTCTATTGGTGCAGGTCCACCTGCTCCACCGTGGTCTCCTCCACAGGCTGCAGAGTGGAACCCTGCTCCACCGTGGTACTCCATGGGCTGCAGGGGGACAACCTGCTTCACCATGGTCCTCACCACAGGCCACAGAGGACTTCTACTCTGGTGCCTGGAGCACCTCTCCCCCTCCTTCTTCAATGACCTTGGCGCCTGCAAGGCTGTTTCTCATTCCTCTCACTCTCCCAGCTGCTGTGTGGCGCAGCGGTTTTTTTTTTTTTTTCCGTCTTAAATATGCTTTCACAGAGGCGCAAAACAACATCACTTATTGGCTCAGCTCTAGTCAACAGCGAGGCCCTTACCAAACATGGGGCAGCTTTTAGATCCTTCTCACAGAAGCCACCCCTATGGCCCCCTGCTACCAAAACCTTGCCATGTAAACCCACTACACTTTGCCACCAACCACCACATATAAGTAATGTCTAATTTGAAAAGTCAAGTAGCTGAGACAAAATTAAAATACCAAAGTTACTATGAAGGACATGTGAGCTCACTCTTTACATAAACCTTCATTAAAAGGGTTTGAACTGCAATTATTGTTATTAGTGTACATTGACAAATGAAAAATTTTTTTCTATTGACTCAAAAATACAGGTTCTGTATCTGGTTACCCATGCCTATTGAGATGGATGCCTGGAACAGTAAGTAAGCCTGCTTGACACAGCAGCAAAGAATAATAAGGAATTTAGTGTAGAAAACATGACTATGTCCCCAGTAACTCAAAATCCAGTTCTTAAGCTGGAAGCTAAGGGACCAGTACAGTCAGGTGCAGAGAAATGCAGGCCAGCTTTTCCAGAGTCTGTGCTGGTGGCTGCAAGCCACCTTTGGTCTGGAAGCTGTTCAGACACATTAGCATGTAGTTGTGCTGATACCTGCTTTCTTTGAGGAGGACGGACTGTGTCAAGAGAGCCAGTCCTGTGCTATCCTGTATAAATATTTTCCAGTGCATAGTCATCTCTACTCCTCAAAAAGAGCCAAGCAGTGCTCCTGGTGACCGTGTGAACCTGTCAACATAGGCAAGATGCTTCCCACTGGGTCTACTAACCAGAAAATACTTAAAGCTGGTTTATTGTCCAGCTGTACATACAAGAATTACAATGGTAGAAGCAACATGAAAGAGAAGAGTATGGGCACCATAACAAAAACAACGCAGGAGAAATTCTGTGAGTGTCAAGTATCTTCTCAGGTATTACAGGTAATAAAACTGTGTAACTCTTTTCATAACATTCTTTTATTTCAGCAACAATTTGTTACTGAGTTAATCCCACTGAGGGTCAGCAAAACCAAGCAAAAATTAATGAATTGATAAAAGCCTGTGGTTTTTGTGGCAGAAGCCATATCAACATCTTTTCTGTTTCTTGCCAAGATCAACTGCAGATCCACATTTCAAAAGTTGCACTAAATTTTTGCTGTTTCTCTCTGTTGATTCATTCACCATTTTGAAAAGAACATGTGTTGAGTCCTTGTTAGGTAACACTGAAATCACTCATCAAGATCATATAATTCCAAACACCCTGCCATGGTCAGGGACACCTTCCAGTAGATCAGGTTACTCAAAGCCCCATCCAACCTGGCCTTCAATGCTTCCAGAGTTGGAGCATCCACAGCTTTTCTGTCCAACCTATGCCAGTGCCTCACCACCCTCAGAGTAAAGAATTTCTTCCTAGTATCTAATCTAAATCTACCCAATTTGAGTTTAAAACCATTCCCCCTTGTCTTATCTCTACACTCTCTGACAGAGTCCCTTCCCAGCTTTGTTGTAGACCCTCTTTAGGTACTGGAAGGCCACTATAAGGTCTCCCTGGAGCCTTCTCTTCTCCAGGCTGAACAACCCCAAATCCCTCAGCCCTCCCATAACACATGGCTTGGTGTCATCAGCAAATGTGCTGAGGGTGCACTTGATCCCACTGTCCATGTCACTGACAAAAACGTTAAACAGTGCTGGTGCCAATACTGACCCTCCGAGGAACACTACTCATCACGGATTTCCACCTGGACATTGAGCCGTTGACTGTGACTCTCTGAGTGTAACCATTCAGGCACTTCCTTACCCACCCAGTGGTCCATTCATTAAATCCATGTCTCTCCATTTTAGAGACAAGGATGTTGTGCAGGACAATATATCAAATATTTTGCACAAAGTCACATAGATGATGTCAGTTGTTCTTCCCCTATTGACCATTTCTGTAACCCCATTGTAGAAGGCCACCAGATTTGTCAGGCACAATCTGCCCTTAGTGAAGCCATGTTGGCTGTCACTAATCACTTCCTTATTTTCCATGTGCATTAGCATAGTTTCCAGGATGATCTGCTACATGATCTTGCTGGGCATGGAGGTGAGACTGACTGTCCTGTAGTTCCCTGGGTCTTCCTTTTTTCCCTTTATAAAACTGGGAATTATGTTTCCCTTCTTCCATTCAGTGGGAACTTCACTGGACTGCCACAACTTCTCAAATGTGATGGAGAGTGGCTTAGCAAATACATCTGCATCCTCAGGACCCTTGGATGTATGTTATCAGGCCCCATGGACTTGCCAACCTTTAAGTTCCTTAGTTGTAATCAGATCTGATCTTCTCCTACAGTGGGTGGTTCGTCATTCTCCAGTCGCTGCCTTTGCCTTCTGGGGTTTGGACCCATGAAAAATATGTTGCAGCTTAGACAGTTCTGAAAGAAAATAAGACAAAAATTAATGCCTGTATTTAAAGATGAGGCATTCTTCTATAGATCCTTTACTGTGTTATCTGTCTTAGAAGATTTTGGAATTGAACTATTTTGATCACAATTTTTCCTCAGCTGTCTTTTTTTTTTTTTTTTTTTTATGCCCAAGGTGGATGTCCCATTTCTTTTCTTGGACTGCAAGAAAATGAGTTCTGCTGTGCTGCCTTCTCTTCTTGTCTGAGCTGGACATTGATCTCCATCCCTCTTGAAGCTTGTAAGGAGTGCTGGTACAGCATATGCATCTTAGTTAGAAATAGTTACTTCCTTCCCTGCTTGTCTTATTCTTAACTTGAATTAGCATTTTTCTTTTGGCTTTGGGATGTTTTTTGTTATTCGCCTCTCCTTAAAACTGCAGCAAAACATTATGAAGCAAGAGAGGAAAAAGTCTTCATAGTGTCCATCTGTGTGTGAACTGGTATTAGGACAGATATCTCATATTTGCCATAGTTATTATTTTTTGAGAATCTGTTTAACAGACATTAAGACTGTTTAAACTAAATTTAAAATAAGTCTTTGACTACATTGAGGATGAGGTTTAAATGTGCTTTAGAGCCATCTCTGTCTCAGCTTTTGAACAAATTATTCCTTCCAGTTCCAAGATCCAGGCTTTCAGTTTCCATATCATCATGAGAAAATCTCACAACTTGTATCAGGACTGAGTTTCTTTGGTTGCTTACTGGGGAATCTGATTACAGCTCAGGAACTGCCATAGAAGAGCTAGGTTTGTGGGCTGAGTCATTCTTTAATACAGACCAGAAAAAATCATACAAGGTTCAGTTCTGTAGAGTAAAATAATCTAATGTCGTGGAAGCAATGAAAAACAAAGTCATGGTTAAAGAGCACTATATAAAATTCTTGGTAAAAGAGAGGTTCATAGGAAAGTTTAGGCTGCCAATAATGATTTGTTGATGTTATTTTAAGGTATCAAGGAAAATAAATTTTGGGGGTGGTAAGACAGGCTGGAGTAGCACATGATTGGTGTTTAGAATGCTATGTGGCCACTCCTGTTTACAGTCCTTTTGGGCAGCAAATCAACCATTAAAGTATTTGCATTTCAGTCAGATATGGTTTTCTGGGCCTACATAGTAGTGGCCATATGCAGGCGTAATTTGTAACATTTCACTATATAATTTAAGAAAATTATATTTAAGCATTTATTTTGTGACTCCTGTTATTCTAGAAAGCAGACACCCAGCACAATTCAATTTTTTGGGATGCAGTAACATTTCCATTTGGCTTCCTGCTCTTCAAAATTTTGCATGCTTGTCCATTAAAAAAAAAAAAAAGGCAAAAAGCTAACTTACAAAACCATTGTTTAAAATGCTAAAGTAAACTTTGAATCTAAACTGTCTTTTAAAATATTTTTTAAAACGTATTTTCTCTCCTTCAAATGTATTTGTTAAAAAGACATAGTAAAATTTAAGAAAAAAAATATAATTTTGTTGAATCTACAAAAAAATGTTTTTACCTTCTGAAAACTACTAAAAGTATGGCAATATTATTAATGTTTGAAATTAATTATCTTGAATGACCGATGTATTTGAAAGGACATTCTAAATATATAGTTTCCTTTATGCTTTAATTCATAGGTAAGAATGACTCCTTACATATGAACAAGGGAGATTTTATTAATGTTCATAAATACCTGAAGAGAAGGTGTAAAGAGGATGGGCATGGGTTCTTTTCACCGTTGCCCAGGGACAGGACAAGAGGCAATGGGAAAAAACTTAAACACAGGATGTTCCCTTCTTTGCTGTAAAAGTGTCCTGGTTTTGTCTAGCATAGAGTTAATTTTCTTCCTCATCTCTAGTATGGTGTTGTGTTTTGGATTTAGAATGAGAATAATGCTGATAACACACCAATGTTTAAGTTGTTACAGAGCAGTGCTCACTTAGTCAAAATGTTTCCTTCTTCTCATACTGTCCTGCCAGCGAGGAGGCTGGGGGTGCCCAAGAAGCTGGGAGGGGACAGGACCAGGACAGCTGACCCAGGCTGGCCAAGGGGATATTCCATACCATATGGCATCATGCTCAGTAATAAAACCGAGGGGGTTGGACAGGGGTGTGGTGCTGCTGCTCGAGGACTGGCTGGACATCAGTCATCAGGTGGTGAGCAATTGCATTGCACATCCTTTGGTTTGTATGTTCCATCACAGATGGATTCTGTGATTCTGTGATTTAGTGGTATAAAGTTTAACATAAATTTCGTACAGAATTTATATGAAATTGTCCCTCACAATTGACATTTGTTTCTGTCCTTCACTACTCTAATAATTCTTTGGCCTCAAAAGCTTCCAGAGCAAATATACTTTACAAACACACAGAATGACTACATTACAGTACAATAAAAGATAAAACCATTCAAATCTGTAGTAGAATTTTCATTACACCTTTAAGCCAAGAATTTCAAGGGATAACAGTGTTCTCAGAAACACATGAGTAGTAGATGTTGACATGAATAACTGAGGAAGATCAATTAAATGATTAGAATAAGAAAAGAAACAAAAATGTCAGGGTGTATGTGCATAAGGTTTTGGAAATTCAGAACCATTGCCTAACATCTGAAAACAATGTTTTCCTAAGTGGAAAAATAAAACTGTTGAGCTATTTATGCAGCGTAGGGCAGAGTTAAGGTCTTGTGCTCAGTTTAATCTTGGGACATTTCCGACTTGTGTTTTTAACCTTGTAACCCTATTGGTCTATTACTTGGAGAGAGAGAGACTAAAAGATAAATCACTTGAAAATCACTTGAAAAAGCACTTGAAAAATTACTTAAAATTATCAAACGCTGGAAATAATTAGACAGCTTACGATTATTTATCAGCAGAAGATCACTCTTTCAATAATAATTTACTATTTTTTACATACAGAACTACTATCTCAGTTAGTCCAATAAGGCTTACACTGATGGAGAAGTGAAAATGAATAATAATGGAGATTTTGCAAATTCAAATTATTCTTTTAGCATATGTATGCATTTTCTTTAGGTTTTATAAAGCAAACTGAAAACTATAAATTTAATTGTGCAATGTCCACTTGGATTATCTGCAGAAAAGCTGCAACCCTCAGATCAGAAATTTCTAACCATATTCAGCTTAAGAGTTTTTCTGTTTGTTGTTGTTGTTGTTTTGTTTTGTTTTGTTGTTTGTTTCTTTTGTTTTGTTTTATTGTTTTGTTTTGTTTGTTTGTTTTTCCAGTAGATGTGTGCACTCCTCCCTAAAGTATTTGCCTGCTGGTAACTGACCTTTTGCTTTTCCCTGTAACATGTAAATCTGCCCCTTATGTTGATGTTAATGAAGAGAGGGATAGTGATTCCTGGCTGCTATCATAAGTGTGGATCAGAGACAGAGAAACATGAGATACCATGGCAGAGTGACCTTCACAGATTGATGTAGGAGCTCTTATTGCATGCTCTAAAGATGACTTGTCACTAAAGGTATTATTTGCTCCTCAGATATGTTATTCTCCTCAGAAATTTTAGTCTTTTTAGGATTTTCATCTAGTCTTTACTATTCATAAATTCCCATGTCTTAACTCAAACATCCTTCCACTTGTCCTGCTAATTTCCAGTCACAACAAATGCAGCTCAGATTCTTTTACCCTGCATTTCACACAGAACTTGTTTTATTTCTAAATTTACTTCCTTAGTTTCAAGTCACTGTTTTTTGACCAACCAGTCCAAATTCTCATCCTCTACCAGTCACTGCTCTGGGCAAGCATCTGCCTCTATTACTTGTTCTACTGCGTTTCTGTGGTGCTCTGTGTTCTTTTCCTGTCCTGTCTGCCTTTAGATTAGGTAGCTTTTCCTTTGACACTTGCTGGGTGTCAGCAAAAGATCATTCACAGACCAGACGCAATGAGCTTCTCTTTCTCCCTCCTGTTTGGCTCCATCCCAGCCTGGACATAACCACGTTAAGAAAAACATATATTCCTCCAAGTACACATGGGACAACAGCACAGTCCCATGCTAGGGTTAGTGAATGAACCAGTCAAAGAGGAGGAGAAGCATCACTGGCCAGTATTTTGTGGGTATGGCATATAGGCAGGCAGCTTCAGAAAGGCAAAAAAGCCTGAGTGTACTCAGTAAAAACAAAGTTCTGGGATTTTTGTGGTCAAGCTTTAACAAACTTCTAATGCAGATTGGACTTCTCCAACATTTACATTAAAGGTAGTTTCTCATACAGATAGCAACAAGCATATTAATGACACAAGGACCACCTCTTTCCAGATGTCAAGTTCCTGCTCCAATGTATGAAGGCACAAGTGCCGCCAAAGTAAAGGTTACAGTACTGTTTTTTTAACAGCAAAAAATAGCATGTTTTTCTCTTGCTTCACAGTAGAAACATTTTGGCTGAAATTTTCCAAAAGATTTCTTCATGAGGCAAATGCCATGCACGGAAAATTTCAACCTAAACAGCTAGTTTGGCAAAAGTAAAAGCAACTAGGCCTTATAACAGGAAATATTTGAAGCCTTAATACTAGGCAGTGCTACCAATCCAGCGTATAATTTACTCAGCACCACCCTATTGTACTGATGAGGATATTCAACTGCTGCAAGGCTAAGTTGTCAGCTTGGAAGGCGTAAGTGTTAGCTCTCAGTTGATGCTGACTAGTGTTGACTACTGAGATTCACTTTTAACCACAGACATTACCCATTTTTTAGAAGCGTGGCTAATTATATTCCACAGAGAGGCCATATTTTGGAAAGTCCTTTACCTAAGTTTGTCTTAGGCTTGACTTACTGCTTATGCTTACTTCAACAAAGATAAATAGAAGAGAAAGAAGGTTGAGGAAGCTTCCATCAGAGCTGTTATGACTGAAGATAATTTCTTAATCCTTTTTTCTTTTTCTTTTTTTTTTTCCACTCTTCCATAAGGATGCTTTCTATTTTTGTGGAATTCCTCTGTTGGAGGGGAAAATGAGGTCATCCACATCATCAAATACATTAAACAAGACCATTGAATGTCACTGAAGGCTACTGGTATGTAGGTTTCTTCATCTTTTCCATTACTGGTCAGTGACCATAGGCATTAAGGTGCTTTGGTTTTGTTTCTCCATTTCCCAGCACAATGTTGCAATACCACTGAAAGTAGATATGCTGCCTATTGTGAATCTACAAAAGCTGCCTTTCTCACAGGATTTTGTCAGCCCAGTTACTTGTGCACTGTGTATAGTTCCTACTGATCCAGACTTAGAAACATGTCAGAGAAATGCATTTCTCTGGCCAGCCTCTTCTTCCTCTAATCTGATATCTCAAGTAACAAGACATGACGCTGACAATCTTCCAAATTTTTCAAGTTCAGCCATGGACTTGAAGTGCAAGCACTATTTTTCTGCTGCTTCCCTTGAATAATTAAACTTCCAAAATAGAGGAAAGGGGATACATGCCTATGACTCACAATCACCATTAAGGCCTACTGAAATGGATGACTGCAGCAGGCAGACAAGACAGGGGACTCTTGGGCTGAAAGTAGTTGTACAGCATTTCACAGAGTCCCTTCCTGAGCTTCTAGAGATGATGCCACTTCTTATGTTCCACTGTATAATAGCCAGTCACTCAATATTCTGTATTGAATATAACAGAATTTCTTCTTTGGCAGACTTCAGAAAAGCTTTGTCTCAGAAAACAACCTCAGTATTGACCATGATAAAGTTGATGATAGTTTGCTCAAATAGATGAATGCTCTAGAAAAAAGTCTTTAATTGTCCTTGCAAAGTTCCTACAACATTCTAAGTATGGAGCTAAAAAAACATAGAAATAATGAAACAGAGTTGAGAGTGAAAGCATATATCAAATATTAGAGGGTAAAATGCACGGGAAAAATGCAGAAATAAAGCATACTATTACAAAGTCAGTGTCTTAAGAATGAAGATTATATTTAAACAAAATGTAATCATACTAAATATTTCAAGATGGCAGAAAAGCAATGTTGGATATTCAGATAACGTTAAAGCTTCCATACAAAAACTTCATACAAAAATTTGTCGTTGTGATTAAGGTACATTGGTGCTGCTGCAGGCAGTAAGAGGGCAGTATTGTGGCTACATGATTTCTAATGAATCAGTTGATAGAGGGACACTATCTTAAAAAGAAAATTCATTAACTATATTTATTTTAATATCTAATATGGCATTGAAGAGCAATAATTATTTTTTTTGACATGAAAGCTATATGTGTCTTTATAAATTAAGGATGAAATTCTCATGATTCAAGGAACTGGTCCTCAAATGAGCATCCAGTATCCCAGGACTCACTGTAAAAAAATGTTGATGCACAAAGTAGAATAACATTTTCTTCTTTCCTTTTGTCTCAGTGGGGTTTCATGATGTGGCAACTCACCAGACATTGATATTTAACTATTACATCAAGACTACACTCAATGTTCTACGGTTTTCTATTTAAGCATTGGTAGAATTGTTTCATTACTAAGTATGTTTTCACCTCACCTTTTGGCAAAAACGATGATGACTGACAAAGAATTTATGAGACAAAAGCCAGGAGTAAAAATGAAGAGAGACAGAGAAGTCAGAAAGTATGCCTTTCTAGGAGCTCTGAAGACTTTTATTTTGCTTCCAACTTTATATATTTAGATTTGATCCTTGGAAAAGAAATTGTGACTAAAAGGATGAGTTTTAAACTAATAGTGTTTCTAGTTTTAAAGAATTTCAAATACTGCCATCTACCTTAAATGACTGATTCATTGTTTTCTAAAAAATACATGCTGAGTATTGGTCACAAATATGCTATAGAAATACTGACAAATTTACCATGAATTTTTTAACTTCTTTTTACCTGCTTATGAAAAGCATGACCTAGTGAACCTAATAGTATCTGGAATGTTCCTGGGTAGCAAACAAGAATGCTGATGTAAGAAAAATAGGAAAGTTTGAACACCTGATTTTATTTTATCATAGAATAAAAATTACATCCTTTGAAATATTTCACTTAAAATACAAGAGACAGACTTGCATGTTCTCCAAAAGAGCCCACACCCCAGTGGTTAGGATGTTGAAGTTAAAGCTGTTTGGAAGATTTTCACTAAATTGTATTTTGCTAGAAAAGAGCAGTTCATTAAAATATTTATGTTGAAGGAATTTTCAGACCTAGGGCAACATTTCTCATCAAAGATGTAAGAGTGTCCTTATAAAGAGATCTGAACTTAGTTGTTTTAGGTCCCTAATGAATTCCCATGAAAGGATGACCATTAGATTTAGACTTGATTTCGTACTCTTCAACAGACTTCCCATGTTATCTTGGACAAGCTGCTTTGGTCCAGATAATTTAAAGTAGTTGAATGTCTAAGCCCACTACGTATGCACATTTTTTCCAGTTTGACTGCATGGTCTAATCTTACAGAGAGGCCAGAGCACATGTCAGAACAAGATATGGTAACACCAACTACAGACCGTCAATGGATAAGATAATAGCTTGACATTTACACTTTTAGCAGTGGTGGGAACAAATGCACTGTGACTGAGTATTGGTGGCAAAGGTTGCTGAGATGTGGGTGACCAAGTTTCAAGTTCACAGTCTGCTCTCAGTGCTGCAGATTTTGGGTCATCTAATTGATCACCTTGACATACCTAGCAACACTGTATTCTGATCTTTTTAATAGAACAATCACATTACACTTTAAAGCCATTTTATGTAGCAGTCCATATGACTGGGAGCAGTTCCAGAACATCACTAGTTTGATTGCCAAACAGCCTTTTTTATACATTAATCTAAAAATATTAATTTACCATTTTACACTCATTTGTCAATGTTGTCCTTTGACTTAAGTAGCTTCGTAGCTTCCCTTTTCATTGGAATTGGTTCACCCGACGTGTATAGAGTTAGCAATCATACCCATGTTAAGCTTTCCTTTTTCTAGGTGAGACAACAAATCTCTTTTACTCTCCCTTCATAAATGAAGTTTCTTTCTGCTACAAATTCCGATGGCCCTCCTTTGCACATATTTCAACATGATTGTTTTTCACTGCATATTAATACATAAAGTATATTAATGATTCTCTGCATTTTTTTTCTGGTAGTAATTTGCTCAGTGGGCTTTGGAATACCTTGCCTTTTCCCAATGTAGAAAAAAACTGATGGTCCTGAGCCAATGTTCATGGGCTCTGGTCTCTTCTTTATCATTGCCTATGGATGAAGCTCTGGAAAGATAAAAAATGCCTACTGCTTCAGGTGTACAAATCTATGCCCTAATTTTCAACTGTCAAATTTAATTCCATTTCTATTACTTCAGTTTTCAAGTCATTTGCTTTTTCCAGTATTATATATATTCATCTGAATTTGATGATGCCTTGTGTCATCAACAAATTTCATTAGACCACTTTTACTACTTGTGCCAAGTTCAATAATGAAAATGTTAAATAATTTTGGCCTGGAGACTAATCCTTGAGGAACTCCAGTCATAAATTCTTTTCAGCCCAATCTGCCCTTTTTAACACATGCTACGTGTGTTTCCTTTCACCCACACAGTTTTCTCCACTAGTCTTACTGTTGTGCTGGGCTTCAGACTCAACTGCTACTACTATTGTCATTATTTATTAGAACAAGGTGGAACAGTTCAGAGATGAAGGAAGATTCACAGATGAGATTAATTCAATGGCTAGGTTGGAAATGAAAAGAAATCTTTTGGTCCAGGTTAATCTGTCAGAGATTTGAATGTGATCTCCCACATCACAGTGAGTAACAGACCTGGAAGATTACTAATTTCTCTCAATAATTCCTTTCTTCTTGTTGTTGTATAAATATCTGTCTAAATTGGGGTGGTGGAGCCACTGTATAGTTCCAGAAGGGTGTTTGGAGCTGTGAAATGCAGTTGAAAAGGCAAGCAAGGCCTCTAACTGAGAATGAATATTCCACTAGTCAAACAGCTATAAGTTATGTGCAATGATCATGAATGGAGTGCTTATATATCTCTAAGGACATGTGCCTTAGTCATCCTGTGTGGCAGCTGCTATTCTGCAACAGTAAAGGTATTGCCAGCATATCCTTCTCACAGGTTCTAGAGAAGTATAAACAACTTTTGAATTTGTAATAATGTGCTGTATAATCCTCAAGTTGTAGCATATGCAGAATCAGAAATATGGTCTAAATTATGTACAAATCTACAAAATATTTTTAATAACTAAGCACATTAATTTCTTTGTCCAAAAACATCATACAATATATGCTAATGAAGTAGTAGAATATCTACTACTGGCAGCTGGAAAAGCTACCAATATCTGGTTTTCTCTCCTTAATTTTCCTCTGTTTTAACATAAGCATTTTTCTAGCATGAATGGATACAGATTTTCCATTAAAAACTGTTAGCAGTAGATGAGTAAATGTCTGCCAATGCTGCAGCCAGTTCATGAAGAATCCAGCTTCCCGGTCTTGCCAACACAGCAATTAGGAACACATGTGCTAGAGAGGGAAGGGAAGCCTATGCATAGTGATGACAGTCCCATAAGGCCCTATGGCTGCCTTTCCAGTCCCAAGTTTCAGAGACTTTTAAAAACATGTCTGCCTATTATAAAGTTTCTGATTTGTATATTTTAAATCCATAGTACTTCTTTATCATCGCTTCTCAGGTTACTCCTATTAATGTCTTATTATGTCAAAAAAAATAATAATAGAGACCATTTTCAAATGCAACAGCACTTAAAATATACTGATTTTGAGGATGTGTGTAGGTTGTGTCCATATAGCTAACTAGCTGTGTGTGTGTAAATATACACATAGTTCGTGAGAATAGAAACATATTTTGGAAGTTTCTACACCTCAGTCACTGTCTTTGTTACAGTCCTCATCAATGTGAGAGATACATCACTTGCCTAGTTGCCTGTATGAAATTCATTTGGGATTATGCTCCATTCCCTTCTCAACAAATGTACAAATCTGGCTTTAATATCTAGATCTCAATGATAGGTTTTGCAAAGCTGATCATAAGCTGGAATGTGTGTGGAAACCAAAATGCTATAAATTTTAATAATGATTTGAGCAAATAAAATATATTAATGGTAAATACATATACATAGGTTGTGTCTGTGATTTAAGCATAAAATCAGGGCCAAATGGTATTAAAAATATAGCAAGGGGAAAAAGGATCAGCTTTCTAAAGTAGCATTAGAGGCTGCTGACATACAAGCACTCTGTTCTCTGCCCATAAGAGCAGGATTACATACTTTTGAAGGAACAGCTCTGCTTTGCTCAGGGATGGCACAGTGTCTGCAATGCCAGGGAACATGCTGTGTGCACACCCAAACCAGGATGGAGATATAAACCAGGGCAGTTGGTGTGGAGTCCAGGGCATCCCACATATCCTTGATTCACAGCTTAGAAGGAGTTTTCAGTCCCTTTTGCATTCATTGGATGGGCTGTATGCTACCCACCATCTGTGCAGAAGTAATGTGCTTCTGAAGGGTAGCCTGAGATTTGCAAGGTCAGCATGACATATCCCTTGCATCAGCCACCAGGCTGCTGGAAACAGGCTGTTACATCAGGCATGTCACAGTCCCTCCTGTTAGTGAATGAGATGAACCCAAAGCACAAGATCATGTCCTGAAACCTGGCTGGCCCCACTGCTTAACAGCCTGCGCACTGCCCAGTCCATGCTGCTGGTCCTCTCTCAGACATCATTGGGCATGGCCGGAGGAGCAGCCCATGCCAGGTTCTGTTTCCAGTGTGAGCTTTGGATGGGGACTCCCTTTCTTGGGAGGGAACCTGAACTCTGATCTGGGGACAGGAGACATGTTGGGATATTGGTCTTATGGCCAGAGAATGGTCCTCACTCTTGGTTTTTTAATAGCTTTATTGGCCTCATTGTGTCAGAGTACACTGCCCATGAGCAATGATCCAGTGGTAATCTAAATTTAGTGGGAATTCAATGCCACAGAGAGAAGGCCTCATAACATAGGCAAACAGTGGGGCCAAGGATACCTGCTTTAGAATGCACATTGCATTCTTAGAGCGAGTATTGGAGCCACCAGTGCTACTGAGACATGCCACAGCAAAGAGTTAAATACTTTCAATGGCTTTCTTTAGCCAGTTCACTGTAGAAAACATGTTTGAAAGTGAAATTTGGAAGACTCTTACATTTTTCACATACCCAGATAAACAAAACCATTACTTTGACTTTGCATTGATAACATTCACCAGTATCCTCTGTCCATTCATTTGGGGGCTTGAGCGGGTAAGAAATACCCACAATATGCTGAACTACAGAAGCACAATATTTTGATTAGGATGACTACTGCCAGAAAAAGCCCTGACATCTAGCGACCAAAGCTTGGTAGGAACTGTAAATCCCCCAAGGGTTGAAACCAGACTTATTTTTTTAAAGTCACAGCACATTGCCAACAGGATGCCGTTCTATTACAACATTGAAGTGAAGTGGTTAGGGTCAGAATCGCATTTAGGCAAAGTCATTGTTGGATTACTGCCCATTCAGCTTCATTCATTCACACACAATACATATGCTTATAATGTATTTCAAGGCCTCTGTAGCGTGGACTTGAAACCAGGAGAGAGAACAATAAAGATTTAACCAACCAGCATAGCTGGTTCTTTTCCCAGTCTCTGAACTCTGTCCAGAAGACACAGCCAGAAATGTCTTGAAGAAAGAGCCCATATTCCAGAGAAAGAAAGAAGGCAGAGAGAAAAGGAGTTTTCAGGACACCAGTTAAGAAAAAAAATTAAATAAAAATCTTGCATACATATGGGAGTAAGGTCTCTACAGATGTACACATGATGAAACCTTATCTTCAGCTCCAGGCATACATTTCTCAGGAAATCACTAACTTCCAGCGTGGCCCCTGATATTGGTCTGTTAGATACAGGAGCCCTGAACTTATACTTCCTTTTCCTATAATGTTCTACTGATATTTTAAGAAAATGGATTTATAATATTCTTGTACATGGATCCTAGCAATCAAGATGTATGTGGATGCAAAATTAAGATTCTTGTAAGATGCAATTAAAAAAATCTCCTTCAGGGCATAGCTATGGTATGAAGTACAGTGAAGACAGTCCAGGGCAGAAGTCTGTCATGTGAGGAGAGGCTGAGAATCCTGGGACTGTTCCATCTGGAGAAGAGAATGTTCAAGGGGATCTTATCACTGTGATGGTGGAGGGGTGTAAAGAAGATGGAGTCAGGTTCTCCTCTGTGATTTCTGTGATTTCCATTGACAGGAAAAGAGGCATTTGGCACCGAAATGCAGGAAATTCCACTTGGGCTTAGAGCCCTCCTCCTCCCCTCCCCTCTTCCACCCCCCCCCCCCTTTTTTTTTTAACTGTGAGGTCAACTGAGCATTGCTAAGCATTGGCACAGGTTTACAGGTTTTCCAGAGAGGTTGTGGAGTCTTCATCCTTGGAAATATTCAAAACCTGTTTGGACACAGTCTTGGGCAACCTGCTGTACCTGACCCAGGTGTAAGCAGGGGGTTTGGGCAAGAGGTGCTATTCCACCTCAACTGGTCTGTGGTTCTGCTGTCTGAAGACTAGCAGTGATTTAGGAACTCTAGGATGAAGCAGCAAGGCTGTGTTTGCGGGGCACTGTGCTCAGCCTGCTCAGCCAGATTAATTTTTGTTCACTGCCAACTAACACAGTTTTACAACTTCTAACACCCAAGTCAGTGTCTCTGCATGTTGCTAAATTAGGACGTTTAGATCTATCACATCTCTCTGTGCTTTTGTTAAGTTCTTCATTGCTCCTTTTCCTACTTACTGCATTGCATACCTGAAGAAATGGCCTTCAATTTGAGCTTTTTTTCTCTCTAGTTTTAACATATCTCAAGTTTTGTATGATGTTCTGAAGGTCCAGATGTCCTACATTAGAGAACAAGAAACATGGCACTTAGGAAAATTATGGCAAATGTAGTATTATTGTCTGATCATGATACAATTAGTAAAATAATTTTTGTTGACAAGTCTACAAAACACACATTTGTCATGGTTTCTCCATTACAGAAACCTCACTATTTGCTGCTGAAATGTCAGCCAAATAATATGAAGTGATATCTTCCGATTAGAGATGGATTTTTAAAATAACCACTTTTTCTATTCATCAGTTTTATGTGAACTTCAGCAAATATCAAAGTAAATATTTCACTGAACTTGGGAAAAATTTGAAAATAGAAGCACAGTTTGAATGCAGGAATTTTTCTTCTTCTTCTTGTCCTTCTTCTTGTTCTTCTTTTTCAAAAAAGATCTGTGGTATACCTTGGATCAACTTACAGCATGTCAACAACATGGCATGAAATCCTACCCCTACTGAAGTCACAGATAAATAGGCCAGGATTTCATGCATGAACTGTGATTGGCAAGACTTAAATGTCATAAATATTCATTTTGTTTGGAATTAATGATGGAACAAGGATACACAAATGCTATTTTTCAGACACATTTTAAGAAATCTGACAACTATTTTAAGAGGTATGCTCATTTTACTTATTTCATAAATTTTTTTGGGCCTTGTTTTTTTTGTTGCACAGTACCTTTGAACAGTATGGGGTTGCTAGGTCAATGAGTTTAGTTTTCTCTTATTTGAATGATCACTTTGTAATAATCTCCTGTATTCATTTATCTAGATACATCCTAAATGAGTTATACTTCTTGATTTCATTAGTCTAAAGAAAAACCTGTCAATTTACCCAGGTACTGCTTAAATATTTTGAGTGCGTTGT
The DNA here is from genome assembly GCF_040182565.1 of Anser cygnoides. NCBI lineage: Eukaryota > Metazoa > Chordata > Aves > Anseriformes > Anatidae > Anser > Anser cygnoides. The sequence goes on from NC_089875.1 coordinate 89,759,043, forward strand.
ACCACTTCTGCAGTAGAACATGGTAGAGCTGCAAAACCAAACTGTCTAGAGTAATATAACCTAGCACTAAATTAATAGGGAAGAAACACCCTTTATAAATCAGAACTGTTACCCAGTGAGACTGGATGCAGCTGTACATAAACAGGAAAACTCTGTAGCTGTTTTCCCATCAGGTGTTCTAGTCTGTGAGCACACTGGCTGACATTAATGGATGACAGTTTCTGTTAGTCTTTAACATAAATCTGTGGCTGGAACTGAGTACCATATTTGAGTACATTATTGCTTTTGGACCTTCATTGTGGTATTAATGAGTATTTTCTGTGTGACTTTAAATAAAGTTTCTTTCTGTGAAAGGAAAGCTTTTAAGCAGCATCAAGATATTTTTGGAATGGCAAATGTTCCTGCTTACAAAGTTGATACACACCAAGTATCTGCCTAATAAGTGTTAACTCTCATGGCACGTACTGTATGCTCTTAGAACTTATTCATATTATAAGTCGTGTGTATCAGTCTTTTGATGATATATCAGTAGCATGTTCTGGTCATAACTGGAATGAAGATGTTGTTATGAACACTGATTAAGCCCCAGCTGATAAGTTTTGTTGAAAAAAATTATGAGGAGGCTGGATATATTTTTATACCAGTATGTTACTAAAGAAATCATAGAATCACAGAATCATAGATTGGCCTGGGTTGGAAGGGACCTCAAAGATCATCTAGTCCCAACCCCCGTCATAGACAGGGACTCCACCCACCAGATCAGGTTGCTCAAGGCCACATCTAACCCGGTCTTGAACACCTCCAGGGATGGGGCATCCTCATACCTCTCCGGGCAACCTGTTCCAGTGCCTCACCACCCTCAGAGTAAAGAATTTCTTCCTAATATCTAATGTAAATCTACCTAATTTGAATTTAAAACCATCTCCCCCTTGTCCTGTCATTATGTGATTGAGCAAAGAGTTGCTCGCCATCTTTTTTATATGGCCCTTCATGCCTTTTTGAGGCACTGGTTTTGATGCAGTTGGGAGACTGAGCCAACTTTGCATGGTCGGCCTTTCTGAACTCTTTGTGGTCGATCTTTCTGAGGTCTTTACTAGTTCTCCGGGAGTCTCCTCTCCCTTGCCCTAGAACATCATATCGATTGTGCAGGGGCACTACGGGGGGAAACTCCTTCTCTGGCTCTGATCAGGGAAGGGTCCACTCTCCCTCATCCCGTGAGTCTTTCAGATGTGCTTGTTTTAGGCTGCAAGCTTGTTTACCTACTCCTTGTCTGGACTTAAGGCAGGGCTGTTGCTTGGACCGTGTCAGTGTATAGTACCCTTTGTCAATCTCCTGCTCAGATTACCGAATGCTACACTGTCTGGGGAGCTCCTCTCACAACAGAGCCACCTGTTTGAAGAGCTCATCCAGCTGGGCTCACTTGCAACCATGACACCCACAACACCCACCTCTGCCTTCAGATCCTAGGGGGACTTCCAGAGACTGGAGATCCCTGAACTGAGGGTCTGGGCTGCTCATTCAATCCTCAGGAGGTCTGTTTGGGTGTAGGCATCTGCCCGGGGAGGTTGCAGTCCCCCATCTGGGTTTCAGCTGCAAATCGGCAAGTTTGGCAGGTGGACACCATTTCTTCAGTAGAAGGCCCTTCCTTTGCTGATCCCAGAATGTAAAAGTGACTGATCCTGCTTGACCTCCCTGCTCACCATGCCTGCATGCATTGCTGCACAAACTGCCATGCCCTGCCCTGACTGACACACCATGCCATATTTGCCCGCCCTATTCGCCGTGCTCCTGGTTGCTTGATCTCCCTAGGGCCTGCCATTGTATGACAGAGGTGGGGGCACTCTTGGCTCCGCCTGCACCTCATCAGCTGCCCTCGTGAGGACTGCTGGGTCCGGGGGGCTCTCTTGGTTGCCTCAAGTGGCATTGATGCAGGAAAATCCCTGCCCGCCTCGATCCCCCGCTCTGCTGCAGAATGCATCTACCCTGGAGCAGACCACCTCAGCAAATCTTGAGCAATGACTATACAAGGGGGAAAAATACATATTTTCACAAGGTTAATGCATTCAGCTGTCTGGTAGTTTTAAATCTTATGAATCCATGGAACAAAATGTGCCTGGAATAGGCACCTTGATTAGCATGGCATAACTGGAGTTTTGAGGTATCTTTCTTTGCCTGCAATGTATCTTTTGTGAGTAAGTGCTGTGAAAATCATCTTGACAACTCTCATCAGTCTTAAAGCACTCTGGAGAGACATTTTAATCCCCATGTATAGATGGTACAAATATATCACAGAGAACTGAAAAGACCTCCTGAAAACCACCCAGCAGGTCAGCAGAAAAACTGGCATCTGTGGACTCCTTCTTGAAGATATTTTACTTATCCAGACATACTCTTTCCCAGAATGTTGACACTCTGAAATCATTCCCAAGCACTTCCTTTTGCTCACCTTCTTGCTCAGATCCTTATGGGTAAGTACAGGATTGCCTTTTCAAGCTTAGACAGCCTGGAAAGATGCAAACGGACGCATTCCTAACCATTTCACTGATTTTTATGTCTGTCTGGATTTCTGTGTCTAGGACACAGAGAAAAGGGACTACAGGGGTATACAGTATTCTCTGCACATTTAATGAATTATGCTCAATTAGTTATTATTGGCTAGAGGTTACCTTCTCATTCCCTAGATAACTTCATAATTACTTCAGACTGTAGAAAATACATTATTATTATTATTTTTTTTTTGGCTTGTATTGTGTGTGTGCATTTAGTCACCTATATATCTGTAGTTCAACTTCAAAGAGTAGAGAAGGAAAACCACCACCACAAACTTTGGTGATGCACTTCTGATAGCCTTAGAATGGCTAACAATCTGCTGTCAAAGTGACATCCCAGTGGTAGGCAAAGGTGGCCTGGATATACTGCTTGTAAATGTAGGTGGCTATTTTAACCCAAAGGGATTCAAGACAGCTCTAAAAAATGAGGTTTCTAGGCTGGAACGTAGTTTGTCAATAATTTGGAGAGATATATGCATGTATATACAGAGAGAGACATAAAGTCTATCGATCTGCAACCCTTTCACAGTCTTCTCTTTCTATGTTGTGCCTTCATGCCAGAGGTAGCATCCACTTCTGTACTACTGCTGCTCTTTAACCTTGCTTTTGCTGCACAAACAAATCTCTCCATCAAACAGTCCCTCAGATCAGGCTAAATGTCCATACTGAGTGATGCTGTTTTTGTAAGACTGTTAATACATACAATTGTAAGACTTTTAATACATACTCACGAGGCTGCACCTATAGTAATGTGTTCAGTTTTGGGCCCCTCACTACACGAAAGAAATCAAGGCCCTTAAGCGTGTCCAGAGAAGGGCTATGAAGCTGGTGAAGGGTCTGTAAAAGGTTAGGTCAATGGGCAGAGGCCCATGGGATGAGGTTCAACATGGCTAAGTACAGGGTCCTGCACTTTGGACACAACAACCCCATACAGTACTATAGGCTAGGGTAGAGTGGCTGGAAAGCTGTCCACAGAAAAAGAAACTGGGGATGTTGGTCGATGCTCACCTGAACATGAGCTGGCAGTGTGCCCAGGTGGCCAAGAAGGCCAATGGCATCCTGGCTTGTATCAGAAACAGTGTGGCCAGCAGGACTAGGGAAGTGATTGTTCCCCTGTACTCAGCTCTGGTGAGGCCGCACCTCGAGTCCTGTGTTCAGTTTTGGGCCCCTCACTACAAGAAGGACATTGAGGCCCTGGAGTGTGTCCAGAGAAAGTCCACGAAGCTGGTGAAGGGCCTGGAGCTCACGTCCTGTGAGGAGCGGCTGAGGGAACTGGGGTTGTTTAGTCTGGAGAAGATGAGGCTCAGCAGAGACCTTATTGCTCTCTACAGCTACCTGAAAGGGAGTTTGGGAGAGCTGGGGGTCATCCTCTTCTCGAAGATAACTAGCAATAGAACAAGAGAGAAAGGCCTCAAGTTGCACCAGGGTAGGTTTAGGTTAGAAATTAGGAGACGTTTCTTCTCAGAAAGAGTTGTTAGGCATTGGAAGGGGTTGCCCAGGGAGGTGGTGGAGTCACTGTCCATGGGGGTGTTTAAGAAAAGGACGGATGTAATATTTAGGGACATGGTTTAGTGGGTGACATTGGTGGTAGGGGGATGGTTGGACCAGATGATCTTGGAGGTCTTTTCCAACCTTAACGATTTGATAATTCTATTCTAGGATTCTAGTGTGGATGCAGTAAATTAAATGCTCAGTCTCCAACATTTTCCTAGGATTTCTGGATCAGACCAACCCCACAGTTCACCTGGAAAGCATGAGAATAAGTCAGCATATTGATACAGGAAATGTCCCTGGAAATCCTGCCAGTGTATCTGCATGACAACAATACTGGTGAGGACAGGTATAGTGCATTAAAGAAGATGCCACTCACTAACAAGCTCAGCAGTCAAGCCATAACTTCACTGGAACATAACTGGTACGTAGTGCTACTGAATCATGGAGAACTGTAAAGGCTGTTCTGATTATGTATTGAAAAAAAAAAAGAAAAAAAAATAAAGCCATGAAACTGAATTAACTGAATTCCTGTACTAACAGGAATGTGAATGTGAAAAAATGTGATAACTGCTGTCTTCTGCTTAAATTCTATTGGCCAGATTTTCACTTGTAATTTGACAAGGCTGTTGTCACTCATTACATACCCTGATGAGGAGAGAATCTGGTTTTAATACCAAACACACTAGAAAATGCAAGAAAACAACAACAACAACAATTATATAGTTGTTGCAGCATATAGACAAGATTTGGAATAATAGAGGTCCAGACTTCTAATATTCTGATATTCTGATTTTGATACCAAGATTGAGTGGCTGGATTCCTAAATATCTCAACTATACAGCAAGTCTTCCTGGTGTCAATACCACATGAAGTCTTATACATTGAATCTCAAGGATATTACTTAACAATTGCTTCCACATTTTCTTCAATAAGTACATCTGCTGAGTCCTCATGGACTTGTTAGAATCACAGAATTGTTTGGGTTGGAAGGGACCTACAAAGATCTTATAATCCAACTCCTCTGCAATGGGAAGGGACATGTGCACTAGATCAAGTTGCTCAAAGCCCTGTCCAGCTTGTCTTTGAACATTTCCAATTATGAGGCATCCACTACCTCTCTGAGAAACCTGTTACAGAGTATCACCACCCTCACCACGAAAAAGTTCTTCCTTACCATATCTAAATATGGATCAAAGTTCTTGTGAGACTCTTCTAGCCCTTGCTGGGAGTTATCAGTACTTGTGCAGATGTTGTGATGTACCTTTGCCACGTATCAGATATCATAATGCTTCTAAGGGATAAAGGGGAAGCTAGTACCTAGCTTATCACCCATGAACTCAAGTAGGTCATAAACTTTTTCCACCCACTATGAAGAATGTCGTGCTTCATTATGTGACTCTCCTCATTATCTTCTGTTAGCTGGTGGCAGAATCTGACCCTCTTTGTTTTCTAAACACCATTTTCAATTTTTGCATTTATATATTTTTACATTGTCAGTGAGTAAATCTGATATATTGTGGGGTAATAATATTTCTTGTGGTTCTCAAAAGAACCAGAAGTGTTCCACAGGAAAATGACAGACATGCTAGCAGATAGAAATGATGCCATAACTTCGATTATGGCTCTGAATCAGCAGGAACAGCATCTTAAACAGTGTTCAAATTATGGCAAGGAAATTAAAAAAAAGGAAAATATTGTTCTAGCAAGACTGGAACTTACATTTTTGATAAATAGCACAGTGCAAATTAACTGAAGAATGTATTCATCTGAGTAAATGAAAAAGTAGAGATTAATACTAATACCAGTATTTCAAATACCAGGGTCCAAAGCAAAGAAACTCCTTGAAAAGTCTACATGCTTTTTCCATATTCTAATTACACATCTCTTCTGTAACTATGTTGTCTAAGGAGTCATTCCAGGGATACTGAAGATGACTAAGAGAAGTGACATGTAATGACATAGAGAAGTAAAAAGAAGTGTGAACAAAAATATTCATTTTGCATAACCTGGTTCCAAACAGGTGTGTTAAATTATTTGCTGATGCCACACAAGAAAGATCAGTGAAAACTGCTTTGGTGACTTTTCTTGTGAAGGGATGACCAAAATTCAAGAAGGATACAAAGATTTTTAAATTAATAATCAGATATGCTCTCACTAGAAATTAGGCTTGAAAGCCTTCAGAAAATCTGATTTGTAAAAAATGGGGCACTGATGAAATGACTTGAACAAACCTAACTATAAACATCCATGAACTGAGGACAACGTTACTGTGATGGCACAGGAAACCTGATTTCAAAAGAAGTACAGTATGTAAATCCTAAATTCTTACTGATGACTCATTGAGTCATATTTTCTAAGCTGAACACTACAAGTGGTAAATCAATGACTTACTGATGATATAACATCGTCTACTGCAGCTGATGTTCAGAAAATGCTACAAGGCTCCATGAGATTTCAGAGCTTGCACAGCATTCTGGATTATTATCAAAGCTATTATATTATTATCAAAGCTATATATCTGGATGTTATCAAAGCTATTAATTGACAAAGAAAAGAGGAAAATGTCATATCTCTTCCCCTTCAGGAAACCTCTCTCTGAGGACTATTGGAGAGCACAGCACATAAAGAATCTAGCTGGTATTTGTTCCAGGACCAAATAGGTCATAGCATTTTACTTACTGCGTGCTTCTAAGGCACAAAGAGAGAATGAAGAGGGTTTGATTTACTGTGGTCTGTTATGGTTCCTGGACCACATGCCCACAAGCATCTTTTCTGGTAATGAAGTTATTTTCAGAGAGTGGTATTAGGCGTGTCCAACACATGTACGAAGTTAACTGCTGGAGTTGTGTCCACATTGCAATTGGGTTGATCCCCTTGCAACAGTGTTGTATGCCCTCCATCAGGAGGAAAAGTACTTTGTTTTTGAGATTGAGACCAAAGGTAAATGTGTAGAAAAACAACCTCTCTGGCAAATTAAATTGCTAATTTATGCACCTACAGATTGATACATTATACCTGCAACTTATCCCAGAAGCTACTTAGATGTGCTTTAGAGATGCTCATGATAGAAAATACTTCCTGCCAACAAGAAACTTGTCAAAATATCATGCTATCTTTTGTCTGAGTTACTGTCTTAAGATTCAAGCTTTCATTTTACATTACACTTCTCTGTTAAATTTTTATGCTGTTTTCCTCTTGCACTTTTTCTCAGCAGAATAAAACAGTCTTTATGAGCCTTTCTAAAGAATCTTCTCAAAGAAACTTGACTTACTCATTGTTGCTGAAAACTGATTTAATACCAATGTTACAGGAAATATCTAAATGGTTGGTGTGTTCTGGATTGGGGTGTCAGCTTTTTAAATAGAGAGAAAAGAAGAATTTCATATGACATAAAAATAAACCCCTGAATTTCTTTATGAATATGAACCATGGACTAGCTAAGTTGTGGAGTGAGAATTTTACTTAAATATTAAAAGAAAGGAATTTTGAGGATACAAAGTTCCATGGGGCAATCAAAAAGGAATGTTCTGGTATACATTCACTGGGTATCATCCTGTTGTGAAGAGATACTTTGTAGGTTCAGGTTTTTTAACACACTTGCTACAAATTAATTTACAAGCTCCTTGAGAACAGAAATAAGTCTCTTTAGAGCTGAGTGATTATGTCTAATGCTATAAGTACTTTTAAAAGAGCTCTAAATTTAGTCCCTAGTGTTACTTCTTTGAACTACTTTGATGGAAGTTTATACCTTATTTTTAAGAGAAAAAAAAAAAAAAAAGGAAAACAAGGGCCAATATAAAAGATTAATTTAATCAAGTATAATTACTTTTTGAAATCTTAATATGCTCATAACCATATGTGAAAGCTGCTGGTAATAATCTTGAAATTCAAAGCTACTGAATCCTTTTCCCAAGAAGGTTGGAAGGGACCTCAAAATACTGAGTAGTTCAACCCTCTGCTCAGAGTAGAATCAATAACAACAGGTTGTCCAGGACTGTGTCCATTCAGGTTTTGAATAACTCTGAGGAGGGAGACTCCACAACCTCTCTGTGCAATCTGTGACAGTGCTCAGTCACCCTCAAGGTGAAGAAGTGTTTCCTGATGTTCAGAGGAAACCTCCTGTTTTATTTTTTTTCCCATTGCTTCTTGTCCTGGCACTGGGCACCACTGAAATGAGCCTGGCTCCATCTTCTTTACTCCCTCCAGATATTTGTACTCCAACATATATTTGTACACATTGATAAGATCCCCTCTAAGCCTTCTCTTCTCCAGGCTGAACAGTCCCAGCTCTCTCAGCCTTTCCACACAGGAGAGATGCTCCAGTCTCTTAATCATCTTTGTGGCCCTTTGTTGTTTTTTCTCCTGTTGCTTAACTGTTTCCTAACATAACTGTAGACATTTTTTTTTGGTCTTTTAAGTCTGGGATTCCGGAAGGAATGTCCTACCAGTACAGATTAAAGCCAAGAAGGCATTTACTACCTTGGCATTTTCCAGATCCCTTGTCATAAATTCCCTTGCCTTGTTAATTGTCCCTGATCTTCGTTTTGCTGCTGATGTACTTGCAGAAACCCTTCACATTCCCCAGCACATTCAACTCCAGGTGGACTACAGCTTTTTTAGCTTTTCATATCCAGCATAGCATATAGGCATGTAAGCTACCATGTCCTCCACCTGTGTCAGGAGGGTGTCATCAATGCACTTCAGAAACCTCCTGTATCACTTGTGCCCTGCTACATTCATATCACCCCACCCCGCTTGCTTGCCAAACAGCCTACCACTTCCTCACCTCATTGTTGATCATTCTCTCCCTCCCTCTTTTCTCCTAGTTTAAACATCTCCTCAAAAAGTTGGCCAACACGTTGTTCCACTTAGTTGGATCCGATGTCTTCCAAGAAGTACTTGGTCCTCAGAAGGGATGCCATGGTTTTAAAAGCTGAATCTTTCTTCTGAAGAAACCAGCTGTGAAAACAACTATTTACTTGCAGAATTCTTTCAGTTCCATTCAAGTCCTTTCTCCTCACCTGCTGGACTGATGAGAAACCGCTATGTCCTCCTTAACCTTGACCATCACTTCTGGACCATGCAGTAACATAGTATGTTTCACATCTCTGACAACACCCCTTACAATATCGTGTCATTGTAGAAGAGCAGCACAGAATAGCAGTTCCAGAGCTGGGTAAGCCTTGTTAGCCTCTCCACAACATCCCTGATCCAAGCTCTTGGCATGCAGCAAACCTCTCAAGGTAGAAGGTCAGGTGGGCAGACAGGAATATCTGTCCCGCATCAGGAAGTCTTCCCACTTCTGCCTCTCAGTGCTGCTGCAGGGCTCAGTTGCCACCAGATCAAAGGCTTTGTGGACACAGCACCCCCTCTGCTATGAGGGCACTGACTCCCTTCTGCATTCTGTAGGTGCATTTGTGTGCTGTCTTGCATTATAAATTTCAGTAAAATCCTACAAAGGCAATGTAGAAGACTTAATAAACATTAACTTTTGTGTTGAGTAATAAGATTATTATAAAAATATATTTAACATATTGACAGAGAAATTAAGCCAGAGGCTTCCCATGAATATTGTCTCTCATCTTTTATGGTGGTTTAAGTTCTTGGGATGATGATTCCTTGCTATAGAAGAATACCTCAACAACCCAGCCCAATTGTTGCTAACGGTTAATAAATACCCAGAAGGTTATAAGCTACCACTAAGTACGTGGTACTTGACTTTTCATTTAAAATCACATCCAAAGTGACTAACCAAGCTATGTGCTGTACTCTTTAGTTTGGGAACATTTTGTTTTCTTTGTTAGTGTAACATAGCAGGTACCAAGGACATTTTGGATGTTTTTAACTGCCCTGTTTTCCTTGACTGAAGTGTGGTTTCTTTAGCAACAAGATACTATGAAAATCTCCTATTTCAGAAGAATTATCCACACAGAGAAGGAAAAGGGCCAAAACACTGTGTTTTATTGTTATATTATATTTACTATAGCCCATTGGAAATAGACTGGAAGAAACCATACGTGATCACTGAATCCTTTGCCACAAAAAGACTGGCTATATGCAAAACATTCTTGGCATATGATTGTTTAACGTTGGTCTTCAAAATACCCAGTAGCAGAGTCCACAGTGTCCTGGGACAGCCTGTTCTAGTCCTTGTTCTGCTTACTGACAAAGCTTGATCACTTGGATCTCAGCTAGAGCACCTACAAACTCAGCCTGCTAAATACAGAGAAAACAGTTTGTATTATTTATTACCTTTTACATATCTAAAAAGTGTTTTCACACCCTCCAGCTACCCATTCTCCAGTCTAAACACTCCAAATTCCTTTGGCATACATTTTCTATAGATCATGTTTTCTACACCTCTGATCAATCTTTTTCTTTGTATTTTTCCAGCTTGTCTATATATCCCTTGAGAAAAAAAAAGACCTCGAAAACATAATATTGTGTTCCTGCTGTGGTCTTATCATATTGAGTAGACACACCTTATAGATAAAACTTCTATTTATAATTGCCTTTTTCCCCAGCCACATGACGTTTCATGCACAGTTTGTAATGTGTTATAACCCTCTGAGTTTTTCCTGAAGACCTGCTGCCCAACCTGTTCATCAGACCATTTACACAGAATATTCTATCTGCCTAAGTATGTTTATTGAACTATATCCTATTTTTTTGGATTGTGTTTCCACTTTGTAAGGTTTGTACTAATGCCTTCTGTGTGGTTCAGGGTCTTCCTAATTTGTTGTCATCTGTAAAAAAAGAATAATATCTATTCAAACACCTATTTTGGCTCTAGGAAAAACCCAAACCCTACTTAAAATAACAATTTAGACTTGCACTAATCTTACTATAGTTTACTAAGACTGTATTTCTTAAAATTGCTTAGGGGAATATTACAAGAGAAAGTGTCAAAATTCTGACTAAAGTTGAGAGATATCTGTAACCTATTGACTGTCTTCTGTCCACAAGGCCTCCTACTCTGTTGTAAGTAGACATGAGGCTATTTTGGAGAGTTTTATTCCCAACAAGCTCATGTTGGCCTTTACTTACCTCCCTGTTATCTTCCAAGTGCTTACAGATAGTTCAGTTGATAATTGTTCCAGTATTTTTCCAGGAACTAAAGTTAAGATGATTCCTCTGCAATCCCTGACTCTCTGTTTTTCCCATTTCTAAAGATAGGCTCTGTATCTGCCATTTCTAGGCTCTCGAAACTTCACCATTTCCCCTGTGATTTATCAAACACAATCTCTAGTAGCTTGGAAATTGTTTCAGTCAGTTTTGTAAGTGGCCTCAGGTGAATTACAGCACAGACAGATGATTTGACAACGTCCTAGTTGGATGAGTATTCTTCAACATTTTTTCCCCTATTTGATCTTGAGCTCCTATCTTTTATTACCATTATTAATTGTGATAACCTGACCACAGTTAATTTTTGCATGACAAAGCAATGCCATTGTGGGCCCACTTTTTCTTACTGTCACCATTCATAACATTTTTACAGTGTTTATCTCTTTCAAATGTTTCAAAAGAGATAATAAAAATTAATCCTATTACAAATAAATAGATTAAAACATAATTCTGATGTAGTTTACAATTTAATAGATCAAGAGACATTCTTTCCAGTTGTTGTTAAGGTGAGGGAAAGCAGAAACAGCTGTCAGAGAAGGGAAACTAATTCGAATAAGAATTTCTAGAGTTCTGAATGCATGTATTTAATGCAGTTAGGTTTTAGCATTGACCAAAGAATTATTACTACTATTTGCATTTTGTGTCAATTGGTAGCTTTTATAGTGATAAATATTATAACAACTCTGCAAAATTGCTAAATAAATGGAAAACATAACGAGCTGACTTACAATGTGGTCTCATGGACTTTGTGAAGGAGTGTTCTCTATTTCTGTACTTTAAAAACAGTTATTTAAAAATATATTTTCCAAAAGACAGAGGAATAATATAGGGTAAGCCAACTTTTGCAGGATCCATAAATCCTTGCATAAATCCCTCTAAAGGAAAAATCTTCAGCTTCTAGGAAAAGAAAGAATGTTGGTTCTGGCACTGACTGTTAACCATCTACCTATCATTTTTCATGAGTTACCAAAGATGAAGCGTTAGGCACACATGTTAAAATTCCTGCTTGTGAAAATTATTAAAAAATATGCCAGGTTTATTTAGAGAATTTTAGCCTCACAAATCTGTTATTTAGCTAACAGGGTAGCCTGACTTGATTAGTCCTTTGATCTGGTCATTTCCATTCACAGATGCAGCATTCACAATCTATCCAGATGAAAAAATGAAGGCTTTATTTTCTTTTTTCTTTTTTTTTTTCTTTTTTTTTTTTCCCCCAAATCTTGTCTTGTTGTCGTGCTAAAATATGCTTTTGGAACTCAATTCAGATAAAGATTACCTGTGTGAGCTTAGTCCCACTGTTATATTACACATTAATCAGCCTCGGAAACACACAGGGTTTTCTGACCTGCCCAGCTGGATGTGACTGCATCAAATGATGGGACAACAGGAGAGCTGTGCTGGGCAGTAGCAACAAGGAGTTACAGCCACCCTTCTACTTCTTCTCCTTGCTCAGAACGACCTCTTCTTCACTCACCCAGTTGTTTATTCCTTTTTGTCAGACGATGATGAGTGTAGAGGTAGTCCTCTGGGAAATAAGAGCTCTGAGACTGAGAACTCAGCTAACTGCCTCAGAGAGAAATCACCTGACCTTTGAGGGAATGTCTTAACCATGAAGTTGTTTGTCAAAATTGGACCCTGCATTCACATCATCAGAAGTGGATGCCCAGCACCAGGGAGGATCCAGCTATCATCTTTTTCTAGTATTTCCAGATGACTGTCTTAAACACCTTTTTTCCCAGGGAGAGAAACACAGATCTGCTCTTCAGTTTGAATCTTGTGAATAGCCAGCTTCGTGGGTCTTGACCAGAGAGTTGATCTCCAGTCACCTGCTTTCTTGGACAGGTCAGACCTGTGCCTTGACTTGGCAGTAAAAATAGGGCCAGCTAGGATTTCTGCCATTTCATGTTCAGGAACTCTGAATTTCCAGAATTCACACTTCACTAGCAATTCTGCCATGTGGAGGGGATGGGGATTCCTGAGCTTCCACCATCTATCTTGTGGTCGTAGGGCCAGAGCACTCAAAACTTCCAGGCACCTTTGTCCATGAAGAGGAACTGGCCAAGGGAAAAAAGAAAGAAAAAAAAAAAAAAGTCCTTACCATGGAAATATTGTTTTAAATTCATTTTTCTTTCTGCTTTATAGAGAAGATATTTAAAAATAGTAAAAGGGTTTCCCAAGAGAAGGAAATTCTAAGTTTTTATCAACACTGCTTGGAAGTAAACTGAGCAAGCAGCTAGGAGATGAAGGCTCTGGAAGGACTATTAGTTTATCTGGCATGTTACACATCCTGGAGTTTAGAGATTTATAATATTGCAATTGTAAATCATTTATGTGAAAATTTCTATGCCGGGTATCTGCCTTTGGCTGAATAGTTTTAGAAAAATGTAGATAATGTATTTCATCTGATGATGAGAAATAGATAGAGATAAATAGTGACTTATATAAACAAAATAAAAATCAAGGGAAAAACCTGTATCATCTCCCCTCCCCCCAGTCTTTGCTCAGAAAGTAAAAAAAAAAAAATAAAAAAGGATGCTTGTTCACGGTTATACATCCCCTATCTTTGCATCCATCCCTCCATCCATCTTTTGTATTGAATGAGGCATGATAGTTAAGGGTGGAAGAGGATCAAAATAAAATAACAATTTGGAGCAGAGAAACAAAAACTCTGCCACTGGTCAGGGCCAATAGAAGGTGTTCCTTAGGTGTTGAGTGTTTATCAGCTTTAGAATTGTGTGTACAGTGTAGTGTGTAATATATGCATGTCTTTTGTAGCATCAATATATCACAGCTGTAGGAGTAATATAATTCTCTGCATGTAATGAAACAATCTATTCCCAACATTATCCACTGGACGCCAGAAAATTCAGAAGAGGATACAGGTGTTTTCTAGCCCCTGAAGGACCACGCTTGGGTCTGTGTACTCTTTTTGCAACAGCCTGTGTTAAAAAAGAGTTTTTTACTTCCAATGACCTGCACACAGCTAGGTCAGGTACAGACCCAATTCAGGCCAAAAGCTACTTCTGCAGCATAGAGAAGGGAGAGGGAAACACAGGCACAAGTGGGTTGCTGTTTGTTGAGTTAGGAGGGACTGCCATGGCTGGCATTAAACCAGAGTTAAGAAGCTTTGTTAGGCTGAAGCTGAGTCCTGCTGAGCTGGCTAGGTCTTTGTATCAAGCTCCCAAGCATTTTCAAGCATGGTAGTGCGTTCGCTCAGGTCGTGGTTCCATGTCTTTGCAAACTGTTTTGCCCATCTTAAGTTTCCCTGCAAGCCTGGAATATTCAGGAGCCCAAAAGCAATAGCCAAGAGCTCCAGGGTGCAGCTCTGGTCTGTCACAATTTATTTGTTTGGGATATGGAAGCAGGAAGATCAGTGCAGAAGTTTCTGCCAGATTCAGCCTTAATCTGGCCTGGCCAGCATGTTCCACTTCCATTACCCAGGATAACTCAATCTCATAACATATTGGATAACAGAGAATTGACTACAGAGACATGAAATTAATTTCTTGCTCCATGCTACTACTTGAAGAAGAAAAGTAAAACAGCAGTAGTTTAATTTATGATCTTATGATGCAGCACTGGAAAGTACTTCTTGTGTCATTGGTTCAAGTCTCCTGCTACTTCAGAAACCACTTCATCTAATCCTGTTCATAAATTTATCTTAAAATCAGTTAAATTTCTAGTCCATACTACAGCCCCAGGAAAGTAATTACAGAATAACATTGCTTTGATTATTTGAATTATTATGGTTTCCAGATCAAGTTCCTGGCTGGTTCATGCATGATAGCTCTTCTGCCAACATTGTTCTTTAACTTAGACAGTCCTTCCCCTTCCACAGTGTTTAATCTCTTGATGTATTTGTAGCAAGTAATTAAAAGGACAAAACAAACAACTCTTTTATCTACAGTTGTATTTCTCCAGGTATGTTATACGGATCCTGATATGAAGAAAAGCCAAGATAAGCCAGTACTTTGGCATCAAGTTAAGCAAATACTCTCACAGTCAAGCTGAGACAAATAAGTGAAATATGCGAGCTGGCAAATACCTGCTACCTCCAAACCCATGCATATTATCCATTCTACTCATCGCTGCCCTGATCCAGAGAGAAATATTTTAGTGCTCCTGAACTTTGGAAAGTACTGACAAATGAGAGGATCCTGCAGAAGGCCCTGGAGCTCTTTTCTTCATGGGAGGCAGAAGTGCATTCAGGGGTGGGGAAGAGTAAGCACATCTAAATGGGGCAGCTGTGCCATTCTAGGCCTGTATAAAATCAATTTACCTAAGAACAAATATAATCTTGTCAACTGAAGGCTATGACATTGTCCTGTCTTTTTTTTTCTTTTCTTTTTTTTTTTTTCTTCTTTTTCCATTATTAGTGTTTGTGAAGTAGAGATTTTAGATGTCATGAGATACCGGAACTAGACATGCTTGACAGAGCCAACCGGGAAATTCACCATTGGATTGTTTCCATTTATTTCAGTGGGTTCTGGATAAGGCCCCAGAATTATATGACATGCCAGAGTGACAAAAGTTCTTGGCTGATTGGCTAGAGGAAGTACTTTTTTTTTTTTTTGAAGTATTGGATAGCTGTCTTCAAGGGAGAAAATCCTTCCACATACTCCCCCAAAACCACTGTGTCCATACTCTTCAAATGTTTTCTTTAACTGTTATAATCTGTCATCGAATCTACAGTGAACCAAAGTATCTCTTTGAGGGTTTTAATGTTTTCCTCAAAGCCTGACCCTTTATGTCATAGAATCATAGAATGGTTGGGTTGGAAGGAACCTTAAAGACAATCTAGTCCCAACCCCCTGCCATAAGCAGGGACACCTCCCACCAGACCAGGTTGCTCAAAGCCCCATCCAGTCTGACCTTGAACACTTCCAGGGATGGGGTATCCACAGCTTCTCTGGGCAACCTGTTCCAGTGTTTCACCACCCTCATAGTAAAAATTTTCTTCCTAATATCTAATCTAAATCTACCCTCTTTCAGTTTAAGACTGTTACTCCTTGTCCCGTCATTGCACTCCCTAATCAAGAGTCCCTTTCCAGCTTTTCTGGTAGGCTCCCTTTAAGCAGTGGAAGGCTGCTATAAGGTCTCCCTGGAGCCTTCTCTTCTCCAGGCTGAACAACCCCAGCTCTCTCAACCCACATAGGTGCTCCATCCCTCTGATCATTTTTGTGGCCCTCCTCTGAATCCACTCAGACAGATCCACCCCACTGTCCATGTCACTGACAGAGATGTTAAACAGCGCTGGTGGTCCCAGTACTGACCCGCGAGGAACAACACCCATCACAGATCTTCACCTGGATGTTGAGCCATTGACCATGACTCTTTGAGTGCGACCATCCAGGCAATTCCTTACCCACCTACTGGTCCATTCATCAAATCCATCTCTCCATTTTAGAGACAAGGATGTTGTGTGGGACAATATCAAATGTTTTGTACAAATTCAGGTAGATGATATCGGTTTCTCAGTAGTTGATGTCAGTTGCTCAGTAGTCAGTGAGTAAAGAATTTGTTACTTTTAAGTTGATGGCATGTAGGACAGTTTATGTAGATTTTCTTTACTGTTTTTTGTTAAAACAAACAAGCCAAGTAAATCCTCTAGAAGGTCAAGAAAACCTGGGGTAAAAGCCACCTGCTGGTCAAGCTATTCTAGGCTTTCAAAATATCTTTGCAAGTCTGCAGTCTTTACAAGAGTTTAAATCACAGCCAGGGAAGAAAAAGCTCCTATCTCAAAAATGCTACAGTGTGATCCGTTAGCCATCTGATTTATGTTAGAACAGAAGTTCACAGAGTGCCCAATTTTGTTCTAATACCAAAGATCAGAAAGTGAAATATAACTTGACTCCTTTACTCTAGGATGTTATTTACATTAACTAATTGCATGTGTTGGAAAAACGTGTTGATAAAAAAAAATGCTTCTTTGTTGTTGTTGTTGTTGTTTGGTTTTGGTTTTGTTTTTTCTTACAACAAAGTTCAGTTCTGTGAGGACTTTTTGTAATCTTGGCATACATGCAAGCAGAATGTATGGGCTGCTCAAAGCAAGATCTGTAAATGGTCTCCAGTTCCTATTTTTGTTTAAACTGGCACCAGCAGAAGTGCATTATATTCTGCTTTACAAGCTGAATTTTATTTATTGCTTGCAATATGGCCTTACTATATGAAAATATATTAACTATCTTAGCTCATATTCTGTACAGAAGCTTGAATAGTCTTTGCCACTGACACAGAATGTTAGAAATTAGAAACAGATGGTAATTACTAGGAACAAAGATGAGGTTTCAGAGGAGAATGGATGCAGTGCATTCCAGAGTACATGCAGTATTTTTTTCCACAAAGATTAATGGCTATTATAAGGGCATTGTGTTTAGTGAACTCACATATCACTGACTTACCTAGAAAGTGAATCAATCCATTTTTACAGGCTGCAATAACTTAGAAGTTTGTGAAGTGGTCAGTGTGACTGATAGGAACCTCAGATTATACTACTTTCTTCCATGTTTTATTTTGCACTGTTGTGGCTCTTGCCTTCATCTATTTCCCTGTTTATCTCTGCCTCTGTTAATGCTGTTAATGCCTGCTGAGGCATACAGCATTTTTGTCTATTATGTTTGACACAAATGCAAACATATCATTTTATGACATTATCAGGAATCATAAATTCTGTATGTGTAAATAAGACTTCTGTTAATCATATGGAAGAATTTTCCAGCTGTTGTTTCAACTGTTTGGCAAATGAACAGCATTTAAATCTCATGTTTGACATTTTGATCTAAAAATATATTTTAAAAACACAATATTGATTTACCTTATTTATCTGTATAGTCTTACAGAGATGTACAACTATACTATATGGGAAAAAGACTCATACTGCAGATAGTGGCAATGTAGTTTAATATCTAATTTTCAGAAAATCTGCTTTCAGTTGAGCTGTTATTGCTCTATTCTTACCATAATATTAAAAGAGAGTATTTGCCAGCAAAATGTTCTGTGAAGCAATTGGATTTTACAACAGGATCTAATAGCAAGTGGATATGCTAAGAACTGGGATATTTACTTAATTTCAAGCAAGCAATTTGCAGCTTCTGATATCAAAGTGTTACAAACCTTTTATAATATGTAAAGGATGTTCTGTAGTGTCTAAATTTAGCATAAATTACACAGAGGGTTATTATTCTGAAATGCTCTGTGCTAGAAGTCTGCACATGGAACTGGAAAGAATAGCAAGCAATTTTAACCACATCTCTGTTGTACTTTGATTCAATGACCTAATTAAAAGGTCTTTTAATCAGTTTACACTGAGGCATTCTGGTGCATTTTATTGTTTTTTGCAGCAGATAGCCAGAAGTCAATTATTTAAGATGTAGCATTGCAAACCATTTGTTTTATTTCTGTGGGAGAACACAGTAAAAATAGGAAGTCTAAATGAACAAACCACTCCTTCTCTGGAGACAGATATATTACCATCATTGCTGGCATCAGACAAGCCAACAACCATACTGGTAAATATCTGAAAAAAACATGCCGACTTTTGCTCCATCAGTAACACAGTAAAATGTTTTCCAAATAGAAAAAGAAGACATCAATGCCAACAGGAAACCAGCTATCCTGTTCATACTTATGAGAAGACACAGGGAGCTCTGAAGCCAAAAAAGGAATCCATAACCAAAGACACTGAACCAGTCTATTGACAGCTACATTTCTTAAAAATCTCCCTTTGGCTTGAAAATCATCTTGCACAGGCCACACTTTATTCTCACTCATTCCTGCTCCCCTGGACAGTGTTTAAAACTGGAGCAATGTAACATTAGATTTGCTTTGACACCCCAATCCTCCATCTCAGGGGCCTAAAGATAAGGTGGTTATTCAAACCTGTTTTGCTGGAGAGGCGTCAGAGGGCTCAGCACCCTGTGGCCAGCAGCATTCAGGAAATGTAGATGTCTTTACTTTCACCCCAGCAGAGCTTTCCATGCAAATGAGTGTCATGCAGTTTTGACCTATTGGCCACTGCCTCCCCCAGCTCCCTGCTGCCAAAGCCCTCTCTGTTCTGTCACATGGAGGCAGGAGACTTTCCCTCTGCTTTCCCTGAAGAAAGCCAGTACATACACGTTATGTGAAGGAAAACAGACTTTGGACATTTTGTATTCAGTCTGTATATAAGAACTAAAAACAACAACAACAACAACAAAGTAGATATTTTCAACCAGAATACATGAAATGAAGTAAATTCTTATGGATCAGACATCATCAAATGCTGATGTTAGTGAATTTAAATTGTAATGAATTAAAGAACATCTAGCACATATAATTCTCTTGGTAAGACATTTTGCTAGGAAAGGTGATTAGTTTACTTTTACTACTTTAAAATAAAAGTCATAGTATTTTTAAAACAGAACTTGATTCAGGAATACTACTAACAGTCATTCAAAGAAAAAAAGGTGGAAAAAGAAATGCCTTTGAAGGTGAAGTGTGTATTTGTGTACATACTAACACTGTGTGCATACAAAATATGAGGTGTATGTGTGTGTGTGCATGCGCACATCAAGAAATACGTTATTCAGAGAGAAAATTTGCTGCAGCTTGGAAAATCTTGGTTCTCATTTAAACATCCTAACCAGTCAAGATATAACGTATCCTCAGAATTTTCATATTTTTAAAATTTTAATCCATAGTCATTCACTAAACTACAATTTTAATCTCCCATTTAAAGGAACCGGGATGTATTTGTATTTTGCAGCTATCATTGTCTTCAGTATAGTTTGTGGTGGCTCAGTAGCTTATGCCCAGATCTGCTGAGGCCAAAAATGGATTTTAAGATCTGACTTTGGTTACAAGTATGTAATGTATACATGTCAGTATATTCACTGGATTAGTCACAAAGCTAAACATGTTTATAAATGTTTTGCAGTCATAGATTGCGTATCTCTAAATGCCAAAGATTACATTATGCTTTCCCATGTTAGTACATGGTCTCTGTTGCATATTCCATTCATAACCACCATATGTTCAATAACAGACCTTTATAAAATGATGATTCTTTGTTCATTTAAATATTAGATATTCTCTTCAGAAAGTGCCATCTTGTGGTGCCTTTTCCAACCAAAAAGGAACTACTACAGAACCATCTCGTGTTTACAGTGTTCAGCAAAAGCAGTCTCAAAAATACAGAATTTACTTTTGCTCAGTTCATTCAGATGCTTTACACACACAGATGCTTATAGATATTTCTCAGCCAAAGGGTGTGCTTTTTACAAATAAAATAAACACTTTGTGTACCTCTGTAGATTTCAGATGCCTGCAAGATTTTCATTCTCTTGCTTGTGCTGTTTCCTTAGTTTACTGAAAGTTCATTTAGCTTAACAGGGAATGTTTGTACTACTGAACATTCACATGAACAAAAAAGAAGGGCCTCTTGGCCTCTGTAAAAACTTCTCACATCATTTAGCCATGTTCCAAAAAATTCTTTTCTGGAAGACTTTCTCCAAAATGCATATATATTCCCATTGGTTTCAAAAATTTATAAAAACAATGTGTAATAAAGAAGATAATAAATAGGCTTGTTCCATCTTCAATACTGAAATGGAAAAACAGGGTTCTTTATTCACATTGAAAGGTTCCTTCCCAAACGTGCCTCAGAGTTGAGTATCCACAATTACCATATATCTTGCTTGAACTGAAAAAAAAGATGTTACTGCATCCAAAGACTGGGCATGCAGGAATTCAAAGCTGGATCTGAATCTTCCACTTAGGCTTTTCCAAAACCCCAAGTCTGAATCCCTTCAGACGTTAAGGGGATCCCATATTTAAGTCAAATTTCTTAGTCAAATTTGTGTGTGAAGCATTAAAGACCAAGACTGAATGTAATTGCTGTGTACTGTTGAAATATCCTGACAGGTCACTACCATACCCAACAAAATGCCTTACTGCATTAGGGTGGTGCCCCATGGGAGACACTTACTGTCATCCCCGGGCCTCCATTTTCACATCCCTGCCTACTCTCCAGACTGCTGGTTATCTTCTGATCCTGGGAGTCATGGCTTCTTCTGCCCCCTGTAAACAAACAGCAAGCACACAAAAAAGAGAAGCACAGGAAGCCTACACATCTGTAATTAAAAGTCAAAAGAAAAAGAAGAAAACACATTAAGCTGTTTTCATACGGTTTTTGACCCCAGTATGTTACTGGTGTTGCTGAGAGCGTCACAAGCTAACTTCAGCAGTGATCTTTTTTTGGGTGTACCCCAAAGACTCCATAGCTGTATGATGAAACAGGTAGACAAGCATTGTACTTTAATGTGTAAATAGATCTGGCAGACAATGTAGACTTGGACTGTTTGGTCTGGGGCCGTGCAGCAGCCAGACTGATGCATGATCTCAGTGTGGACTCCCATCCCATTTGGCACAGAAAGTGCTGCTTCAGTGGAGAGGCTGGGGTATGCTCTGACACAGAAATGGTCTGAGGAGCACCTACAACACCCTATTGTGATTTGTGTTGTGATAACATTTACAGTTCTCACAGGGAAGAATTACCCGGGTGAAGGAAATAGGCCTTGGGTAATGTAGATGTGTGTTTCTGCCTTGAAAAAAATGACGACACTTTGCTCTTGGCCGCTAGAATTAATCTGTTTGGATGTTTCAACAGTTTGGGGTTTCAGAGTGGTGGAATAATCCACTTCACGAGATGTGATTTACACTATTGAATTGCCAACAAAAACAGGCACAAGCTAACCTGAAAAGGAAGAGATGGAAGATATGACACATAATTAAAATATTTTTGCAAATGCTTTTACAGCTTTTCATTTTACACTGGTAGATTATGATCCCATCAACTCTCTTAATGAGCTGGTCAAGAGACTTTTAAAAACATTAACAAATTTATAGAAATGCCAATCAGTAAAGCACAGTTGATAACTAAATCCTTCATGCCTTTGGATTCAGATGAGAACCAATGATGTTTTTCATTGCTTGATCTTCCAAATTTTCTCTAACAGTTGTTTTGCCCAGGACCTACTGTTGCAAGAGAAGACTCTTTGGAGAATCTCAGTTCTTGCTGAACTTTTAGAAAGGAACATTTCTGAACCCTGCCTCTCAGTGAACTGTCTATGTTATCTCACAGATCTTTCCTGAAGTGAGAACAAATAAAAAGTTGGTGATAGTAAGTTTTTTCACTCTTGTATAACCATGGTATACACATGGCAGAAATCAGCAGTGGACAACATTCCCCCCAGAGGAAGGCAACGTTCTGGGAGCCTGCAACAGCTCTTGGACAGAGCTAGAAATGGCAGCAGTGGCAGGACATAGGCTGCTGGGTTATGTGGCCTCCAACATCTACAGATTGTCTATATGTGGTTGTACATCTAAAGGGTACCAAACATACAGAGATTTCCAAAGTCAGAAAGAATTTTGAAGAGAAATGTTTGGCACACGGAGGTGAACAAGTTTAGTTTCAGTCTATGGGAAAGAAGGAGATAATTATTTTAGCAAAGGGTAGTGAGATAACAACTTTAAAAGACCATTGGAAGTCACATCAGAGACAGACTTATAAACTGTAATTTAATTCATGTGTATTAGAGCATTATTTTTGGACATATTTTTCAAGACAAAAAATTAAAAAGACATTTTCTAGATGATAGGAAATATTTTGTAAGGAAAGATGGAAAAAAACCATGAGTGATAGCAGGTGCATATTCATGTGTGGCAGGACATGAAAAACAAGAAAATCATAAGGACTAGTCAGCATGGATTCACCAAGGAGAAGTCGTGCTTGACCAACATGATTAACTTCTATTATGAAATTACTGGCCTGGTACATGATGGGAGAGCCATGGGTATTGTCTGCCTGGACTTCAGTAAGGTTTTTGACACTATCCCCCATAAGATACTGTTCAAATATGCACTTGATGGGCAGACAGTGAGATGAGTTGAAAGCTCATTGAATGGTCAGGCCCCAAGGGTGGTGATCAATGGTGCAAAGTCCACCTGGAGGCTATTAACTAGCAGTGTATGCCATGGGTCAATACTGGGTCCAGTCCTATTTAACACCTTCATTAATGATCTGGACAATGGGGCAGAGGGCGCCCTCAGCAAGTTTGCAGGTGACACAAAACTGGGAGAACTGGCTGGTATACTAAAGGGTTGTGCTGCCATCCAGAAGAACCTGGATAAGCTGGAGAAATGGGCTGACAGGAACCTCATGAAATTTAACAAAAGGAATCTCAAAGTCCTGCACCTGGGGAGGAACAACTCTGTGCACCAATATATGCTGGGACATAGATACATGTATGGCATATTTGGCAATGGGATGGTCTACAGTGTAACAACTCATGTGGATGTGGCAAAGTAGTATATAGCAACTGGACCAGTCCACTCTGGGTCATGGAAAATGGAAGCAAAATTTATTATGGAGTCTCAAATACAGTGATTAGTTCAATAGAAGCAGTGAAAAGAATTCAGGCTACCCCCTCTCCAGGGTATCACAACCTGGATCCTCATCTGTGGAAAGAAATATTCCTAGAGGTAAGTTAAAACTCAACACAGACGGTCTGGGTAGGGTCCTGAGACCTCAACTCACAAAAATCCTTAAGAAGATGCTTATCTTTATGCATGTGAGTATCACTTCCAAG
This sequence comes from Anser cygnoides, assembly GCF_040182565.1. Taxonomy (NCBI): domain Eukaryota; kingdom Metazoa; phylum Chordata; class Aves; order Anseriformes; family Anatidae; genus Anser; species Anser cygnoides. Next base: position 89,782,837 of record NC_089875.1, read on the forward strand.
AACACTCAGGTGTTAGAAATAAAGCTTGTACTTAAAGATTTAGTTGGATCAGTTCCTAACTTCTTCTTATTGCAAAAACAGTCTAATAAAAAGTCCTTCAGTCCTGAAGGGGCCAAGGAGCAAACCAGAAAGGGGTCTTAATTTAGTGCTGGCCTTGCTTCCCAACTCAGAGGCAGTAGGCACAGCCTCAGTGATTTTTTTTTATTTTCAGCCTGACCCATGAGATTACAGCAACAGCTTTAACAAACTGGTAGCCTTCCTAACGAGTTTGCATCAGAACTTCAGCACATCCCTGGTGGCCAAATTAAAAGAACCACAGTCATGAAGTCAACTCTTTCATTAATTTGTTGAAACAAGCAGTGAAGCCAAATATGCTGAGCAAGCCAGTCTCCTCTGTGATATGAATGGAGCTTCATACTTAACAGAAACTTATTCTCTCTACCCTAGCATCACAGCTGTTCGAGACTCTTTTGGGGGTTTTCAATAATATATTTTTAGTTTTAAACTGCAGGTATATCCTATTCTAGGAGCCCTGGGATTCATTAGGAATTTTGCTTTAAATCTAACAATGAATTTGAGAGAATAATAAAAACAAACAAACAAACAAAAAGTCAATTTGACTTGCAAAAGTAGCTGCTGTTGCTAGGTTTAAAACCTTTAAATATTATGGGTCTTTGCATTGAACTCTTATGGATTCAGACAGGGTAGATGGTAAAGGGCAGTTCAGAGAGAAAGAGAAAAGACTCTTTATCCTTTTATTTGTAATGTAAGATGCCTGTGTCTATAATCCCAAGAAATATTCCCATTGGGGAAGTTTGGGTTCAGGTAAGTGTCCTAACCACATCCTGCTTCTGTGATAGACAAAGATGCTGGTCTATAAGAGGCTCTTTTCCTTCTTTCTCCTCCACACCATAGTTTCTGTGAGAAGGAATTTAAGGTGAGTGGATCAGAGATGATCATGGCATGTTCTTAGCCAGGATATGATCTGGAAAAGTATTCAGAAGTGTACTGCAGTGTGCATCAAAAAACAAACCTAATATTTAACTAGTGGTATGTTTCTTGTTTGGAAATGAGGCCAACATTCAGGAGTCCAGCTCACATTTATTGGTGTGTTTACTTATTCAGATTTACTTCTCTCTTCTACTTTGTTTGTTTGTTAGCAAAACCTCAGTTCTTCTGGCATCACTCACTAACATGTCAGAAATATTTAGTCTTCATTGATTTAATCAAAACAGCAGCAGTTGACATAACTTGTGTTATTGGTCCTTTCCCATAATCTTGCAGTACTAAGAAGAAATTTATGTCTGATGTTATTGTCTGTTAAGTGAGATGAAGATCGTGGCTGTCTCCTCCAGCCACTCCAGCCCAGGACTGCTTCTGCCCGGCTGCTCGTGCCCAGCCAGATGACTGGGTACTGATGGTCTCTGCCCAGACTGCGAGTGGGCACAGATGCCTCTTTCTGTTTTGCAGGCTCAACCCCTGAGTGTACCAGCACAGACCCCCCGCCCACCTGATAGCCTGGACCGGTCCCAAGGACTCTGCTAATTGTCAGCTAGCCCAGCTTAACATTTGCTAGCAAATACACACACATGCTCCACACACACCTGGTTGGGGACGATGCAGACATTCGGCCTCCCCAGGAGGCGGTACCAGACACACAGGCTGTGAGTGACAGTCCTGCTCCAGCTGCCAATAGTAAACCACACACACTTGCCTCACTCATTCCCCTCCCTCAGTTTTGGGACCTGGTTTGGGACCACACATCCTGGGGCTCCTGCCCCAGTGGCTGGGAGCAGGGGACACCACATACTCCCACTGTCTCCAGCACCTGGCACCACAGCCCATGCGCCTACACCCCCAGTCTGTCTCTGGTAGCTGGCAACCAGTTCACTCACACCTTTCCCCAAGCAGCTGCCATTCCGGGCTCAAAGTGTGTGGAGCCCTCCCTAGGTCCAGTGAGGACTCTCACTTGCTCCAGTAGCTGGTGCCACAGTCTGCGGGGCCTACACCCCCATCTGACTCCACTAGCTGCACCCAGTCCACACCTGCTGGTCCCCTATGAGCTGGCACTCTGGGCACAAAGTCCCTAAGAGTTCTTTGACCCAGATAGCTATGGCCCTCTCAACTACTGATGGTAAGACTCCCACTCACCCCAGTAGCTGGCACCACATTCTATGGCAGACTACACTCCCAGCCTGACTCCAGTAGCTAGCACTAAATTCACTCACACTGCTCCCACTCCAGTAGCTGGTATTTAATCCTTTCAAATTACACACACACGCACATACAGGCCCACAGGCACACCATTCCCCCTCAGAAGCTTTTTTGGGAGCATGCAGCACTCCCACCCCAGTGTGTAGGAGTGGAAGACCCCTCTCGATCCAGTAACTGGCACCACAGTCTACAGGCCTACACCCCTGGCCTGACTCCAGTAGCTGGCACCATTTTCACTTGCACGCACACAAGTCTTGTCAGTAGCTGGCACATAATCCTTGCAGCACACATGCACACAGGAGAGAAAGTGAATACACAGAGAGAGAGTTAAGAAAATATGTAAGAAGATAGGACAGTGACCAGCAGTCATCAGGCACAAGGCTCAGCCAGACAAGCATACTGACAGGCCCAATTATATACAGGACCAGGCCTTTTATACCCTTTTCTACCTATCCCCCCTCTTTGTTCCTCTTGCACACTCCCACAGATTTGCAGAGCTCTGCAGTTTCTGCATCCTCTGAGTCTGGGGACCCTCCTGGTTCACAGTCTTAGCTGCAAAGTCCATGCTGATCTTCCTGGAAGCATCGCCTGTAGTTTGATAGCCCATCAACCAGTGTGACTGGAAGGTTTGTTTCTTATCATTGTCTCAGTTTTTGCTTTGTCAGGTCTGTGTCTGCATTTTGCATATTGTTCCCCCTTCTTTGCTTCTTATAATCCTGATCCAGAAATCCTCATTTGGACAACCTTGTTTGAATCAACGTTCCCACAAACCATCTCTTTCCTTATCGATTAGCACAAATGACCAGGTTTTGTTTCCTGTCATTTCCTCCCTTTCTTATTATCTCTTTGTTGCATTGGAAAAGGTCCTTGACCGGACAACCTTAAAGGAGCAGACACTCTCCTTTTACATATCCTTGCATTGCGTTTTCCAGTCAAGGTTTTAGCCTTTCAATTCCATTCTCCAATGCTATGTCCAAATTAACATATTTCTTGTGAATGACTATATGTACACATATTTCATGTTTATAATCCTAACCAGAATCAGTTTATATTACCTATTTGGTTTGGTGACAGTCTAATTTATCTCACATGGCATTCTTTCATAATTTCCAAAATTGCTACTAAATCCTTGTATGGCCTGTATGTCACATTCCACCTGCCTTTGAGTGACACAGTTCATTCCTTTGTGTTGCATTAAGAAGTTATATAACAAGTAGTTTTACTGCAACTGTAGTGAGCTACACTCACATTTACATAGAGAAATATGTAAAAAGGAAGTTGTAATTTTTTTTTCTTTTTTCCCCCTTGTGCAGCCTCATCCATTTTTTTCAGCTGTGCAAGCATTCTCTGGAGGAGCAAAGAAGCAGCCGGATATACTTACATAGTATGTCATTGAAATAGAGGCAAGAGCTTTATCAATGATAATCTTTGACATTCAGAGTTAATGTCATTGTCACTAGACAAGTCAAGGTATTTCAGGGACCTACTGACAAGATGGTATTATTCTTTGTCAGGACTTTTCTTTCTGATATGTGCTCCTGCAACATGTAATCCGACATGTAAATGCAAAAGATTGCTTTTCTTTCAGCTATGTCATATGTTTCCCAGCCACCCCCCTTCTTTCCCCTCCCTCATTTCGTAGCTACAGAAAGCTCTTTTTACGATAATCTGAATGGATTTTAACATGTTTGTTTCGTTTTCTTCTAAGGCAGCGGTGCTGATAACTGCTTTATATGTCCAGTTCCAGTAAAATGATACCGTGCATGAGGTCTGATGGATAGAAAGTCATAATGATGCACAATAAAGAGGATATAGGAACATACTAGTAAAAAGATGATATTTAAATATGTTTGTGCTAGTAGTTATGATCAGGTATATCTTCTCAGCATGTGTAACTCCTATATATCTGAAATGCTTTGAAGTTAATAGGTCATCTGTTGCTTTTCTGTAACTTGCCTGAACTTTGCTTTTTTTCCTCTGACTGTAGACTAAAACAGCAGTAGTGCCTGAAGGTGTAAATATGATGCATTCAAGATACTGTATGAGAACCAGTAGTCTAACTAGATGGCCTTTATTCCAAGGTTTGTTGAAGTAAAGAAATAACTTGCCTTTCACTGACTTCACAGTTTGCTATACACTCTGCTTTAATGGGAGTCTTAAAAATATTTCATGATATTCATTAAAGAAATGCACTTTATTCACATGTAGAAATAATTTCTGTGAGATGATTGTTTGTTTTAATGGGTTGGTAGGAACAGAGATTTCAGCGCTTCTGTTTTTTCAGTTTGTACTTTTCTAGGCAAAGATGTTATCTTGAAGTAAATTATTTTCTACCACAAGTTCGATTCTTCTTAGATGTACAATTAGGTACTTTGTTGCTGTTTTTGTTTGTTTGTTTATTTGTTTTTCTCAAAACAAAACCTGCACATAAAACATGAAAATAGTTTCTTTTAAGCTAGAATGCATTATAAGCAATCAAACATCCGAGAAATCATCCATCTCAACTATGTCCTCAAAACTCACATAAAAAGGATACAGTCCTTAGCAGGAGTAAATACATTTAAGGGCAACAAAAGCATCCTAAGGCTTTCTTTAAGATATATTGTTTTTCTTTTTTGCTACAAACCATTGTTTTCTTTTTGATATACTTTCCAAAACTCATTTCTGAATCCTTTTCTTCTTAGGTTTCCCTAAATCATAATGAATCTTTTAAAATGCTATTTTGACATCCTACTAAAGACTTTGTATTCCTGACACTTGTGTCAAAAAATTGCAAATATTTGAAATGGAGAAGGTCATGTAGTTCATCCTCCTCTCAAAGATAAAATGTTCTATACACTAAATCTCCTAGCATTTTACTCATCTTCATTTTAAATTGCTGAATAATGGAGTTTTCACCACTTTCTCTGGGCAACTAAGTGCTGAAAATAATATAAAAGTTTCCAGTCATTGCCATTGTGAAACATTTATGAAGTACTGTATGGAAGCACTAGTGCTGTTATTTCAGTATATTCTGATTTTTCTTATGACCAGTTGTGCTTGCAGAGATATTAGAACTGAGTGTAGTATATATCCTTATGGCTGTAACATACAGAGTATTGCATGATAAATATGTATCCATACCCAAAATGTGTTTTCTGCAGGCAGCAAGAGAGAAGGTCTTGAAGCCTTCTCCCATAGACACAGGGCTCATAATAGCAATCCATGAAGGCTGCCCAAATAAAGCAATTCTGTCTTGGCTAGGCAACTGCCAAAATGAAGTCCCAAACACCTACCCTTGCATGTAAAGTATCTAATGTGCATGGTAAGGGAAGGAAGAAAAGCCATGTTTTCTTTATGCATGGAACAGCACACTGGAGGAACTATTCTATGGAGGACAAACCAGAGACCACGTTGGGTCCCAGTGCTCTTGGACTAGCAAAATGAAGACATACAGCACCTCTTCTGCTACTGTAACTCCAAATAGTGGAAGATCTGATAAGTTTTTTTAATGAGGTTTGCTGGTGAACACAAAATTGGCTGATTGTCAACAAATGTGTAGACTGTTGTATATAATGTTTGAATGTCTTACCCATTTCTTAACAGAAGTCTTTATTTAAAGGAGGCTGCTGGCTCAATAGCATAGCATAGTACTGACTGGTTACCACAAATAAGAAATTTTAATCAAATTTTAATCCTCTTCAGTCCAGAAGTGGGAAAGCTGTGAAATTCTAGCTTGGTGTGAGTAGGGGCTCAGTTTCTCAATATGGCTCAATTTCTTAGAACAACCTGGAAGGAAACAGAAAGCAAATCTGTGCAAGTGCCTCTTCCTGTCATCCCTGTGGTAACAGTTAGGTTTGGACTACGTCATGAAGTCAAAAGTATTGGATATACACAATTACTATGTCAACAGCAGTAAATTAAAGGTGCTTGAGATTGTTCTTTTGGCACTGAGCCCAGCTGGCATTCAACAACCCATGTCCAAAACTGCTTATGAGAAATTATGTAGCCGGACATGAACAACACGGAAATAATCCTTTGTCCGTCTAGTCCCTGAGCCTCACCAAGAGCTGTCAGAGAGTGTGTCAGGTAGCAAAGTCCAAAAATACATTATGGACCTAACAACTTAGCCATAGAGACAATCCAATGTCAGTGCCTGGGAATGTTTCCTGGCACTCTTTATTTAACCATCATGTAACCATCATGTTATAACAATCATGTTTCTAGAACAAAAGACTTCAGTGATCTAAACAGTTGTAAACAATAGTCATAATATTACTTCAATATTTTAGTATCGCATTTTTATGCTAGAGGCCTCTTGGAATCAAGTCTTAAGGACTGCAATAATAGTTTTGTTTTAGTGTTTGGAATTTTAAAGAAAAATATTTTGAATTTTTAGAAAAGAATGCATACAATTAAAATGTCATGAAATTCCATTGCAGAGGAATCTCCAGAGGGCAAAAGCAAGTCATCTGGTCAAAAATCTCATTCAGTGCCTTTCAGGAAAATATGCACTTCCTCATTAAATGAGCAGAATTTCTTCCCACCCTCTTTCGTTTCCATTTTGCATTTAACTTTTTGTTTCTCTGCTTCATGATACATAAAGTTCTGACACTGATTCTGCTAATTCAACTATCCCATTTTCATTCCTGTTTTCAATATTGTTTTTGTTTGTTTTATGAGGCTGAGGCCAGAATTTGGACGCGCAGTCCAAAGAAAAACAGAAAGAATTCTGGACACCTAGCTCATTTTGAGCAAATAATGTGTGAATGTATTTTGTGACTGCTAAGTCAGCAGTTTCCATGTAAAGTTAGTACTATCAATAACCCAATAAAAGACCTTGTTAAGAATTTTGGAAAGGCTTATTTTTCTATATTGTGTACTACATCTATAGTCATGCCATGCAATGCAATTATTTTTTACCTGAAAAAGCAAGAAGAAAAACATTAATACTTTAATAAGAACTCTAACAGATTTTTTTTTTAGCCTGGCAAACAGTCTCACACTTTGCCACACAGTTCACAGTGTGAACCACACTGTTCTTGAATCTTTAATTAAGTCCCTGTTTCTATTGTAGTAAATTTCTTTGAACCGTTTTGTTAAACTGGCTGAAGACTAAGTGCTGTTAAGAATTAGAAAATCTAATCTTGTGATTTATCATAAAAATATTAATAAATCTTAAATTGCTGCTAAATCAAAGCTGTATAATAATCTATTCAGAACACCACAACACCCACATGGATTTAGGTCAAGATACACAGCAGAGAATCACAGTTCCTGTGATGGCATCAAATTCCTATCTCCTGACTGCAAAACCCACCAATGACATCTTAAAATTATGTCGTTTTGCTTAATCTTTATTTCTTCAGGTATTGAGTATGGAGAGGATGAAATCAAAGAATGAGGGGAAATAAAATAAAGAGGGAAACCCTTATACAGATGCAGAATCACCCAAGAAGACTTATGGGGAGCATGGTTACAAACAAAGATGCTCAATCAGATCTAAGAATTAGTTTTCTCTACCAAATTCAGCTTGAAAAAACAAACACTGCAGGAATACTCTAAAGATCTGCTTCAGAGCAGCCCATCCTTGCAGAAGGATAAAAAAGTGCAACTGGAGAGAAAAGTCTGTCTTTCAGAGCATGTCTTCATCAGTGGTCAGGGGACTGGTCTATTATGTGTGTCTCCAATCATGGGCCTAAATATAACTTATGACACTATCAGCACACAATTGCTCAACAATATTTTTAGAGTTTTTTGTTTGTCTGTTTGTTTGTTTGTTTTTTTCTCCTAGCTTTTGAATGCCATATGTTATGTACAGACATGGAGCATACATTTCTCTCTACAAAGGACCTATCTGTGTGCTTAGTGACTCCCCTTCTCTTCCAAAAAAACCCCTCTTCTCCATACTAACATATTGAAAGCAGAGCTTTGGTAGTAGTGTCTTTTTTTTTTTTTTTGTGGCAAGGTAGATGGTTTTTTTTGGAAATAATTTCTTGTACTTTGTGAATGTCTCTGAAGGGCGTGGTGGTACCCTTTAGCATTTCAACACATCTCAAGGAGCGTTTGGACAATGCTTTCAGAAATATGGTTTGATTTTTGAGTGGTCCTGTGTGGAGACAGGAGCTAGACTCCTTGTCGGTCCCTTCCAACTTAGGATATTCTATGATTCTATGAAAAATAATTAGAAATAATCTGTGCAGTAAGTGTAGATTAATGTTGATTGAAATCCATGTTATTAGTTCACATATGGTCCAAACTGTAAGATTTGAAATAGTAATCAAGCACAGCACACTCTGAAAGTGTTCACTTGACAAGTTGTATAATTATAATACCCTTCATTCCACCCTATTAAATATTTCATAAACATAAGCTCTGTCCACAAATGTTCGTTCTGCTTCAGGACCTGGCCAAAGCCCAGAAAAGCAAAGACAAACAAAAATGGCAAAACAAATTAATGTGACATTTTAAAATCTCAGAGTAATCTCAAATTTCAGTGGATTTGAATTCTGCTGACACTTCATCCTATTTTAGCTCAGTAACCCTGTAGTATTTCCTCAAGATTTTTATATCTTTATCACAATTTCTGAAGAAAAAAAAATAAAAAATCTGATACGTAGTAGGAAAATCAGAGAAAGGTTGTGTATACATTGACGTGAAGATAATGAAATTGCATAGACCTTTTCAGATTTATGACATGAAAATATTTTGTGAAGCTAGTTGATATAAACAGATGAATTCAAACCTGCTCCTGTCTCAGAAGATAAAATTTGATAGTTATACTATCATGACCTTATAAGATCTCACTCATATTGTTATTAGTCAAGTAATCTTTAACTTCTCTATGCTTTAGTCCTCGCTATGTCCTCGCCACACTGTGACTCTGACTTGTGAGGTTTATGTAGTGATATAGTGATTTCTTTGTTTTACTAGCTTTAAAGCTAGTAAAGCTCTTTCTTCATTTCTACTAGCTGCTGAGATATGCTATATTCACATGATGAATTGCTTCCTAGTGGGAGTTATGACTGGAGAATTTGCCTTTTAATTTCATGTACCAGCAGTGCTGAATATTAACATGAGAAGACAGTGGTAACATTATCTTACAGGTTTTTGTTTGTTTGTTTGTCTGTTTTGTTTGTTTGTTTTTGTTTTTAATTAGAAATTGATACCACATATTTCTGAAGATTACATTTATCAACTGCATTGATCACAAAATATTTAAACAGAAATCTTTTTTTTTTTTCATTCAATTGGTGGGGAAAACCCAGTGCAGAACCGTGAAATGACTTGCCAGAAATACTGCTGGATCTATCTGTCCTATTGAGTATTCTGATTTGGTTGGGGATGGTAAAGGATTGAACAAGGAATTTTTTTTCCACAATGAACATCAAGCCTTCTAACTATTACATTGTTATTCTCCCAGTTGCTAGTAAAGTGTCTGATCCTACCCTGATTTTGAGTGTTGTTTTGAAATGTTGTATGCTTATATATTTTAATTTATGTGGGTTTGTAGCACTTATATCTACATAAGCACACCATCTTTATTATTTTTAATGCATTGACTTATATTACAGGTTACATAATATCATACATATAATTACAAATGAAAGAGAGAGTCTCCTAGTTGTACTATCTTTAGGCTTTAAGCATACACATTTCTTCAGGAAGTGTAAAATCTAACAAAACAGTTTGCTCATCATAAAGAAGTTTACTAACTTAACTTTACTCTTAAGGGTGCATTGGACAAAAATTATAACAGTAAAGAAGTGCAGCTGGCTAGAAAATGAGTTGGCTTGAAAATACAATCGCTTTTTTTTTTCCTTTTTTTTTTTCTGCTAAAAGCACCGAGTTCTTGTTTGCTAAGGAGCAAAAAATCTAACATGTGGCATCTCTGGCTATTAGTACCACATATTTTAAGAGAAGCCTACCAAAAAGGCAATGTCAACATAAAATGTCTCTGTTATTTTTTCTAGGCACTCATGAAAAATATGCGAACCCAAGATCAGAGGAAGAACAATTCTCAAATATCTAGCATCCAAAAGAATGAAAGAGTTTCCCAAAGTCAGAGTTTTTTGTCTTTCCTTCACCCACCTTTATCACATGGAGTCTTTAGCCCAGATAGTCAATAGACTGAAAAGGGGCTACATGGGGGTAGGTAGATCATTTATTACTCAAGTAGAGTTTTTCTTCTGCTAAGATATATTTCACACTTTCTTTAGTCAAAATAGGTCTGGATTCCTAATTACCTTACAGGAAAAAAATCTGTCCCTGGCAGTAAAAGATATCTGTTTATATATCTGTGTTGAACACGTCAGCATTAATCATGTTCCCAGTGAGATCTGTTTTCACACTTGCTAAAATAATATCATAAAAATGGGAGATAAAATTATGGCCACCTTTTGTTCTTTTGTATGCTTGGATATATGTAGCAGTCTGGCATACACCATTTCTCTGATTGTCCCATAAAAATTTCCTCATTTTCTTCAGTGGTTTTGCCTATCCGGGACTAGCTGAAAGACCATCATCTTTATTCTAGTCTTAAATCTTGTTATGGCACTAGCTCAAACTTAGAAGATTATGAGGTTGTTTGTGACAGTAGCTCATCTCTATGTAACATAGAAAATTACAATTCAAAACTAGTTAAATATTTACCTTTGTCTTTCCTTTTAATGTTAACAAATGGGTATATTCAGGACCAGCTTGGGGTCTGATTAAAATTCCACTGAAGTCCCTGAAACATCTTCATTTATCTTGATGAGTTTCAGATCTGATGGGCACAGAAATCTGAGTATTAGTTGTGACACTGACTGTAGGAATGGGCATCTCTTATAGCTGGTCAATCAAAACTTGTCTGGGTTGTGGATGCAGCAAACAACATCAGGAGCTGTAATCTACTTATTTCTGTAAAATTGTGACCTATCCAGGGATCTTGTGTTTGCTACACTGTTCCCAGTTATTTAATGTTCCCACCACTTTCTGTTAACCAGTCTAGAAATAAAAGTATCAGTGTTGCAATCTCTTCCAAAATACGCTCCCTTGAGTGGAGAGTATTTTCAAAGTGTGAAAGCACTCTTCCCCTCTTTACCTCTGGTGTTTTCATTTCTGATCAAGAAGGATATCACAGAATCACAGAATCACATAATGGTTGAGGTTGGAAAGGACCTCTGGACATCATCTAGTGCAACCCCCCTCTCAAGCAGGGTGACCTAGAGCACATCACACTGGATTGCATCCAGACAAGTTTTGACTATCTCCAGAGATGGAGACTCTGGGCAATCCATTCCAGTGCTCTGACCCTCACAGTAAAAATGTGTTTATATAAGGAAAATGTAGGTAATATATAGGAATATATAGGAAAACATTTCAGAGGGAAGTACATGAAAAATACGTAGGTGTCAGGAAGGAGTGAATTCAAAAGAGAAGAATACAACAGAATAGGTACACCAAGTCAATGAGAACATCACATTAGACAAAGACTGATTATTGACACACAAATCTTTTGAGTTATGAACTTCTAAAACAGCATCACAGAGAGCATCTGATAATAAACTTGCCAGTGCATTAATTCCCTAATCTTGATCCTCAGCAGCTACAACTGAGAGTAGTTCAGTTGAAGTCATTGCAACTATAATGATTATATGGATAGCCTTCAGTATCAATAAAATGGATTGGATGATTTAATAGGGCTGAGCAAATACCACAAAATATTTTCCAGAAATACTTAATAAAACAAATCTGAGTTCATTTTGGCTGTATTTTCCCCCTTTCTCATTCCTTTTCTGGGAAATGGTTGTATTTATGAAGGGGGAGCTCTCACTGGATCAGCCAAGGAGAAAGAAGAATTATGGAGAAGTACAGGTTCCTGAACTATACGGAACTAAACTCCTCTGTATTCTTTTCATTGTTTAACATCTGATCTTAACAAATACATATTCTGGAAAAAGTATTCATGGAAACAGCACATTTAAAATCATTAGTTTGAAACGTCTGCTTCATGTGAATTTTAAGCAAATAAATATACTTGTCAGCTGGTCTGTAATGACAGCTCTTCCAGTTGAAGAGGAAAATTGGTACTGCTTGACACATATGTGGCTAATAACAATTCATAAGCATTCAAGCTGGTTGAAAACCAACCCAAGATCCATTCACAGAAATTAGGTCTGACACCCACAGTGTGTATAAATAAATAAATAAAAATACCGACATCCTGCTAGAGCCTCTAGTCTTCAGTGAAATCTGAAGACCATCCTAAAGCACCTTCATGAATATCAGCTTCACTAGACAGTTAGAAAAAAGCTCACAGAACCTAAATTTTGCATAGTTTGGGTAGCTCAGCTACCCAGAATCTGAGTACCAAGGACCTGGCTTGGGATCCAGTTCTACATTTGAAATCAGGGAAACTCTAAAAGTCACAGCTGGTCTTCTCAGGGTTTCCAGATCCCTGCTGATGAGCCATATGGTGACCCAGGAGCCAAACCCTGCTTAGTGTCTCAAATCCTACAGTACACATGGACAAGTAAATAACATATTTTAGGGACCACTATATTCCCCAAGGCCTGCTGGCATAACCTGTCTCTCTTTGATACAGCAGAACTTTCTTACCTGCCAAAACAGGGCAGCCATATCTAAACTGCTTGCTAGAAAGCAACCCATATCCCATATCTAGCCAGACATTAAAGAATTAACTGGAATAGACCAAACTGGGCTACAGGTATCTTTGAGGACATCTGTTTAATGTTAATAAAAATGAACAACCAATGTTTCCTGAAGAATGTGAAAGAAAACCTGAAGTCTGAAGAGCATTTGTAAACGAAGAATAAGGAATAATTTTGTTCTTTTAATGAATGTGTTGGGTGGAATGGACCATGGATCAACTGACATATTAGGGGAAGGCTCTCTGGTCCGGATGGTGAATGGATTTGTTTTATCCCCATTGTTTTGTATTGTCATGTTTTTCATTTGCATGCTTCTCCTGTATCTCAAAACTATTTTGCTTTATGAATATTTTTAATTCCTTATTTTGACCAGAAGTACATGACAAGTTCTGTACAGGTATGTTAATTTTCTACTCCAGACTATTTCAAATACAAATCACAAGGTATGTGAAGTGGAAAATATCCACTAAAAGCATTTTAGTGCTTAGCACTTTTTGATTCTGTGCTACCAAATGTTTTAGAACACCATCAGCTTGCTGAAAGGTTGCCTTTTGTGGGACCCTCCCTGTCTCTAACTGGTCTGATGGCACTTTCCTGGCCCACTTGATCATGTCTTCAATTAGATTAACTCAGTGTTTATAGACTTGACCCATAAATTCCTTACATGCTTAACTTTGCTTTCACATCATAACAAGTGATCATTAATGGAAACAGCACTAACCATCTGCTCTTTTGCAAAAGTACAAAATGGAAAGAGATTAAATTCTATCTCAAAAGTTGGCCCAACTACCATATTAGCAGGTTTCTTTTAAAAATCCCTCCTTGCCTTTTAAAGTTAATCCACTGCAGGACAGAAACTGAAGACTATGAAGGGTTGTCGGGTGAATCTGACTGTCACAGCAGAAAGACCACTCACCCTGTGGAGAGTAGGGTTGGATTCACAATTCCTAGGACTACTTCTGGTTTCACCCAAGGAGAAAAGCAGAAACAGTCCACCCCAAGGTTTCCCTTTTTTGGCCTTCTGTGCACATACTTGGCTACACTGCATGCCTCACTGCACACACTCTGGCTTTGTTCAGGGTACTGGCCTCGGGGAGTCTATGTCCTGCTGGGAGATACAAAGTGTGACTACAGTTTGCTATGCCTGGAAGGCATCTCCCAGACCACCTAGTCAAACCTCTTCCTCAAAGCTGGGCCAACAACGATGTTGGACTGAGTTACTTATGGGATTTGTGCAGTAAGGCTTTGAGAAGCTCCAGTGGTAGAGACACCACAACTTTGCTGGGCAACCTGCTTAAATATACTCACAGTGAATTCTTTTTTTCTCGTGTCCTGATCAGACCCTCCTGTGTTTCCACCTACATTCACTGTCTCTCAGCATTTCTGAGGATAAGAAGAGGCCAGACTGCTATGTTCCATTCTACAGAAGTTCTACCTATCAGACTGCCAGGAAAAAGGAGGCAATTCTCACTCTAAATTCTAAAGCAAACTAGATCAAATTAAGGGAGGATCCTATTGATTTCTCTTGCTCTGCAAGACAGGGTAGGAGGGCTAACATGGGCAGAGTCAGACAGCAGAACTAGGCAGAAGCAGGATTAACATCTCTTGTACTCTGGTTTTGAAGAAGAGTAAGTTTTTCAGCTGAGAAGAACAATATCCTTGGTCTCCAGGATTCAAAACATGTTCAGTGACTAGAATAAGATGGAAGCAAACATACAACTTCAGAATACTCTGTTTGCAACTTTTCCATTTCCAAGTGCTATCCCAAATTAAAGTACAATTCATGACCTAGGGTGTTATACAGGCGTGTACTTTTTAGTTTTTCTTCTTTTATTCTCCCTGAGATTCAGGGAAAAAATATTAAAATGTTATGACTGTGCAAGCTGCAAAGGAAAGAATAGGCAGAGCTACTGTAAATCCTAGTGTTAGGTAAGATACAACATGATTTATTTATTTATTTATTTACCTGAAAAGATAATAAGAGTTGCTCTATTAAGCCTCCCATAAAGAACTGTATTCATTCCAAGAAACCATGTACAGAGAGGAGCTAAAGTAATTACAGTGAAGTGCTGATGACAGTTATGTTTCAACAGCCTATTACAAATGACCTAAGTAAAGGTTTCGCAACCTGAGAAGTTGGCTGTGTGACAAGTTTTGCTTTTCACCATGTGAGATGTAGAAGTGGTTGATGACACTGGAAGTTGCTTACTCTACCTGAAATTATAACTAGATAAGTATATAAAAAATAAATAAAATAAAATAAAATAAAATAAAATAAAATAAAATAAAATAAAATAAAATAAAATAAAATAAAATAAAATAAATAAAATAAAATGAGCATTAACTCTCTTTAGGCAGTGTCAACTCTCATCATGACCCAGATGCCTTATCTCTTTACAAAGAGAATTAAGCAGATTCAGAAAAACTGAAACGGTTTCCCAGCTTTTCAGTGGCTGCACAGCAGTGTGCAGACAGGATCCCATGGGACGCCTGAGAATGGTTTGCTGAGTTAGTGGCCAGTCCCTTCAGGAATCCATCTAGGGAAAAGAAACAGAGGGAAAAGTGTAAAGATTTACACCTTGTGGAACTCTTACGTGTCCACTCTGATCTTGGTTGTACGTGCAGAAGTAGAGCCAAGGATAACCAAGGCCTACTTTTCATCACACCAAAACAATCTTCTACTCACATCACACCAAAAAGTATGCATGGGTAAATATACTGGTTATCAAGATCCAGGAAATACATTCCCTCAGCATTTATATGGTGGTGAAACGCCTAGATATCATAGATTGTGTTGTTTACAGCTCCCTGCCCTTGTCCTGCAAAGGGATCTGACTTATTTTATTAGTCCCTTTGTACATTCATATTTTTAGAAAGATGCAGCTGAAATCACACATACTCAAATGAGATATTAAAGAACACCTTCCTTACAAAAGCAGTCACACACTGAGGTGTGTAATATGCAATTACAAGGAGAGAACAACTGTTCGTGAAAGACTAAAGCTTGATTACTTCAACGTTCAGGTTATCCCTTGATTTTCAAGGATTTGGGATCAGAGACTGTAGAGAAGTAGAGATGATCAGTCTGTCACTTTACAGCCAAGTTGGTGATGAAAGGATGAAAGCCCATGACCTGTAATAAATGCAAAACCTGTTTTTATCCCAGGAAACATTACAACGGAAATGTTCATTTTTCAATGCAATTTTGTGTATTACTGATTAACACCTCGCTGATTAGTACTTGATTAACGTTTTACTCAGGTTTTCAAAATTTTAAACAGCTTGTTAGTTTAATAGTTTATTTAGTGATAAAGCCTACTCAGTCTGCTGCATCTTCTGGCAAAGGCCAGGGTTAGTTTAGAAGAAACAGCAGTGAACTGGAAAAATCATTGCAAAGATGGAGAGTTGCAAACATGCAACTCATCCACATATTCAGATCACTATCAAATGGTCTGGAAAAATTCTAAGACTACTCACTTTCCAGGGTTTAAACTATCTGAACTTACTGTGAACTCCAGTGGTACTTCTGAATTCATGTTCATGAAAACTACAACAAAAAAAACAGCAACATTTTCTTCACTATTACTCTATCTATGCAGCAACATCCTTTAAAAAAATTAAATAAAAAGGAAAAGAAAAATTAATATTTTCAGTTTGCAAGTTGTGGACACAATTGATGTACGAGTTTGGATTATCAAAACAAGTAACATTTATTGTAACTGGTACATCTATTTACAGTAAAATTCTACGTTGAAATAAGCAGAACTGTTCCTGAATACTCTGAATAGTCAGATGACCTTCGTTTTCCTTGTCTAAACAACTAAATCTTTGATGTCTGCCTAAATACCACAATACGTAACTGGCCCTCCAAGGCATTTCTAGTCTAATTGAAATTTACCAAATATCCCATCTGAAAGTTCTTTTCAAATTGCTTATGAATAGAGGGCTTGTAAATTGTTGCTGTACACAAAGTAGGTAATTATGAATTAGGCATACTCTGATGTTAATAACACAGTCATTCACGTTTTCCACTGATGTGAACTTTTAAAGATAGACAGTGAAACTTAAAAGGGCACTAAAAATTAGTATTTGGTACTTCCTGCTACACGATATATTTTTATTTTTACTTTTACAAAGATTGGAGAAACCATTTCATTGCACATCAAATTCAGTAGTTTTACAAGCTTCCAGTCTTTCGCTTGAGAAGAAAATCTTCCTATTTAATGGATATGCTATTGTGAGCTTCGAAAATGAGGTAACATCATGTTAGTATAAGTCTCTGGGTCCCATGCAGACTGCTGGGTGCATTAAAAGGCAAAAGACAAAAGGACTTCCTGCAGTCCTCAAGGAATACCTAAGAAACTTTGATTCTTTATTAGGGGCTGCACTGCTGAATTTCTATCCCTTAATATCCCATGTTTTGAGTCCACGTTGTCATGTCTTTTTAGCAGTAGTTCCTCATCACAAAGGATTTTGGATTCTGGGATTTTCTGGAAATAAAATGAACACTGTCTAGAAATAGTCCCATGTTTTCAACATGCTGTGCACTAGAAACTTTCTGCAATTTATAAATTATAATGGACATTTTATAGATTGACAGAATGGAAAAATGTCATGATTTACAAAAACAGAAATGAGAAGAAAAAAAAAAAGAGAGAGAGAGAGGAATCCTCAAGACTGGGGACATTTTTACTGCAAAATAATTGCAACAGTTTGCCTATTACCAAAACCTACCCACAAAGGCATAACCAAGTGGCCTGTCAAGGCATGAAACTGTTGGAAGCTCTGAGCTCCAACACCCCATTGACTGCTATACAAAATGAGTCTTAGTTAGCAGCTCATTTGCTTATTTATTTATACATTTATTTATTCCTGTCTACTCTCTTCAAGGTAAAAAAATCAACAGGCTATTGATGACTCCTTATGCAAATATTAACACTCCAGACATCCCTTCATATCATTTTAAATGTCAGGGATTTATTATGCTATATATCTTTATTGTCAAGAACATTAATATTACAACACCATGAACACATAATAGTTCATGAATCATAAATAACAAGTTACAACTCACATTCTCTCTAGTATGGGCCTAGAAACAATTAATGACTGAAGAAATAATCTTAATGAAAGCACTATTTGATGCCTGTTTGTATACTAAACAGGGAAGGAAGTATATTATTATTACATTATGTGTCCTTTTTGTGTTACATATTCTGAAAGATTATATTGTCCTTACTATTACAATTCCTAATGGTGTAATGTCCAAAGTAATAAGTTTTGCAAGGGGAGCTAGCTAGAAATGCCACTAAGAGCAAGCTCTGATTTCTAAGATTTTTCTTACTCTATACTAGGTTTTGCAGTGATTACTTGCTGATGCTATGACTGATGTTGCTAACAAAACTACAACCAAAAGTCACCACAAAATATAGTCACAGTAGTTTATGTTGTGCCTGTGTTCTGAACCTTAAGTGTGTTTTTTTTTTAATCACATCTCAGCTGGAGAAAAGTCCATTTGCAAATGAACCCAGAGATCAGTCTGTGAGCAATTCTCATCCATGTCAGGGAAAAATTCATTTCCTCAGTTGAACCTGCTGCTGAAGGCCCTCTAAAGTTAAAGTGGTTGATTCTGTATCTGGCTGAAGCAGATGAGACAATTCGTTCCACTGACTGTGCTGTGGGAGTGATTGCTTGCAGCAAGGGAGTGATAACAAATAGCTGGCAGACAGAGACGGAGAGAAGGAGCTACCCTCAGCCCTTGCAACATGATTGTCCAGCCATTGCCTGAGACTTCTGGACACTGAAGAGAGAAGGATTTGTCTTACCCTTCTTGTCCATGTCAGTCTATTTATAGGGACTAAGCACTTGATAAATAAATGACTTGATAAAAAAGGGTTAGCATTCTATAATTCTATGATTCTTTGACCTTCCTGCATGGGCAGGGATGGAACCACAAATAACTATCCCTGTGCTGCAGCATCTCCCAGGACTAAAAGAAGAGTGGGATATTTATGCATCACTTAGTTCTGGACTATGCCTTTCTTCTCACTCACTCCCTTCCCTTGTCTATGAAAGTAGATTTTTAATCATTTTATTTTTCAGATCTATGCACAGTGCTATTTTAGCCAGATTTCTACAGAGAAATCTTGCTGTGATCAACCATTTGCTCCAGATTCTTTTCATACTTTACTGGTATTTGTTTTATCGTTCCTGATTTTCTTCAGCCTAAGTGCCTCATCCAGTACCATCGAAATCAATGGAAATTCTAAAAGTAATTTAAATAGATGCTTTTAAAAAAGTAGCCAGGAAAATGAGAACAGGCCTATATTCTCAGCACCACCTGATGTCAACATACATGTACTAAAGCCTTCAAAATAATAGGTATCAAATGTTCTCAGAACTCTGGTGTAAAATTAACATTTGCATCAGCTGTTCTGTCGAAGTCAGCAAATCATCCACTGGAAATTTCAGGTCACCCAAGTCTTTCTTAAAATTGGAATGAAATATAACCCTCCCTAAGAAAAATATTTTCCATCTGATTTGTGCTTTTCCATTTAGAATGTGCAATCAGTATCCTTAAGACCTCCTGATTTAGGTTAAAACTATGCACTGCCTTGAGAAATACTTTTTTTTTCTTTGTCAATCAATGGCACTAAAAGGAAAACAACCTGGATATGTTTATCACTAATTTCTGCATTATAAAGAGAAATGTAAACAGGCTTACGATGTTCATAGCGATTTTTTAGTAACAAAGGGATTTTTTATTATCAGACTTGCTATTTACTTATGAAGTTTGACATTGATCAGTTTTGCCTGAAGTCTTTCTCTGATCTAAGATTTGCAATTTAGAAAAGCCTTTGAAAACACTGTAGTTTCACTGTCAGTGGTATGAATAATTAAAAAATAAAGGCTTTCTGAAATATATAAAGTACGGAAAGATTTTTTTACACATTTTAAAAGTCAAGACAAGTTTTAGGCTATCTACATAGGACCCAAAGAAGTGTTTCAAAAGATATATTTTTAACATAGTGTATCAAAGTACTGTCACTTGATTTTTTTACAGCAAGGGTTGCCACGTTAGCAAGATTTTATAAATACTAGGCTTGAAAGTTTTCCATTGCAGCTTTTTGGTTATTCCTTGCAATTTTGGTTTTAGATCTACTGCCGAATCTCAAATGCTGATTCGTTTGACTGAATGACATGCTGAACTGATTTCAAAAGGCAAAATTATTTAATGGAAAAGGTGGATAGTTCAACATATGTGTAAGTATTAAAAACTACAAAATATTCTCTAGATCTTATGCATGCATTTTCCTACTTTATGCTCTGAAAAAACAAAACAAAACAAAACAAAATGCCATCATTATAATGATGAAAGTGAAACTAAGCAAACATAATTACAACAGGATGATCTTACACCAAGGACTGATAGAAGAAACAAAGCCACCACAAAATCAGTAAGGAAACATAATCCACTATTCCATTCCTGGTCTCCCAACTCTGGCCCTTAAAAGAGTACAAAACATCTTCCGAAAGCTAATGTGGGGAATAAAATTCATAACTGTTGAATAGCAAAACATGAATAGCGGTTGAATAGCAGTACATTTTCCCTCCTTGTGTTCCACAAATTGCAAACAAGACACTTGTCTTTTCTCCTTGTCAATTAACCGCTCTTTTCTCCCCCAACCCTCTACTTACATCACTTTTACTAGAAAGATTTTGATTTTGAAAGATTTTTGTATTCTTACAGATGGGACCTGATAAACACCTATGTAAACTGTGAGCACTGCTTTCAGATTTCGTTTGGTTGCTAAGGTTCCTGTTTTATTTCAGAGATGAAGACAAGATAGTGACCCTGAAGACTGTAGCTTGACCACACTGGTCAAGCTGAAAGATTAGTGCTAAATTTTGTCCTTCAAAATCACTTTTTATTAACTATTCCTTTCTAATATTATCATTTACATTCAGAACCATGAAAATGAGGGCTTAAAAATCTTAGACATCATTTGTAAATGGGAAAACAAGATGATTTTCAGTCCTTCTCACAGCTCTGTTGGCAATAAAAAACAGGTTGAGTTATGCCAGTCCTTTTGAATACCTGCCCATAGTATCAGCCTGATCTCCTGCTGCAACCCTGGACAATTCTTCAGTGGAGTCAGAGAGAGCAGCCAGAACACAGGGTAGAAATGGGAAAGCCAAAGATGGAATGGTCATCCGTAACATTCATCTGTCTCTGTTAGTGTTTTGTTTTGTGACAACTACAGGAATTTACTGCATTAGCATTCTGACGTATATACTTCTCTTGTCTCCAACCTGATCCCAAATACTTGAAAATCACAAGTCTTTATAAAAATGAAGATAAGTATCTTTTTGTCCTAATATGATGAATACCTTTGGAGCTCTTGGGCTTCACAGAATTACAGAATGGTTAAAGTGTAAAGGGGCTTCTGGAGGTCATCTGGTCCAAACCCCCTGCTCAAGCAGGGATACCTAGAGCTGCTTTCCCAGGAATATGTCTAGGTGGCTTTTGTAGCTCTCCAAATAGGGAGACTCCACAACCTTTTTGGCAACCTTTGACAGTGCTCTGTCACTTGTACAGTAAAGAAGTGTTTCCCTCTGTGCTGCAGCTTCTGTCCATTGCCTCTTGTTTTGGCACTGGGCACCACTCAAAAGAGCCTGTCTCTGTCCTCTTTGCACACTTCCTTCAGGTATTGATAGACATTGAAAAGATCCCCTCTCTTCTCCAGGCTGAACAGTCCGAACTCTCTCAGTATTTCCTCACAGGACAGGTGCTCCTGTCCCTTATCAGCTTGGATATGCTCTGTTGGACTCTTTCCAGTCTGTCCATGTCTTGCTTGCATGGGGGAGCCCAGAACTGGACACACAACTCCAGGTGTTGCCCCACCATTGCTGAATAGAGGGGAAGGATCACTTCTGTTGACCTACTGGCAATAGTTTGCCTAATGCAGCCAAAAATACCCTAAGCATTCTCAGCAGCTCCTGGCGTGGATGCCATGACCTTGCCATATACCAGAAATTGTCGCATTTCCTGGATACCACTGACAACTGGATTATATTTCATCCTCACTTTATTTCTGAAATGCCAACAGGCAGATCACATTGTTCAGCTTGAACAGAACAGCTCAAATTTGTAGCATGTTGGAAAGCTGGAAATCTTTGATTTACCATCATGTGCTCGTGTGAGGAAGCTTTAATATCAGCCAGCTATCATGCTACCACTTCATGTCAGCCTCAGATAAAAAGAAAGTACAAATATTTATTTACATGACCTATCCTAAGAAGTGTTGTAAAGGAGTAATCATCTTCTAGATATGCCAGTTTTTCTCCTCTGGCCATAAAGGGAAATTTGAATGTTTAAGTTAAGAAAGATGAACCCACCATCGGTACATACATTTCAATGCTAATTATTTGCTCAAACTTGTATCTATATATAAACTTGTACATAAACATATATCCTGACAGCAACATCCATACTGAAGCATTTAGCTTATTATTGTTATTAACTGAGAGCAGACATAAAGTTAGTCAATTATTGGGGATAACAACAGATTTATTGTATTTCTGTTGTATAGTTGTTGGCTAATATTTCCTTGGCCTGCATATTTTAGGCAGGCCCACCCTCCTCTCAAAGAGACAAATTCTTATCAGTCTTTTATTCAATCCTCACATTAAACCGTTTCTCTCATTCAACTGAAATAAAAGCTTTTCTGTGGGATTTTAGTGATCATATTCACCAATCAAATATTTAAAGTTTATTTAAAGAGCAAGCAAATAAATAACTACCTTGATTGATTTATGGCCAAATTACTAAGAGAAAAAGCTTGTAATGGGATAAAATATATGCACCATGTACTCTGAATTGATGAAGGACTGCTTGGTCATCTACTCTGGCCACCTGCAAACCATAGGCATCAGCATCATGTTGCAGCAACAACCCATGGAGGAGAATTTATATTCTAAAACAACAGCTTGGATTAGAAGACTCCAGGGAGCGATTCAATGTTCTCATATGCTCATTGAGAAGACATCCAGAGCCAGAAGTTAGTAAAAGTGAAATGTGATTTTATGTATGGATTCTATCCTCATTTGAGGTTTAATGATTACTCGTGATTTCATGTTATTCCCTTGGGACAGAGCCCAGGATCTTCTCCTGGTGCAAGGCAAAGAGACTTTCTTGAAAAACATTGCCAATGGTGTTTCCAGTTTGCTTGACCTATGGGTCAAAACACCAAATGGGGAAGCTGAGTTCTTTCTCACTGTAGAGGAACAGAAGCAACTTGCATGCCTTAGGTCTTAGCAAACATGTTATGCAGCCTCCTACTCTCCATCTCTACTCCCCATCCAAACCTAATGAATCTTACATTCTCGGTTATACAATATCCAGTTTCATACCACATTCACTTTTTACCGCAATCTAATATGAGAAAATCCAGACAATTTCCCAGTCCACCTTCCTCAGTGCCATTGGATACATCCCATCTTGCTGAAAACTTGTATTTTTACAGTTGGCTTAATGTTCCCAGACTCTCTTTCTCTACTTTGGGTAATGCTTCACTCCCACAGATTCTGCTACTAGCCTCAGGAACCTGGGAGGTCTAAAGGCAGGCCTTACATGTGAAAACCTCAGCAAAACTAGGCACACAAATAAAGCTGTGAACTGTAATATCAGAGATGATTTCCTAACTTTCAGCACCAAACAGTACTGTCCTTTCTTGGATCAGACCAGAAAAGTCCTGCTGGAAAATGTTTTAAATCTTGGTGGTGGCCAGCTTCTGTAGGGAATGTTACAAGTAGTTATGAATCACACATGTTCTGTCCAAACCATAGGTGTGAACCGCCTAGTGGCTAATTTGAGTTGGGTGTGTTAATCCCAGTGCACTCCACACATACCAACCCTTTCTCACTGCCTAGACTCAGTTATTGAATGGAAACATAGAAGCTGGCAGAGCCAATAAACTATTCCTGTAATGTAGATTAATATTTGAAAATTGTATTTGTGCAAGTTTCTTACAACTTCACTACACAGCTCGTAGAGTGGGTACAACCTGCAAATGTGTTTTATGACACAGAATATTCTACCATCCCTACGTGGTGGGAGCTTTTTATCACTTTTCCTGTTATCCATTCATTTTAAATTTAGAGCTTCTTTTTTTGCTAGATGGTGAGGAAACCTAGTGAGTACTGGATGTAAGAGAGAGAGAGGTAGCTAAACAATTCTTCCTTATGTTTTTGTTTTATAGCAAATGGTAGAAAATCAGATGTCAAAATCTAATAACATTTGTAAGGGCCTATTGCAATCTGCAATTCACACTATATTTTTGTCTTTTCATTATTAACAGAGTAAACAATTCTTAGC
Source organism: Anser cygnoides (assembly GCF_040182565.1). Taxonomy (NCBI): domain Eukaryota; kingdom Metazoa; phylum Chordata; class Aves; order Anseriformes; family Anatidae; genus Anser; species Anser cygnoides. The sequence continues at coordinate 89,807,062 of NC_089875.1, forward strand.
CCAAAATATTCACTGACTTATTTTCAGGTGTCTTGTATACTTCATATGTCCTATTGTTTATATTAAGTGACAATGCTAATGATGTCTTTAGGTTAAGTTAAAATCAAAGAGTAGCTTCCCTGTGTTTGAAGGGTAATCTGTTATGAATCCCTGAAATGAGGATAGGTGAATACCATACATTTTTTACCTTAGCATTATCCTTGGAGTATTGTAATTAGGAACAAATTGAACAGAGCAGCAAAGCTAACTTCCTATGACTTTACATGAGAACTGCAGACAGCCACAGAGCTGTCAGAGCCAGAACTCAGACTTCTCACCCCATTACTTCAGTGGAAATGGGTGCGATACCAGTGCCATATAGTTTTCTGATTTCTCCTCTTGAGACAGTTCAGGCTAATCCAACCTGCACTACAGCTAAAGAAGTGAATATGTAAACTGTGGCTCCACTACTGCACTCATTTCTGTGCTATGCCCAATGTGTTCACATATAATAGATACTAACACACCTTTAGACTTTTCTTCATCAAACTTTCAGCTGTAAACCAGATTAAACTCTATCAACTGTAAAAATTATTAGAAAATTGGTTTTCAAGAAGATAAAACATGAACTTTAAAAGACTTTCTAACAATCCCTACTCGCTTAGAAAAAAATAATAATAATAAATAAAAAAAAACATTTTCATTTCTTTCTTTTGCGTTGCAGGTAAATGAACTAGACTTAAAGCTTAAAAATGATTCTCGGTCTCTAGCCACAGATTTCCCCAAGTCTGTATATCTCAGGTAAGAATTCAGACGTCTAATCTTCAAAACCAAATTTGGTGTGGTATTGCAGGTCGATTTCTCTACCCAAAATTTGGAGTATATATCACATGAATTGTGAATCAAATTTAAAAGCACCATCTCTCCCAACCTGTGTGATTCCTCAGTGGATCTGTGGATGCTCAGAAAATTACTATTTTAAAATCTTTATTTATTTATGAGGCTTTTACTTGATTATTTTTTTTTGTAGTCATAGCCTAATTCTGTCAGTCAACCAATCAGTTATGCCCATTTGCCAAAAAAGAAAGGTTTCCACATTCAGCTGTTCCATGAACACAACATAAAAACTATATAAGTTTCTTTGGTCAGTCATCTCAAAAAGTCACTAAATGTAGATTGTTTGTTTTACTGATGAATCTTTGCCCCAAAACACTGCATACAGAGCATATGGTTTGAATTTTCTGTATATGTGTAATAATAAAATGTTCCTTTATTTCTAATCAAAACACGTCCTAGTACATTTTAGGACACTTTTCTTCTTAGCCAGCTTGAGAGTTGATTTGTATTTAGCTAAATGTTCTTTTTTATAGGAAGTCCAATTCCATTCTGAAGAGACAAACATCTCTGCGTTCTTCGGATAGTGTGCATTGCAGAAATATCAGAAATGTGTAGTGTTATTTAGGAATGTGTACATCCAGAAGACTATGCATGCTTTCCATGCCTGCATAATCTAAACCAGAGCATACAATTTGAAATGATCCTCCCTATTACCCACCCAGTGCTGATTTAACATTATGTCTTTCCGAATCTTTGGCACTCCAGGAGCGTCATTCATCCTGGGGCTGACAAGGCTGTCTCTGAATGCTGGGATTCATTTCACTGACTTGAATGAGAATGATCTTGTGTCCAGTGCCTGGCTGCTACCTGCAGCTGTCAGGAAGTGGTGATCAAGCAGAACCACCAAATTTCCATGTGGGGTCTACTTCAGTCCTTTCTAAGAAACTAAGTTTAATTGGATAAACTGAATGAAAAAGGAGGGACTGTAACCATCCCTAAATCACAAAGGTGAGAGCTTAGTCCTTAAATAAGCACACTGACTGTTTTTGTTTGTTTGTTTGTTTGTTTTTGTTTTGGTCATTAAACTGAGCAGTTAACAAGTTTATTTACCTTCTCTATATGGTTAATTGGCATTTGCACTGGAGTAGTTTTGGAGAAAAGGGATAGTTTTGTCATTAAGGTTGGGGATTGGGATACAGTAAACACCGGATCATTTACCAGTTCTGCCACAGAAACATTATGCTACAAATGGCATGCTATCCAACTTCTTTGTACCCTTATTCCCCAAATAGGGGATAATATTGTTAAGATGTTGCAAGGCTCAGTTGTAGGTTTCTAATATATACAGGCATTATGATGAGGAGGGCCAGTAAGTAAGCAGACAGTGAAGATATCCTTCTCTGGAGAAATTTTCACTGAATGTGAATTTTGCCCTTATAACAGTAAATTGCAGTCTGTAATGACTTCAGTAGTTGGCAATTTGGTATTAAAACCAGCAGGCCCACAGTACGGGCAGATGCATCTGTAGCTATTATTTCATGCAGCTGAGATCAGGATTTGGCCCTTACATTTAAATTATCCTGATGACTTCTGCTTCTAAAAATAATCTAGAAACAGATTGCTGAGGGTGAACAGTATGCTGAAGTACATGCCCATCTATGAAATCTTCCTTTTTATGAAGACTTAAAAGAGCGTTTGCCACAATGTCTCCCTTTTCTATTTCAGCTTCAGCAGTCTATGGCAAGAAGTGGTGGTGAACAAAATAGTTTGCCAGATGAACAGAAAACAGACCTAGCTTGATGTTGGTTATGGCCTGTTTACAACACTGGCTGCAAAATTCAAACCTCCCCCTACCCCTCCATAAGTCCGAGAGAAGAGTTTTATTTAGACTATGGAAAAGTGGTATTTTTCAAAGTACTCATCCAGAGATTTGGCTGCAAGGGATATTGTGGGTAACAGCATCTTTTGCCCTTTCATGAGTGCTTATAATACTGATACTTTTTGTTCTTGCCATGACTTCTGGCAGGAGATTCACTCTTTTGCCTTTTTGATGAAAATAACTACAACAGGAGTGTTTCTTTGACATATGTGAGTTTTGGACTCTGCTTTGTACCTCAGAGTGAGAACATATGTTGTCTCTGGAGGGCCTGTGTACATTAGCACAACATGGAGGGCTTGCTATGAACACCAAATCTTCAGAAATCACAGTGGGTTTGAGATTGTACTGGTTTGAAACACTACTGCAGCTCTGATGAATTCATTCTTTCTCTTCACTAATACCCATACTTTGTAACAGATATGCAAACCAAGCTGTGGTCTGGACTCTGTCTTCTATGTTCTTCCTCCCTTCTAACTGTTGTCTAAGACTCGATTTCATCCGTCATGGGGCTCCCACAGCCTCAGCCTGTTTATTTTTTTCAGTGCTGAAGATAGTAGGGATAGGGAACAACAATTTCCCCAAGGGCAGTAGGAAATATTAAATGACTGTGGTTAAAAGGCAGAGGAGATGGCTCATAGCTAACACAGCTAACACAGCTAGCTTTCGTAGCTAACACAGTTGTGGTTGTGATAACATTTTAATTTTGATTTATGGAGTTGTTTGTAGAGAGGGTGTGCATAGTAGATAGTTTCTCCATCCTTCAGTGGTGGTGAGAGGCATCAGAGCTAGAGTAATGCTCCTTCTGAAGCTGCCACATAGTGTGATAGGCTTCCCAGTAAACTTACATGGAAAATACACTTCTCCTTCCCAAGGATGAACAGGAGGACACCATAGGAACAGCAGAAGCTATGAGTGAATATTGTGGGGGTAGGCTAAGCTATAGAAGATCAGGGTCTTCACAGAGCATCCAGTTCACAGAATATAAATTCACAGCCTGTTACTCTTTTAAGTGGTCTTTGAAGCATGCTTTGAAGCACCTGTAATTCAGGTGTGGAAAACTGTGGAGTTTTTTTCATTCTCACTATGGTGCATCAGAAGGATCAAATCAAGTATCTGGATCAAATATACCTGTTTCCTAGTTTGGTGGAGTTGCAGAAAGAAGGCAAAAGAAAGCAGTTTGTAAATCAGGATAAAATTTAGAGATTATATTATAGTGCACTTGGCCTGGAATAAATAAAACAAATTAATTCCATTATTATCAGGAAGGGACTTCTGAAGTTGTTGACAATTGTTTTTAAAAATTACAAATAAAGAAAATGTAAGTCCAGTTATGTGATGAGACTGATTTTACATAGAATCTAAACAATGATGTAGAGTTTCTGGAGAATAGTACAACAAGCTACAACTGAATCTTCACAAAACTCAACTTTCACTTTTATTATGTAAATATAAAGTGTTTCAAAGAGTTGTGTATGTTCTTTACTACCTAAATCCAGACTAGGTCCATGTGGCTAAGCAGAGTAAGTTCTTTGTTTTGGACTGACACACTTACAAAGTGAAAGTTCAGTGATTTTCACTAAGAATTTTATATATTAAAAGCTTACTACTGTTCTGCCTACTGAAGCCCAGCCAGGAACAACAGAGGAAGGCACTGTGCTGATGTCATTGTCTAGAGCTGTTGGGACCACATTTATCAAACTAGACATGCTATGTAAGCTAAATAATGGGTTGCAAGTACTGAGGGTCTTAAATCTAGAAAGCCTCATACTGTTTTGATAGCTTTAAATAGAGCTCCACTTAAACTGGCAGTGAACCTAGAGAAAAACCTCTACACTGACTACACTTTCATCTGCATCACTGTTTTTCAGTAGCATAAAAAAGTATGTGAGTTCATGTACTGGGAATGTGTGGAGACGAGATTTCTAACCATACCTTTGCTAGTTCCAGAGGTTGTAATCTTGTTTGAAAACAAGTATTTGTTCTAAACTTGAGACATAGAGAACATTTGATATCAGTCTGGAGTGGTTAAATGGCTTTTCGTATGCATTGCCTAAAAGATTGCTGGTAGAAGTGAGTTATTTTTAAACCCCAAATCCACTAAAATATTGTTGACATTCACAGATAAATTCTGAGACGTGGGAGGAAAAGAAAGCACATAGCCTTTTTTTTTTTATTTAAAGTCTTATCCATTAAAGAAATAGTTTATAACTTATATATAGCATTGTTTTTATTTTGCTTAGATTTTGATTTTCTAAAGATGTGCGTTAGATTATCTCTCTATATAAAGCCACTGCTTTGTCCTTCTCCCTGAAAACATGAAAGCAAAAATGTAGGGTCTTCTTTCCTTTCCTTTATGGCTTCCATATAGGGTGGAAGATCGACCTGTTGTGCCCAGTGAGATAGACCTTTCTGCAAAGTCTAGAGGACAGCAAATTCAGTGAGAAAGTTGCTACTCCTTGAAGACTGTAGCATTTCTAGAAAAATCTCAACTAAGGATAATTCTAGCCAATGTTTTTTTCTGATGTTAAATTCTTAATTTCTGGTTGACTATCACTGCATTGCCTTTTCTTAAAACTTTGTTATATTGGTAATTTATGAGAGAGGAAGCTTCGTTCCCGACTCTATGCTGCTCAAGCCATCCTGGTGATAAGCATAAGTCCTTTATTGTCATTTAATTCAGTAGGAGCAGAAAGCCATATCTTCCACACAGATAAGTGCAATTACTTTAAAACTCCAGATGACAGGAAAAGAGAAATTGACTAAAAGGTGCAGATGTTCAGTTTACATTGAAATATACATACACATCTGTTTTCTGTAGGAGTTATTTGCTTAGCTCACCCATCACAACTGAAAATTTTCCCCGTTATGCTCCTGGGATTGGCATGTAAACTATGCAGCTTTATTAAAATGATGGTTAAAAAGTCATTGCTTGGGAATTACATCTTTTCCCTAGTCTAGAAAGTGAGTGCAGCTTTTGTTGCTGAAATTTCCATGTGGCTAGAGATCTTACTGAAACACGGAATTATCAAAATAAACTTCTCACAAACAAATTGTATGTAGTCAAGTTAATTGACATTTACTGACTGATCTAAATATTGTCCTTTTTTTTTCTCAAATAAACAATACCACTACCAGTAACAGCATCCCAGAACAATCTAAAGTATAGACAAAGATTTAAGGACATTTATTATCCTTAACATTCTCCTGAAATGGAGAACGATCTCATCTTCCTATATAAGTAGCAGGTGGGGTAGTATGTAAGTCTGATTCTTTTAGAAAGTACAGGCACAATGTGTCCAGCAGTTATAAGCTGTGAATAGAACACAGTTTTTACTACCTTTCTCTTGTCACTTCAGATTCTAAGAAGTATCCTTGAGTAGTATTACAATTTGTGATTGATATGGGAGGAAGACTGGCTAGAACAAGAAATAAGCTTTAGATCTATATTTCAATTACATTTCCTGGATAGTAACATTAATATTTTATCTTCAAAGTATATGAATTAAGCTCATTATTTAAGCTCATTGTACATATTCATAACTCCCCCCTCCCCCCTAAAATTTATAAAACTGATAAAGATAACAGAATCTTTAAAAGCATAAGGAAGTTCTCGAAAATGGCAACATTATTCTACTGAGAAACTTTGAAGCTTGCCTAAGTGAGCACACTCTTAGCCTCATTTATGGAACAAGTGCTGCATAATGGACAACCACACTGTTCATTCTGTGTGAGATTATTTTTAATAGTGACATTATAATGCTCTTAGATAACTGACTTTAACAGTTTAATCTTAAAAATCAGACATACTCTGGCTACTGCAGTGGAAACCTTTACCCTCAAAAACAGTTTAGAACAGACAGAATAAATAGCAATTGTAAGATATTGTTCCTTAAACTTACTTAGGTGGCAGATTCTTCTGGGAGCCTCTTAGAATTCTAATACACAATTAAAAAAAAAAGGGGAGAAAAAAAGTCATTTTTAAGCTTCTGACATCACCATGTTAAATTACTGTAGTAATGTAGTAAATGTAGTGTCAGTTGCTAGGAGAGAGACTGCTATATTTTTTTTCCAAAAATGGCTTAACTGTTTGGGACAAAGGAAATGTTTCTGAAGAACTCTCAGTTTCTTTTGCCCTTGAAGTGTCTCAAATTGTACAGAGTTTTTTCCTTTCCTTTCCTTGCCTTTCCTTGCCTTTCCTTGCCTTTCCTTGCCTTTCCTTGCCTTCCCTTGCCTTGCCTTCCCTTGCCTTCCCTTCCCTTGCCTTCCCTTCCCTTGCCTTCCCTTCCCTTCCCTTCCCTTGCCTTCCCTTGCCTTGCCTTCCCTTGCCTTGCCTTCCCTTGCCTTGCCTTCCCTTGCCTTGCCTTCCCTTGCCTTGCCTTCCCTTGCCTTGCCTTCCCTTGCCTTGCCTTCCCTTGCCTTGCCTTCCCTTGCCTTGCCTTCCCTTGCCTTGCCTTCCCTTGCCTTGCCTTCCCTTGCCTTGCCTTCCCTTGCCTTCCCTTCCCTTCCCTTCCCTTCCCTTCCCTCCCCTCCCCTCCCCTCCCCTCCCCTCCCCTCCCCCTCCTTTCCTTTCCTTTCCTTTCCTTTCCTTTCCTTTCCTTTCCTTTCCTTTCCTTTCCTTTCCTTTCCTTTCCTTTCCTTTCCTTTCCTTTCCTTTCCTTTTTCCTTTCCTTTCCTTTCCTTTCCTTTCCTTTCCTTTCCTTTCCTTTCCTTTCCTTTCCTTTCCTTTCCTTTCCTTTCCTTTCCTTTCCTTTCCTTTCCTCTTTTTCCTTTCCTTTCCTCTTTTTCCTTTTCTTTTTCCTTTTCTTTTTCCTTTTCTTTTCTTTTTCCTTTTCTTTCTTTTCTTTCTTTTCTTAAAAAAAAAAAAAAGTAATTAAGGGCATTTTTTAATACCATCACTCCAAGTAGCATCAGAGGAGGGATTGATCTGTTGGGACAACATGAGGGTGTGTAGGAAGATGCAGCTGGTCTACTGTGTAGCCCAGAAATCAATCCCATGGCTATTTTCACCCTTAGCACAATTCTATCAGTAGGTCAAGTAAGTTTTTGTTTGCTTTTTTGTTTGTTTTTCAGAAGTGCAGCTTAATTTTTTCCAGAGAAATTCAAGCAAGCATTAAGCTGTGTTGCTGCTCTCTGCATTTACAACTCTGAGAATATATTCTACTTAAATAGGAAAAAAAAAAAAAGTTTCCTCCATTTGTAGCCCCTTCCTCAATGTGACAGACATCTGATACAGGAAGGTCCTACAAGCTAAGGGGGAGAATGTGGGACCCTAATTCTAACATTTGCCCTCTGTTCTAGGTTTCAAGGACTCTTTCAAGAATCCTTTTGTCCATTATTTGGTAAAAATCATTGAAACTAGTCAGTTTGTTTTGGCCAAGTTTAAAACTGATTCAATCCATTTTGATCTAACTTTTAGTAGTTTCATTATCCAAACTTGTATGTATTTTGAGGGTTCATGCAATGTTGGCACAAGCGTTCTTAGTTTCAAAAGTGTTAAAACATCTTTATCTTTCACCAGGGTCTTATTTCTCTCATTACACCATAGAAAAAGAAGCAAAAGCTCCTCATGCTGCTGCCAAGTTTTATTCTCATAATAATAACAAGAAGCAAACTGAAACAAACAACGCAAAATAGGTCATTTCTATTCTATCTTGCATATATTCATATAATTTAAAAGGCTTACAAGACAGCTGGCGTTCTACAAAAACTGTCAAAGTGTCAGAAGTTAATTCTTATTTCAAGATCTTCATGAAGTCATATCAATTTAGAATAGGTGATTACAATTTTGATGCACACAGAAGAAAATTAAAGAGAATAACAAAAATTTGAGTACTTAAATAGCTTGATAATGTCTTTATCTGGAACATCACCTGTTATTAAGGGAGGTGGAAGGGGTGAGGGGGAAAGGGGAAAGAGAAAGGGGGAAAAGGAAAAGGGAAAGGGGAAAGGGAAAGGAGAAAAGAGAAAGAGAAAAAGAGAAGGGGGAAGGGAAAGGGAGGAGGGTATCTTTCCCAGTAGGACAAATAGCCACAGTATTAGAGAAAGAATAAAGAGAAATGTGCTTTAAAATATTTTCAATGAAGAAGAACATTAAATTAACTAAGAATGCAATATATATATTCTATCAAGAGATTTACAAAAATCCATGGCCTGTTACAAGCCATGGCAACACCATATTTACTGAGCTACAAGGCTACAGATTTTTGGCATAGTTTTGCTGATTTGGGGATTCCTAGTAATCTATACCATTCAGACTGATAAATTCGTCTATCTACCTATCTTCTGAAATGTCATTCCTACACAATGTTCATCTTTTACTGTTTTGTGAAGTTCTTCTCTTTCTCTTTTAATTTCTAATATAACTCTGTTCTGTATTTTCATGTTTCTGCTACACCATACTATTCGACAAAACTGAACTCAGAATTCAAGAGATTACAGATCATGGACTTATACGTGGCTCTAATACTTTCAGTGTTGAAATCTGAGTTTATTTACACTCAGTATCCAGAAGTGGACTGTAGAATCTTATTGTTTTTTTCATAAAATTATGTAGTAATTCACTAAATAGATGACTCTTGATGTACATACCTTGGGTTGAATTATTTATTTAGGACTGATCAAGTGGGTACACATTACTGTTTCTATCTGGGTGAACATGAGTCAGTTTGGCAATAACATGATCTTTTAAAATCCTGTTTTCATCACAAACAGTAGAAAAGTTGCTTTTCATTACATTTTAAAGCTTAAAGAAAATGAACACTTGGAGGGTTTTCAGGAAGTATAATACCAAAGAGTGTGTGCCTTTCCAGAACAAAATTATCTCAGTATTTCAGAAAATATTCACAGTTAAATTGAGTCTGAATTCAATCAGATATTTATGTTATTGTTTTCTCCATCTCTTTCTGAATATAGTTCAATGTGGTTGTAATGTTGAGTCATTTATTTGAAATTCCTGTTTCCAAATTTGATACCACATAGTTGTACTTTCCATGATAATGGCTATATTAAGGTCCATCTTGATTGGCACCATCAATAACAGTAATAGACATGTATCAAAGGGTAGGAGATCATTTTCCCCAAAATACACTAACTTCTATTCATCTATGATTCACCAGAGCTGTAATTATAGCTTTAAATTGTCTTTAAATTGTCCTTTTTAGGTTTAGATGGCCTCTAGCCTGCCTTTGATGGATTTATTCCATAAATCACTGTACTTTCATTTTGAAAAAAAAAAAAAAGAAAAAAAAAAAAGGGTTTTGACATTCACATTGGCTTGAGGAAACAAATTCCATCATTTTGATACTTGCTGTTGTCTTGTTTCACACCTTGACAGCTGTTAATCTGATTTGGTGTCTCCTAGTTCGCATATTATGAAAAACAAGGAAAAAGTTTTCTGTTCACGCTTTCTGTGCCCTCTGAGATTTTACAGACCTCTCCCATATCCTTGCCTCAGCTGTCTCTTTCCTGGCATAAGAGATGTACTTTATTGAATCACTCCTTTTACAGCAGCTTTCAAAACTCTTTGTCACACTTGTCTCTTTTCTCTGAATATTATTCAGTTCTTCTTCAGCATTTCTCAGATGAGAAGAACAGAACAGGGCCCTCTGTTCAAGACAGGGCTGCACTCTGGACTCAGTCACATAAGGAAATTTTCTCTTTTTTACTCAGAGCCCTTCTCTCTAACTCCTACTACTTGGTCTGCTTCCATGGCTGCTACTCACTATTCATAGAACTATGAATTATAACTCCCAGATCTTTTTTTCCTGAATAGTAATCTCTAATTCAGTTTGTCACTGAATATGCATGTGTATATGTGTGTGCAAGTAGTTTATTTAATTAGGATATATTTAGTTATTTTTTTTCTCTTTGTACGTTGCTGTGCATTTATCACTGATTTTCATAACATATTTTATTTCCATCATTACAAACCTTATATACAAATTTACTCCTATGTTGAGTTAATGGAAATTTTAAAGGAATTTTTTCATTAAAAATAAGTTGGTTGTCTTACTTCACCCACCTGTGACTTATTATTGTGCAGGATGAGAATAACTATTAATAAATTATTTTTTGTGGAGTATTTTTGTCTTCAGGAATAAAAATATCAATAATTTAACTTAATCTTATATATATTCGACATGAATTAGGAGAAAATTTTATGAAAGAAAAATGATCTACAACTGATATGTTTTTGTTTGTTTAATATGAAAATAAACAGTATTAATAAAGTTTAAACACATTATTCAAACAAAGCATTACCTGTAATTACTTCAAGGCCTTTTGACAATACTTTTCGTTACTTGGCTGTGTGCTTAGCAGAAAGAAGGACAATATTAAAATGGACATAATTCTGTCATTAGATACGGATATGAGAGGAATTGTGGAAAAAGCAAAGAAAAATGCTTTCAGACTATGTCCTTTTTGAATGTTCAACTTGTTTTAAATTGAGGTTTCAGGCAAGTTCACACCTTGTATAGCTGCAAAACTCCATGATATCAGACTCAGATGTTGAAGGAGGACGATTAACATCACCTTATTTGACTATAACACAAGAGATTGGTCTTCAGTAACATTATTTATGCAGACCTATGACACTGTAGTTATTTGTAGAAGAAAAACAAATAGTGAGGAAAAAAAAAAAGAAAAAAAAAACAACATTGATGAGTATTTGGACTAGTTAGGATTGTTGAAGTACAATGGGAATTTCATGCCAGAAAACATTATCTGACTATAGTCCCTCCTTTTTCAGGTTATATTAAGGTAGGATTAGCTGAGAAAATTATTTGAAATCATCTGACAGAGCTGTAAGTTTGATCCATCACTTTTTTTTTTTTTCCATAATGACTGATGAAAAGCTACCAAACTGGCTTTAAATCCTTACTACCCTCCAACTTGTAAAAGGAAAGGCTCAACTCTGCTGGGCACACAAGCAGGATAGAAAACCACTTTCCCCTCTATATACTCCACCGTTCAGGACCAGCCTTTCACCCTTAACTTGTTCTCAGCCCAGCGACTTGCAGCACCTTCCTTCGTTGTGTCTTCACGCTGAGTTGCAAGGAAAATTTCTTCCAAGCACCTCCAAAGACTGGCGGTCAGCCCACACCTTGCCCATGACCTTCCCAGCCCTGATGCACATTGCCAGCTCCCCACTTGCTGAGCCCATAGCTTCTCTCCTGCCCCAGGAGTTTCTCTCATCTGTGAACGTGTGGGCTGCTCCCCAGGAAGGTGCCACCTTGCTTCCCACCAGCTGTTCCTACCTAACCCAGATTGTGACAGGTGGGATATGGCCACCTTCTCCTTTGACCAGCAACACTTCTTTAGTAAAGCAGAACATATGGTCCACACAGAGTAAACCAGGTGCAAGTGAAGCATTTATACCATCTGTCATGATGTGTGAAAATAGAACTCTGACATGAGCTAGAACATCTCTTTTAGAAAGAAGATTGGACTGATAGTGGTACTGACTTTGGCAATAAGGTTTGAATCCAGATATATGTTTTTTCTTCCTGCAGCACTTTGGGAGTATTTGGAGCCAACTTCTGGGTTCAGGCTGTACCTAGGGGAGGGGCGGGGAGGAAGAAATCACTCACCATTTAATATGGAGCCTTGCAGTTCTGTCAGCAAAAAATGAGAAAAATATTTGCCACCACAAATAATTATTCAATTAGTGATTAACTGTTATTCAATCTGAATTTGAATTGGGTGCCTGTGCTCCACATTGTCATGTGGGTGAAGCTATTTCCAAAACTATACCTGCACTAGAAAATGGGAAAAAATGTTGAAAGGTTTTAAAACAAGGATTTTAATTGTGGTGATACATGCAGTTTTCCAGTAATTTTGAATGAAAAAATAAGTTTGAGGAAAATATAATTAAGTAGAGAAACATGTGAATAGTAAATCTAAGTCAAAGCAAATTCACTGTCCTATAAATCCTTTCAACTTTCAGAAACCTTCATTTTCTGTAATAGGATGAAACTTGGTGCATAGACAAGTATTCAAAAGTGCTTCAGCTGTGACCGTTTGGGAGATTACCTCTCCTAGTTAGAGACTGAACTGACTCCAAGGTGAGTTCAGGGTTGTGCTGTTTACTTATTTTAGGTGTGAGGTGAAATTTAAGAGTCTAGTTCTTTTCCACTGACATTTAAATTACCTCATTTTAACTTACAGCTGGGCTACAAAGAAAGACAATATGAAAATGAACATACAAGGCTACAGCTCTACACACTCTTGGTGTCACAAAAAAAAAAAAAAAAACTTAAAGAAGACCTTGTATGGTTTTGTTAAAAATGTAGATAATTTCCATATTATTAAAATGTCTTTAGGAATGTCGCAGTTCTTGGAAGAAATTAATTCAAGACAGATTTTAAAGAAAATGTGAGGAAGTATTTAGCAGATTACCCGGTGAATTTACAACTGCAGGTGTATATCACAACGATATTTTGCACTAAACAATGAAAGCTGTTGGAAGTACCAGAAAGTGAGACAATGGTGTAGTTCATCTCTGGACACAGGAGCCCTGTACACTGAGCAAGGGCAGTGTGTGAGCTGCAGTAGACTAGGTGCAAATCTCCCATCTTTTGGTTCTGGTATACATCCTGATTTAGTGCCACTTAACAGGACTGTCCCAGACCAGTCCTGCCATGAATTGGAAAAGAGAGTTTCTTGTAGGAGGACAAACTGGGGATCATTACAGTGCTGAAATTGTCATGTGCTTAGATTAGAACATTTGTAGGTTCCTCTAGATCAGCTAAGGTCTTCGGTAGGAGTGTTGAAGTAGTTGAAACAAGGAGACTTATGAGGTCCAAATTGCTACCCAGAGACACATGTGGAATTATTTTGAAGGGTTGCTCTCCAGTAATGTGTGAATGTTTTATAGGTAGTTTGGAATGCAGGAGTCTAGCTTGAGGTCTGGCAAATTTTATTAATCTCAGCAGTTTTGTAAAGCTCATTACTGGAACCTCAGTGACCTTCATGAAACTGGTGCCTTTCAACCATTCCTAATTTGGTCTTGAATGTTCACTATGGTGTTAGCATTTAGTCTTGCACATTTTACTTTGATGTAATCTTTCAGATAGACTTCATTTGAGATATAGCTAGTGAGTTCTTTTGTTGGTAGGATGTGGCAAAAATGCCACAGATCCAAGTTAATTTTAACAAGCTCATTTTAAAAGAAAGCATTAATTACAGCTGTTAAAATTAACTTGGATCTGTTTTTAAAGAAACCGGTAACTATTTTATTTTGGCCATGTTCCAGAAGGATACATATAATGCTTAAGGAGCTTTTATTAAAATGCTAGAAAAAAAGCCAAAACTTGGTTTGGACTGGCAAAGTTTAGGGAAATCATCCTGAACAAGGATGTTACTATTGTTGTTCCTAAATATAATTCTCATGTACGTTCTGTTATAATTTGAAATGGAGAGGATGAACATAGATGCAGAGGATATTTTTAAGAGTTTAATCTCTGGGCAAAAGATATATATATATATATAAATTAAAAAAATAATAATAATATTTGAAAATTTAAACAAAGGAGTTAACTGGAAAAAAAAAATAAATCTGTAGTATTTTACCAAGATTTACAAATTGCTTATGGAAAACACATACTGGATGGAGAATACCCATTAAAGTGAAAGAATAATCTGACGTGTCATTGCTGAAGTGAATAGTGAAATGGCTCATACTAAATGGATTATTTTCTTTCACACATTATAGTGTGTTTTTGAAAGAACAACAAAAAATGGATATACTGAAAATAAAAGTTTTTCTTTATCATTTTATAGATAATATTTTCTATTGGTATATAGAAAAATCTAGAGATTTGCCAATCAACCAAACCGAGGGATTTGCCAATCTATGTAGTGAAAATGAACGACCAGAAGAAACTGCCCTGGTATATAAGAGATATAACACAAATTACACATCTTAATTACAAGTAACTCCTCAAATGCTGGAAATAATATTGACATAGAATACCATAAAAGCTTGTAGCTCTTTGTTTGAAACAGTAAATCTCAATTAATCTCATGGGCTTCTCTTTCTGTAATTAGTTCTTAGCAGTATATACAACTGGATTCTGAGCAATGAAAATATGAGAACATGCATCTTCTTTCTGTGATGAGTTTGTACTAATAAAAGATCAGAGTATACAAACAATTACATTACTAACCTAAAGGTTTGTAAGATTTCTTTTATCTTTGATTCTTTTAGGCAGCAGACATTATCAGTAATTCTAATAAAGAAAAATTATTATTTATATAATTATTATTATCACCATCGCTGTTTGAAACAATTTAGCACTCTGCAGACATAAAAATGTACATTACTATTTGAGGTAAACTACAACTTTTTTTCTTTTTTTTTTTAATTCTATGAAAGTGTGATAAGAAGGTCTGACTCAAAGGGAGAGAGAATGAATCTAAGTTATAGAATTATAAAACAATTTAGGTTGGACAAAACTACTACAGGTCACCTTATGTAGCTCCTGTGTTCCATTGTGAGCTATCTTCAAGGTCTTTAGTAGCTTCTGTCATTAGACACGGATATAAGAGGAATTGTGGAAAAAACAAAGAACAAAGTGGTTCCAGACCATTTCCTTTTTGAATGTTCAACTTGTTTTAAATTGAGGTTTCAGGCAAGTTCACACTTTGTATAGCTGCAAAGCTTCATGATGTCAGACTCAGCTGTTGAAGGAGGACCATTACCATGTGTTTTGCAAACAGCTTGTGAAACCTACTGAAAAGTAGCCTGGGTTTCAGATTCAGAACAGTATGTGAAAATAGAAGTTGCACAATATCAAAGATTGTTTATAAAGAAAAATCAAAAAACTTGGAAAGTAGAAACAAGACTTTCCTAACAGAAATTGAAGTCTCAGGTTTGATCAATAATTCTGATTCTGATTTTCTAAATCATTTCTAAATAAAACAGTACTGGTATCAGCCTCTTTAGTAAGTGCCTTACCAAAATTTAAATGTATAATATGAAGTTGATTTTCACTATTTTCTGAAGGCCAGATTATGGTAGCATTACCAACATTGAATATTACCTTCCTGTCCACCTTACATTAAAAAAAAAATAAACTAATAAAATGGGAAAAGATATAAAAAAGAACCACAGAAGTTACTTGCAAGTTCAAAAAAGAGGACCTGTAGTTAGAAAGCTGCAGAGCTCTGCTCTTCAGTGTATTGAAAGGAAGGCTGTGAAGTGCTGTTTTCAGGATTTTCTTAATGAAAAGAAAACACCTGATGATGAAGTCTCTTTATGTCAGTAGAGCAAGACTACCTGGCAAAATGACATGTCATCAAAGAAAAGTTAAAGTCAAAAAACCAGTAAAGTTGATTTTTTTGTTTTGTTTTGTTTTTAAGTGAAAATGACAAGCTATTGAGGTGAACTCCTGTCCTGGTTTCAGCTAGGACAGAGTCAATTTTCCTCCTAGTAGCTGGTAGGGTGACGTTTTGGATTAGGATGAGAAGAGTGTTGATAACACACTGATGTTTTAATTGTTGCAGAGCAGTGCTTATGCTAAGCCAAGGACGTCATGCTAAACAATATATAGGGGTGGCTAGCTGGGGGGGGGGGGGGGGGGGGGGGGCAGCTGCTCGGGGATAGGCTGGGCATTGGTCATCAATTTTGGCACCCAACATGGGGCACAAAGTGTTGAGATAACAACAGATCTGACCAGAGTGTGCTAAACTAAAATTGGTATAAGTACTAGACCTGCTTAATAGTTGCTAGTCACGATGTTGATTGCTTTAATCTCAGGTCTGCCGTGCCTGTTTTGCAAATTGAGTTGTATAGCACGTTACTTACTGTATGTGCTCCCTGTTGTGCTGTTTATCCTTTCCAGGCCCTGGCTTAAGATCATTATGTTACTGTGTGGTGTAACACTGGCTTATGATATGATGAAATTGCTGGTCATGAGACTAACCTGGTATTTGTACTCAGCACTGTCGTCGACTCTATACTTTGGAAACCATATCTCGGAAACTATCAACAATTACACCTATTGCCTTTTCTTTTCAGGGAGCCAATCTATGGAGGGGACAGGGGGAGATATTTTTTCCTACTTTTTCACTCTTCCTTTCTCCTTCGCCCCCCTCTTATCCTCCAAGCTAGTTACGATAGTTCTTCAAGATTTTGAATATCCTTGGGATGTTCAGACCAGCATGTTCTGATTGTTATGTCTTCTGAATGTGCTTCAGATTTTGTTTAAGGTTAAACAACTACTTAGGAATTCCATCCAGAGATGTCCTGAGGTGGGATGGCTATGAATGGCAGGGAGTGTGGGAGGATATGGGCAGGTTTCTAGAGCAGTGGGCACCTCCAGTGTTTTGGAAATTCACCCCTGAACAACTGCAAAATCCTAAAAAATTGTTAGAATGCTTGAAAAAGAGGTGTCATCACTCTGGCAATTCCAAAGAGACACAAATCACTGCAGTGTGCTGGGGTCTGGCCTATGCTTATCGAGCTGCAATCAGTGCTACTATAAACCTAGTGACAGACCCTGTGGCCACTCCAAGTTCTGTGACAGGCCCATCAACCACTCCAACCCCTACAATGGACCCCGCAGCCGCTCCAGCTCCTGTGGCCGCTCCAACCCCTATAATGGGCCCAGCGGTCATTCCTGCTCCTGTGATGGGCCCAGTGGTCGTTCCAGCTCCTGTGATGGGCCCAGCGGTTGTTTCAACCCCTGTGGCTGGCCCAGTGTGTATCCCAACCCGTGTGGCAGGCCCTGTGGCTGGGTCAGAGAAATGAGCTGTAGAAGTGCAAGTTGCCCCTGTAAACAAGGTCAAAAGATGGTATAGAAAATCAGGTCGTTTTGAACGCAGAGAAAATTCTGCTAAGGCTAAGTATAGAGAAGACAAGGCTGGGCCATCAGAGGAACAGGAGGATGAAGATGAAGATGTCGAAAAAACAAGAGTAACTACCCAAAACCCATACCAGCGTGAGCTATGAGATGTGCGAAAAGATTTTGGTCGCTGTATAGGTGAGCAGCTTGTCACCTGGCTGCTCCGGTGCTGGTACACTGGAGCCATTTGTCTGGAATTAGAGGGCAGGGAAGCTAGGTGGCTGGGATCCCTTGCTAGAGATGCAGGCATTGACAAAGCAATTGGAGATGGAGCACCACCTTACAGCCTCTGGAGGTGTCTCCTGTCAGCTGTGAATGAAAGGTATCCCTTCAAGGAAGAACTTGTATGTCTACCAGGCGAGTGGACCACTATGGAGTGTGGGACTAAAAGGACTGTTTTGGTTTAACCTGGCCGGCAGCTAAGCACCACGCAGCCGTTCGCTCACCCTCCCCTCCCCCCTCCCTTTCTGGGATGGGTGAGAGAAATGGGAAAATGAAGCCTCTGGGTTGAGATAAAGACAGTTTATTAAGACAGGAAAATAGTAATAACAATGATAACAGTACTACTAATAATACTAATAACAATGTGTACGAAACAAGTGATGCAGCCTATCCCTGAGCAGCCGCTCCTGCCCCCCCCCCCCCCACACACACAGCCCACTAGCCACCCCTATATATTGTTCAGCATGACGTCAGATGGTATGGAATACCACTTTGGACAGTTTGGGTCAGCTGTACTGGGTCTGTCCCCTCCCAGCTCCTGCTGCACCCCTAGCCTTCCTGCTGGCAGGACAGAGTGAAAAGCTGAAAAGTCCTTGGCTTAGTGTAAGCACTGCTCTGCAACAATTAAAACATCAGCATGTTATCAGCGCTCTTCTCATCCTAATCCAAAACATAGCACCCTACTAGATACTAGGAGAAAAATTAATTCTATCCTAACTGAAACCACGACAACTCCCAAGGCTGATGATGGAAAAACTCTCTTTTTGTTCTTCAGTTCAAGACTGAGTGCAATTCTGAATACATGTCAGCCAGACAGAAGGCACACAACAACAAAAAAAATGTAAGGAGCTTAACACATAAGACTTTGGGTGAAATGTAAAGTCTCCTGAAAAACAGAAGTATGACCTGGATGTTCCAGTGATCCCTTCTGACCTACATGCTATGAAATTAAAACAAAACAAAAACAAACTATGAGTCATATCACTTCTGATGTAATAGTCTCTCAAATGGATTTTTTCAATCCGATTAGTTTTGTAATGCCGTCAAATAAATTGGTCATATTTTCCTGGTACAATTTGTCCTTTACTTGCTTTTTACCTCTCTGCAAGTTTCGTGCATTAAATTATACCTACATTTGAATTAGTGGAAGCATTTTCCTGAAGAAAGAAATGGGATCAACTGAATACTGCATAGGTCAGCTGAACAGGTCATACTGATCATCTTCTGATTTTCAGTTTGATTTACCAGCAGATAAACCTTCTGTCAGCAGGGCTTTTCCAAGAATTTTTAAATATTATCAGACATTTGGAAAGATCACTTCATAATACTTAATTTACACACAGTCTGGACTGGTTGTTTGTGATATATATAACTGTATGAGTATTGCTTTTTTTGTTCTTTGACAAACGCCTTACCTCTCAAAAAGGCTTGTCCAGGGAAGCAAGAAAAAGAGGGTAAGACTGACTACTGGAAATATGTACTGAAAACTGTAACAGAGAAATATATATATTCCTTTTTTGTGCCTCTTCCCTCCATTGTCTGCAGTTTAGGTAACACAGAGTGATTGCCTTGAATAGCTTCAGGCAAGCCAGTGAGGAGTACTTATTGTGCAAAAGGAAAGAAAATAAGGGAGAAGGGAAAAAGAGAAAAAGGAAAAAGAGAAAATGGAAATTTCTGTGATTAGAAAGTTCACCCAAGAGATAGAACACATCAGTTACACCATCAAAAAACAACCAAAAATTAAAAAAAAAAAATCACTACAATAGACAAACTCAGAGGGTGGTGAGGCACTGGAACAGGTTGCCCAGAGAGGTTGTGAATACCCCAACCCTGGAGGTGTTCAAGACCAGGTTAGATGAGGCCCTGAGCAACCAGATGTAGTGGAGGTGTCCCTGCCTATGGCATGGGGGTTGGAATTAGTTCATCTTTGAGGTCCCTTCCAATCCAGGCCATTCTATGATTCTGATTCTATGATTCTATAATCTTGTGATACAGGATTCACATGGGACAATGGTACATCACAACTTCCTTGTGCTTGCCTGCTTACAGTATAGTTTCAATTGTGCACTGGTCTGCAAATGACTGCATATCATCATCACGAAGTTAATAAAGACTTAATAGTGCTTATCTATTCATTACAAAAAGTTTCCCCTGTTCTCTACCATCAAGGAATTCACCAATGACCAGTGCAGCCCAGCTGGCCTATTGATAGGGACTGGAAACATCCTCCCAGGTTGAACTGAGTTCCCAACTATGACAGGAAACCACAAGCTATGTAAACAAATGGGAAAGGAGATATCCAATTCTGTATTTAGTAATTTTTAAAACAAAGAAATACTCTGACCAATAATAGACAAAATTAATACAGATGAAGGATTTATGGAAAAGTTGGTTAAGGATGCATTTTTTGTTGTCTGATCATAAGAAACACATTTTGTCTTATATTTGCCAAATTCCTATAGATTTTTTGAGAGATCCATGTATATTTCTTCCTTGAATTGCTCTCTTCAGAGTTTTAATGATTAACTATTAAGATATTCCAGGTGTTAAATTTGTCGCAGTTTTTGGCACGTCTGTTTTATGCAGGGTTAACAGTGAACAATATGAATCAAATCTCTATTTACATAGCTGGCAGTTGTATCATATTATTTCAAAGGAAATCATAGGTTATACTACAGTTATGTAAACTGAATATTAGATGGTACTCTCAGTTCTTCTGCTACTTAATCTTTCTAATTATAGTCCATAAAGCCAAGAGACACTCACATGCATTTGAAAACGCTCAGATTCCTGTTATCAAGGAAGAGAACCTGCCCTAACATTTCAGCCCTGTGGGAAAAGAAGCTGTGCATCTGCAGCTTTGACCACGTGGTCTGCTCTTGGCATCTGTCCTGGAAGAGGAAACAATAAGATATATTTTCACACTAAAGAAATCAGAACAGATTGCACATAACACTGAAATTCTGTTTCAGAGGAAAGTTGAAGATTTGGTTCCGTTTAGCTACTTGAATTTACGTTGGCAAAACAAAGTGCATGCAGAGATCCATTCACAGGGCCAGGGTGGGCCTTTCTCACAGGTGCAGCCCACAAAAGTGGAGAAAAAGATGATGTTTTGAACAGATGGCTAACAAAGTACTAAGGATTTGCTCCTTTTCCCTCTTGTCTGCTCCCTGATGCCACATAACAGTATAGTTCCAGCTGAAACACACTACTGAATAGGTCCTACTGGCTGATGACCAAAAAGAGGACATGCATGCACACTAATTTAGATCTTTAGATCACTCTACAACTTCCTGAAGGGAGGTTGTGACGAGGAGCGGGTCGGCCTCTTCTCTCAGATAACTAGTGATAGGACTCAAGGAAATGGCCACAAGTTGCACCTGAGGAGATTTAGATTAGATATCAGGAAAACTTTTTCTCTCAAAGAGTGGTCAGGCGCTGGAACAGCCTGCCCAGGGGGGTGGTGGAGTCACCATCCCTCGCGGTGCTCAAGAAGTGCCTGGACAAGGTGCCGCGAGATATGATTTAGTAGCATAGTGGGTAGTATTTGTGATAGGAGGATGGTTGGACTAGATGTTCTTGTAGGTCCTTTCCAACCTTGTGTTTCTATGACACAAAGGAACCACTTTGTCTTGTTTTGGATCCCATAAGTGTCTTGGTACAGTATCCTAGAAAGAGGTACTACAAATGCTTAATTTCCATATTCACATGACTTCTTTTGACTTCTTCTGAAGTTATCCATGTCTTTTCAGAAAGTTCTCTTGAGTATACCAATTACAGGAAGACACTCAGCAGCTTACAGAATAAAAGCTGTAAAGAAAGTACTAAAAATATTTTGTACTTTATCATGCATGATTTATTTAACTGAATACCCAGACAGCTATTTCTGGCTTGAATTATTAAACACACGTATAATTCTTCAAAATTCCAAAGACAACCACAGTATCATACAGTAGGAAGCATATAATTTGACAAGGCTGAGACAGAGCAAAGAGTATAGTTTTACATGTGAGTGCCTTTAGTAGTTCTGTTTTGGGGTGATACTGGCAGAAACCATGCTGGAGCTAGAAATGGAGCAGTCTGACCTGAACCTGAACACATTCATCGGCTCCTGGAGAAGATAAACTAGTCTCACAAGTCAGGACATTGCAGAAAACATTTCTCTTTGACAAAAACAAAACAACAACAACAAAACCATACAAAAGATGCCTGATATGCTAAAGGCCCTCATTTATAAATCCTTGCAGGGAAAGTAATGTTTTATAAAAATTCAAAACCAGCCAATGAGAAACTTTTCCTTTCAAAATGAAGAAGGCTAAGAGATTTTGAATGGCTCTTTAATGAGCTTCACATTTACATTGATTTTTATATGGAAAATTCATACGTAGGATGATTCTGCATGGCACTATAGCAGTAGATAGTTAGAGAGAGAGGCAGTGAGTAAGCTGAAGGGAGCCAGAGAAAAGTCTAGCTCATATTGTCATGCATCTGCATTTATCCCAATGAAGTTGTACCTCTCCTACCCATGTATATGCCATGTATGATCCAAATTTGAACCTTTTATTTCTACACAAAGCTGCATTTTGTATATTGGTATATTCTCATAGAATATTCTCATATTTATTCTCATATGCTCGTATTCTCGTATTCTCACCTGCTTATACTCTTTACATAAATATAAACCACCAGTAAATTTTTTTAAAAGAACATACCATGCACCTTTTTGCATTGTGTTTTGTAATAATTTCAAGAAATACCAGAGAACCAGTGAGACAGACTTACAAAAACAAGCCTTATGCAGAAGTAATGCTCTTTCCTTCTTGTTTTTAACAATCAAACTAAATGCTTATTGCTTATAGCAAACTAGATTGCTTATTACTACACCTAAGAAATTAAGAAAAAAAAGAAAAAAAAAAGAAAGAATGAAAAGAAAAAGGAAAAAGGCTCTTAAATGCCACTGAGACTATTTCTCAGCTGTTTCAGATAACGTTTCTCATATATCATATAGACAACTGTTTTAAAGAAAAGTGTCATTTTAAAATAATAATATAGTTTTTGTCAGAGGTGACCAATATATCCTGATTGTGTTTCTTCTTGGATCATCAATATAGGATGGGTGGATGTGAACTTTAACCTGTGGTTTGCTAGTGTCCTTTGGCAAAAGGAACTCAAGCTGGAGATCATTCCTGAATTTAGTTTGATTGACCAAATGCTGTGCGATTTACCTTATTAGGAAAGATGGCTGACAGCAGACTCTGTGTCAGCATTCCAGATGAGTGCAGTTAGCCACTGACAAGCCTATGGGAATTGCAATACAGTATTTTAAAAGATGAGCATTCCATTGCCAATGCAACTGTCATTGCTCCTTGATTGGAATTGCATCTTGGAACATGAGCATTACTGGGTTTAGTATGCAGGTCATATTCCTTTTATATTTAATTTATGCAGGTGCAGTTTTCTTCATAGATATAGTAAACAGGAAATATTAGATACAAGTTTGATCGGTTTAAAATAACATCTCATACTGATTGGACTTTTAGGAGACCAATCTTTGGCTACTTCGTCATGCCTTACTTATTTAAAATCTGATTGTAAGAAACAAGAGCAACATTCTGATACAGAAAAAGCATATAAGAACACATTCACGGTAAATAACCACCTTGCAAACTCCCCTGCATGCTGAAGTGAGGCAATTTTTGTTCAAAGTATTTTAGTAGTAGAACTTCATCACCGGAACAGAGATGTAAATGTCACAAGCTTAAACGTTAGAAGCCTCTCTAGATAAATAATAATAATCATCATTAAAAAAATGCTCCTTTAAGCACTGTCTCTTTTTTGGATTTGCAATAGGGGTTCAGCACAACTTCAGCCATTGGATGCATGGTACCTTATTGGTTTCTGTTGGTCTTTGAGAAAGCCCTTCAGTGCTGTTTAGCATCCTAAAACCTTTTCACACACAAGTAAAGAATTCAGCCTTCAGCTTAACATACAGCCATGGTTTTTGGGACCTATCAAAGACATTACTCTGATCTTCTTTCAGGGAGTCTGTATCGCTGAGGTGCCTCAGCAGTAAGAGGATTCTCTGCTGCATGTAACACTGACGAAGGAGAGATGAGAAAGTTGCTGCTATGCAAGGTTTCACAGATATTGTATAGTTTCATCTTCCAGAAGGGGCTCAACCTCCTCGTAAATTTGAGCTGGAAGTAGATTAGGAGGAAGAGATCCCTCGATCAATCTAGGGTGTTGCATTGTGCCTGTTTAAAGAAAAGTGTTAGAAACCCTGCAGTGGGCTGGGACCCAGTCAGAGAAAGGGGAAACAGCAATTCTTTAGGGAGAATAAACAGCTTCATATTGATCCCAAATATGAGAACTACTGCTGCACAATGGCCAGAGAAGTTCAATTAATAAATGTGTAGTTTAAATAAACTGCATTCCTCCATTGTGTTTTCTCATTTCAACTCCAGGACAATGTGTGGAGGGCACAACATAAATTTCACTCCATTTGTCATGCAATACTTAAAATAAATATACGAGTCTTTTGCTGTAAAGGACAGGTCAGGTGTTGAACATTTTGAAAGGCAATAATGCTGTCAAATTTAATAACAAAAATTTAGAAGTGATCTAGCAGTTTCTACTCATAAAATGAGTTTTATTGCACTCAGATATTGAAGCAGAATTTTAAGGTCATTAACCTTCAACATAGGAAAATACCTTATATTTGTTTTTTTGTTGTTTTATTCTTTTGTTTTGTTTTGATGTGTTGTTTTTTTTTCCCCTGTGATTTTATTCAATCAAGTAAACTTTCTGTTTGTGTATTATTACTTTTTCAGTACAAATACTAGAAGTTTTCTAAGGCCTTACGAGTATATTAAGACCCAGAGAGTTGGTATTCATCTCAGAGAGACAGGAAAGGAACAGAAGAAGATATCTCTTCTCATTACTAGGCTGCCTGACCTGGCCTTTTGTGGGAAGTAGTTCAGAGCTTTCTGAGCTGCTGGTTAGCTGCAGCAAAGTACAGCTCCTGTTCCATGCTGTCTTTATCTGATTATGCCAGGGAAAACATAAGAAAATAATATATACCCAGCGTGACCATTTCTGGATCATCTGGAGTTTGCTTTGTGCAGTCAGCTTTTCCAGTTTGGCAGTGAATGAGCTTTAAAGACATTTCATTCTCCTCTACCACCCTATCAAGAGACACGCAGATAGCGCACAGTCTGCATGGGCTTCCAGGAGTATTCCTCTTCAACTATTTGTCAAGTGGAGAGTCACCACCATGCACCACCAGCAGAACCTGCCCAGTTGTGTCTTGCTGGTCTCCCAGACATCCAGACAGCCTTAGGGAGACCCAGAATCTCCCACAATTCAGCTTTAGCTCAAAATACTAAATGTGGAGAAGTTTGGACATCTATCTGGACACATTTTTTGTGTGAAATGTCCAGAAGCTGCAATCCCCACCCAGCCTCTCTGAGCCACAGAGCTGGCTGCATTGTTCCTGCATTCTTCCCCGCCCAAGGAGTTATAACAACCTTTCCATCAGGATCTCAGCAGCTCTCAGCTCTCTCCTACACTATTCAATAAAGAACTATGAAAGAAAGACCTCTGTGTAGTTCTTATAGTTTATGGCGGAATGATATTGTATACTTCCATTTGTTATCTAGACTTTTGGCTTACAAAATTGAGCTACCTTCTCTGTCCTGCCCTGCCTTGACCTACCCTTCCAGCTTATGTTTTTTTTTGTTTGTTTGTTTGTTTTTTTGGCAGGGAAATTTCAGATCATGTTAAGCTCAAAGGATGGAAACCACAAGAATGTAACAAAGTCATGGCAATCTTAGTTTAAATCACAACGATATGATGCCAAACATATTTGCTCCTGGTATTTATTCCCCGTAGTCAGAATCATTGCAAATAACAGCTCATTTAAAACACATGGATTAAGTCACTGACAGAAAGCAAAGCAAGAGCACTGTGCGCACGTCACACTGTCACTGGAAATTATCCACTTGCATTGCCTGAAAAAATATTTATATTCTTTGCTGCTTTGAAAAGACATGACAAGATGCTGATAAACAGAAAAACAATTATGTGACTTGTTATGCAAACAATATGAGTGACTCATTAAAACTAACAATCAAGATTGACTATAGTACCTATTTATTTTTGCAGCCCTCAAAAAGAGGCATAACTGAAGTAAAATTGATTAAAGACAAATATTAATTACTGTGCTTACACCAGAATTTGTCCTAAGTGTTGCAGTCACATAAGAAATCTTATTGTTCATTTCCTCTGGATCAGAAACTGAGGTAATTCTAGAAGAAATTGCTATGCTAAAGACTTTGGTGTATTTCACATTGAGAAAGGACTTACTCCTAAGGTTTACTGCAAAATATTCATCCAGCCAACTCACATAATAGTAATGATATCAAGCAGAAAAATATAGACAATATTTAGAAAAATATAGACAATGTTCAAGCGAGTGAACTATCCAAAAAAGCTCTCCTGTATGTGTCCTTGTCTCTGTTTCATTGATACTCTGCTGGTCAATGCAGAGAGAACAAGGGCCATCTTTACCTTTTGGAATTGGTTTGCATGTTGTTCAACCCTGGGCTGCCAGGCTGTGGTGTGGCTGGCCTCCTTGCTGAAGCTTTGAGGAATGTGTCCGAACAGCTTGGCTTGAGCACTCCATGACCACTGGGAACCTGTCGGTCCTAAAACTCTGTTTTAAAGCTTGAAATGAATCAGCTACTGTTCTGCATGCATACAGGCTTCACAGCCTTAAGTTATTCATGTAGGTGCAGTTATATATATGCCTAAAAGCTTTGTTTCAAATAGATTAATTTAGAAACATTAGCTGTATAAACACTGTAATAACAGTCCCCGTAACCTATCTGTTTGCCTTCAGAACTTTAATATTTTGCATACCAGCTTTTAGTGTTTGAGAATAACCCAGCATGTGGTTTATATAAATGGCACAACAGACCCAGAGAAGCTGTACTGTATGACATAACAAGTCTTTTTTTTTTTCCACAAAACCTAACTGCTGAAAAGGGTGAACCCCTACCTACTTTTGCAGAAAATTTTGTCATGAGGTTAGATCTCCAAGACAACAGAGAATTCTGAACAAGATGAAAAAAAAAAAAAAAAAGTTTTCCGAACTTCATTTTACTCTTTCTGTATTATTCTGAAAATTATGTCCTTTTAATAAATAAAACTATATATACTTCCATTGTGAAAACACTGCCACAACAATCAAGCAGATGTTCCTGTTCTATCTATTCTCAAGTATCAATAACAACAGAAAAATATCTTCCCTCAAATGCCTGTTTTGTCTCAATTAAGAATCACAAACTTTTGTTTTTATTAGGTGATCATTTTACAAATACTTGGTATTTTATATCAGTACTGAAAAAAATGAAAAATTAGAAAAATGATAAACTGCAAAAGAGATTAGAAGTGCTAATCTCAAATCCCATATTAACATGAAAAATGCAATACGGCAAAAGAGTAAATTTAATTATTAATAATGACCACATCACACCAAAAAATCAGCTGTGTGTGTGTGTGAGCAAATACTTTTTTTCCTGTAGGCCAATATCTTCATATATTTTGTGTTTAACTTTCAAATGATTGCTGCAAACTCATTTCAGCTTTTGTGTTTCTTGATTCACAGTGGAGTGTGACTAATCAATCATATACTACCTGATCTGCTTTTTGAGTGAATAGGTAAAACTGCTCACTTAAAAAACAGTAAATTGTAAAAATATTTTTTGAGATGAATTGCCAGACAAGTTATAATTATGTGTGAAACATTCTCATGAATAACTTCATAACTATTTGAACAGTCATGATCAAGAAATGATGGACCTTTGTAAATATTATGAAGTAAATTTTCTTATTTGTCTTCACAAATATCTTAAATTCATTGTCAGTGTTATTTAGCTAGCTTAATCTCCTGGTTTTGACATAAATCAATACTGTTGATGTGTCTAAGAATGCTGTGAAGACATATGTGATGTGAGAAAGACAAGGAAAAAAAAAAACTATGAATTTATGTAAGCTAGTACTTGTTTTATACATCCTAATTTTGCTATTTAAACTTTGAAGTGGCAATGTTTCATTAATAGCATTTTGTGAACACACACAAGTATTTGTATTTTCCTGGCCAAATGCTCTGTAATATGGGAGCTGTACATGGTCTGTGGATAAAAGGTAAGAACCAAGCTCTTGATCCTTGTCTTCCCCCAAGCAGAAGACAAAAACACACAGTCAAGTCCATTTGAAAAGAGATGCTGCAGACCTTCTAGGTCACCATTTAA
Source organism: Anser cygnoides (assembly GCF_040182565.1). NCBI lineage: Eukaryota > Metazoa > Chordata > Aves > Anseriformes > Anatidae > Anser > Anser cygnoides. The sequence goes on from NC_089875.1 coordinate 89,835,138, forward strand.
AGTTAGAGCCAAGTGTAAAAGTTATCCACAAAAGGAAAGGTTTGGGCAGAGCTGTAGTCACACCACTTCGTAGCAGCTACTCCACAGGCAGAGCGCCCCTTTGGAGAAAAGCTGCTATTCCTCATCCCCAGAAATAAATATGCAGCTGGGGTAGTATAGGGAGATACAATGCCAAAGGCCAAGGGGAAAAGGCACAAATCTGAAATAACTGGAGCCTCACAACCTTTACTCTCGGGCAGAAAACAAAATGTAAAAGTAGTTAGTGACTTCCCCCTGGTGGCAGTGAAGGGAACCATCTGTCTCCTAGCCCCGAGTATTGCTGTTCAAAATGTTACCGACAGCTTCAAGAGGCACATCTGGGCTCCTTGTACACTGGGGTGAGCCTAAGCAGACCATAAGTGACTACCATGTTCTGGCAGTGGCAGGGGTTACTCTCACCAGCCCTCCCACAAAATAAATAAATAAATAAAATAAATAAATAAATTAAAAGAAAATCAGGGATCAAACAGGGATAAAAGCCAGGGATAAAAAAACAGGGATAAATATGGCTGTGTAATAATGACAGCAGCAGAGCTTTGCTTTTTGTAAGCATGGATGATATTCTGTGAACTACTGAGAGAGGGTGGACTCCCCCAAAAGAAGACAAGAGCAGCTTTGCACACTTCCAAATGCAATGAGGAATATTTTAAATTAGGACTGGGGTGAGGTAGCAAATTCCTCCAGGTAAGTATAGGACAGAAGCTTAAAAAGGTATTGGGGCAAAGTTATGCACACCAGAGTCAAGAGAGAAAAAGTGTAACAGTGCATCTGTCTGTTACAAATCAGAAATGGCTTTACTCCAATGAAAGACCTAATACATGACCCAAACTAGGATTTAGCTGGTAGAGAAAAGTTGATGGGCTACTTTTTATGCCAGGAATATTAACATGAAAGAAACAACCTAAATTATTTTAAATATGTTTGTTGGCTAGTCACAGGAAAAGAAATAATGTTCTTAAGCTACAACATGGAAAAGGGGGTTAAAAGTGTGAGGGAAAATCCTATGGAGTCTGTGGGCTCTCCAAGCAGCAGAAATGTTTAGGAACATTTCCAACATCTGTCAGAAACAACAAAGACAGTTGATGTTGTCTAAGGCAGTAAGTAGACAGGACAAACTCATGAGATCTGTTCAGGCCAAAAGTTCTGTGATTTTGTGATCTCCCTGTAAACCAAAATGTGATTAAGACATTCAGGGAAGCACCACAACTATTCAGAAAACAGGAATGTCATTTGGTGAAAAATTTCCAGGTCCTTTTATTTTTTTTCTCTCCTATCAGGATGAAGCCAAGTTTCACAAGACAAAAAGAGTCAGAGAGTTCACTTGTTAGATGGTTATAGTGAGCTCCACAGTGGGTGGAGGACTCATGTAAGGTTATCTGCAGCCCCAGACAGGTCTCCGCTCTGTCTGGTTTGAGGCAAAATTTTGGAGATTAGATCACCCTACTTGATTAAATGAGCAAAGAACCCTCTACCTGGCTCTTTGGTCTTACACAGTGTTTGTTTTCAGGTGGACTCTTTTACCAGATATTCCAGCTAGGGCCTGAAGTCAACCATTGTAACTGTTGTTGGTTTTGTCATCTAAACAGATGCATTTCTGCAAAAATTATGGTTTCTCTTAGTTTTGTTTTTGTTGTTGTTGTTTTGTTTTGTTTTTGATTAAAAAAAAAAAAAAAGTTTCATTTGAAGATTTCTGCCCCACTCCAGGAGCAGCATAATGTACTCTTTTAAGTCTATTTTGATGTTTTGTGACCATAGTGTAATACTATGTTGTATAGACTACAGTGTAGTTCTATAGTCACACCTTCTGCTCAACAATGGAAAGATTTCTGAGCAGTTCAGATTAGTATATTAGTAAGGAGTCTTAAACTTTACACCCAGATTTTAAAAATAAAATAGTTTCTACAGACTCAAAGTAATTGACTCTAACAGCTTGCTTTCTGCAGAAGAGATTAAGTTCCATGGAAATGTGTTAATCAGCCTCTGAGGCCTGTATGTAATGATTACCATTGTATGCTTGTAACATGAGCAAAGAGCAATGATTCATGTGTCTGTGAGTTGCTATAAAAGCACAGAAAATCAATCATTATCAATTCATCTATTTTTGATGGTTGGTTTCATACTGCAATATTTAAACTGGTTGAACTTTAAAATAGAATGAGTTAGATTTCTGAAAATATAATTAAACCTCTACCTTTTTCAGTCAAGCTTAAATTCCTTCTGTGTTCAGCCTAAAAAAAATATTTTTATTTGAATTTATATTCCCTCACACTAATTTAGAAATGATATGATGAGTACATATATTCATATGTTGCTATTCCTCTGGCTCCAAAGCACATTGCAAACTATTGAGGTGCTGGATGCAATTGTAACTGACTGAATCAGGGTATGCAAGGGACACTGTGAATGCTGCAGATTTAGACGGTGGCTGCATTGTGATTATTTCAGCGGCACTGAAATTCAGCTCCATATGGAAAGAAATACAGTAACAATTTGCTGCTTGAAACAAAAAAACAAACAAACAAAAGGAACAACATGTACAAACAAATGCATCACCAAGTATAACAAGACAATCCAGGATTTAATTCATGGAAGAACCACTCATTAAATCTGAAGCCAGAAAAGATGACATTTTGTTATTGGAAATTTGGAACTACCTGGCAATTTCCTTTTGTTGAACATGCACGGACAGTCAGTTCAGCAATGGGTGTTGCTGAAAGATGCTCCTCACATCTACCAGAATTTTACAAGTAATTTTTTAATCCTTTCTCCAGATCTTTTGGAAAATCCTTCCATGCTTGCCTATCTTGGTAGAACATGTCTTGATGTCTTCTAGGCTAGTCTGAAGCTGTGTGATCTATCTGGGCACAAAGCATTCAACATCCAGGAAACTCAACCCAGGGAGAAGGTTCTTTGACATATTTTACCTGCAAATACACCATAGTCACCTCCCTACCTGTGGCTGACTATGGGTTACTGAGTCAAACTCAAGCTGACTTCAAAGACTCAGGTATTAGCAGCAGGTTTAACAAAGATCTGAATCTGATTTCTTTTACAAACAGTAATATAAAGAAGAGACAGTTAAGTATCTCTGGTTTAATTAGGGTAATATTCTGCATGGTCACATAAATGTGACTAAAGTTACTATGTGAAATATCACATGTAATAACAAGAAGATATAAATTTCACATTCTTAAGAGTACCATTCCAGCAAACACATACTGATACTTTTTTATCATAGAAACCAAATTGTTTAATAAAAACAAGATCGATATTGAACATTTGAGATGTTCTATTTTGAAGAGTTCTCTAACTAAATCCTCAGGCAGATTTATCTCTAAGCATTCTAATGCATATATATTTTGATGTTTTATACCTTAGCTGCTAATGTTTTCACTCAAGCCATGTCAGCTAACAAACTGTCTAATCCTACTTTCATGTCTCCCCTCATATGGTAACTCTTCAGCTCTAAATTACATACTATAATTGACTCAAACTAGGATATAGATTTAAATATAAACTGAGATCACAAACTGAGATCACAAGCTAAAATGAAAAATAGAAAGTCCCTATTCTTATATCTATATTCTTATATGCTATTAGCATTTATCCCTGTTCTTTCCTTTTGCCTGTCATGAGGTTTGGGTTCACAAGCACTTTCTAACAATGTCTCGTCATGGTTGTCAAAAGTAAATTCCTTGCTATATTCACACACAGGTCTTCTCACTGTACTTGGGTCACGTTACAGCCAGTACTATTTAAGATGGGCATGGTAATTGCTATTGCAGAAATATCCTTGTGCATAATACTATTAATAGTAGTAGCAGTAGTAGAAGTAGTAGTGGCGGCAGCAGCAGCAGCAGCAGCAGTAGTAATAGTAGTAGCAGCAATGTGAAGCCTTTTCCTCTCTATCCCAGAGCTTTTCCTTTGCCAAAAGGAAACAAGGCCATTACTTTATTTTAAATTAGGCATTTAAGATTTGCATGTGTAGCACACATGCCGTTTATCATCCCCAACACTCTGAGGGTTCAGGGGAAAAAAATATATTATTTATATAGCTTAGTTGTAGCATTCTGGAAGTAAATGCATGTTGGAACTTTACTGGTTGGTGTGCCATTTTGGAATATTTCTATGGTGTTGTGTTAATATAAGAAAACTGTTCCAGGTAAAAATTAAACAGCAATAATTCAGAGATTCATTTTCCTTTGTGATTGTAGTCTTGAACGTAATATGATCAATGGAGACATTTACAGTTGATAGTTGAATACAGAAGATATGTTTCAGTATGACATCTGCTTTGACAGCCATTTGATTCCTCTCATGACTTTCTCTGTTGGATGGGAAAAAAAAGTGCCAGGGTTTTAAGCTGTGTACTCAGTAAGTGTGTGTATATATACATGCTTCCACTAAATTCACAGCGTTTTAAGTATTGCGTACTGCCAAGGTTTGAATTTGGCTTTGGTACAATACAGAGAAGACACCTAACACTAGGGTTTTGTATCAAAAAATATTTTTTATAATAAATAAATAAATAAATAAAAATCTAACCATTATCTTCCAGGGCTGCTGTCTTCATTGCAGACAGGATTATGGGGAACAATGAAAGGGGATGCAGAAACTCGACTGGGAAGCCATGCAGCAAAAACAGTAGGAGCACAGGTCTCACCCACCAGACCCCCCTCATGCTGCACAGCCATGCACAGGGATTTCAGCTGGAGAGTTACCTGACCACCTACCACACAAAATTTAATGTCAGATCCACTAAAAATATTGGCAAGAGTCCCACAGGCTCAGGTTGCACAAGACTGGATCTTTAATGAGAAATGGTATTAATGGTAATGTATTTCACTGTCTTTATTACAAAAATGTCATTTTTTTCTAAGACCAACTCATATTGTTGCCCACACTGTCGGCTGGTATACTCTTAGTGCAGCTTTATAGATATCAGTGAAGCTAAATTGTTCTATGCTAACTGACTTTCATTAATTTAAACTAGCAGACTGTATGTATCACATGGATTTAAATTAAATATGTGTATGTGTGACAAAGAGAAACAATGAGATTAACTTATTTTAAAAGCTCTTTCTATCTTTCTTTGGAAGAATTGTGTTTTATACTATGCCGTCACAAATTTTAATCAAAAGAATGTCTCAATCACTTAATGCCTGCTGTTGTGCCTTGGTTGTTGTCTTCACAGAATTTTCAAAACAAGCCAATCCAGAATTGTTTCTGATGGAGACAAACGTCCACCTGGGACTACGATGAGATCGTTGAAGTCATTTCTACTTGCGACTTCAGCAGAAAAACACATTAACTTGTCATTTTTATTACCACAATTTTCACTTCCTACAAGCAACATTTATGTGGTCTGAGAGGGTATTAAACTTTAGATCACATCAGGACCACAGCAATTCAGCATAAGTGACTTTCTATTTCCTCTCAGCTGAAAACAGACCTTTCTTGAACAAAGCACAACAAAATTCAGAGAGCATCAATGTGTACAGCATAGAGTGCTCTTGGGCTTGATGGTGAACATACCGTGAATTCCATTTTATCCACAACTATCATATTTATGCTGTAAAATTCTGAAATTCTGCATATTTAGTGTTCTGTTATTCAGGGTTTACCCTAAACTCTTTTAATATTATCAGCTATAAGATATATGCCCATTTCTGTGCTGCAGAAACCACAAATTCTCTATACGTCATAGAATTATATGTAGAATTATAATATGAAAAATTTCTTCCTTTGTCCAACCTAAATTTTCTGTCTTTCAGTTTACAGCCATTTCCCCTTCTCCTGTCACTACAGGTCCTGATAAAAAATCTTTCTCCATCTTTCTTGTAGGCCTAGCCCTTTTTATATATTGAAAGGCCCAATAATGTCTCCCTGGAGAATTCTCTTCAGGCTGAACAACTCCAACCCTCTCAGCCTTTCTTCATAGGAGAGGTGTTCCAGCCCTCTGATGATAATATGAGGAACTCCACTACTGTTACTGCAACTAGTCTAGATTTTCACCAGTGTATTCAGAAAAAAAAAGCTGTTCTAGAGACAGTTTGAGTTAGCTATGCATTGCCAGCCTAATATAGAACTGTAGGTTGAAAAATTAAGACCCATTGTGCTAAGCTCCAGATCTGGAGTAAAAGAAAACCTGACTTGAGTTCTACTGCTATTATAAATAACATGGCAGAACTTACCAGTCAGTGCATAGTGAATTTTATTGACTACAGAACTGATTCTTAATTGCAGGCATAGGCAATACGCAGATACTGCTCTCACTTTAAGGCAAGTTTGTTAGGGAACCTGGGAGGCTACAGGTTTTACACAAATCACCATTTAGACTGCCCTGCCCATGAAATTGGTGGCAAATTTTATTATTTCTAAGTTGCAAATGTACAGAACATTCAGAAGCGAAAAATATCTATGCCCTCGGCCTCTATTTTTCTTCTGCCTTATATTTGCATGCATTTGTTCTTTTACTCCTTATGTGGTAAAAGAAACACAAAATGTAATGTAACATTTTGTTACATTATGTAACAGGAGATTTTCAAATCTATATGCATAAAAATCTTGATTTATGGTTTTACAAGGCAACAACCTTATCTGAAAATGGTTTATATTAAAAGGAAATTTGTGTTACCAAAAGTAGGATTATTCTGAAATGAACAAAGCAAAGAGTTGATGTGGAGGGAAACCAAAAGCAAACAACAAAAGGAAATGAAAGCCTGGGAAAATAGAACCGAGTAAACCGACACAATCAGGTTCAAGTTGCCAGAGTTTCAGTCTGCATTATTGCTGTTATTGTTCTTGAATTTCAATTTCAAGAATATTTAAAAGTTTCTGTTTTTTCCTTTGTTTACTTGATTTTAGGAAGTTCATGACAACATATTTCTTTCTACTTCATCCTGATTAGCTGGTGCTTCATCACTGTTCCAGCTGTGATATGCTAAACTCGGATTTGGGGGGCAGCTCTCAGCCCAAGTTTGAAAGACCCTGGTCCAGGACAAAACTCCTTGTCTAAAACTATATCACTAGTTCGTTTAACTATGTGCTGAAGAGTAGAACAAACAGAAATTTGCCTGAATTTGAAGGTGGGCGGAAAACAAGTACTTTGAGCAGATAAGCAGAAGGCAAGGTTATGTATAAATGTATCTGTGTTTGGTTGAGGAAAACTGTGGAAATATGAAAAACTCTGTAAATCTACTGTTAAGTCTTTAGTTTCTCATTATATTGAACTTCAATGGTTCATTTCTACTGGCTTCTGTAAAAAAGGGAAAAATACCTGCAAAAGGCAGCACAGAGCTTCTAGATACAAGGGAGAGGGTCGCTTCTGTATTTTTTTTGCTCTTGTTCTGATTCTTCAATATTTCATTTCTGAAAGAAGAAGAACCAATTGTGGATGTAATAGTTGAAACTGGGATGGAAAACTCTGATTTTGTTTTCATAAGTCATCTGACTCATCTATACCAGCATTCTGAACACATTTCACACAATGTTAGACCTGCATATGCTGCAGATTTTGAAGGCGGAGGATCCCTGCCCATAAAAGGGTTGGCCCAAAACAAGTTAAAAAACAAACAAACAAAAAAACACTCCATATTGAAGCTTTTATTGAGGAATAATAAAGAAAGAGTGCAGACCCTTGAGCCTCATGAGAAGTTTAGTGTAGAACACTAATTATTTTTATAGGGATTGCAGTTAAAATCTGAAGACAGAATTCTCTGAAATTTTCTAGAGGACCTTTCAATGTTGTTGGTTTTTTTTTCATTCTTATTTTTATAATCTCACAGGCAAATTTTATGTTCCTTTTAGCAAGAAAAGTGCATCCTTTATCCTCAAATGAAAACAAATGCTTTCATATGCACAATATATCTTCTCTCAGAATTGCAGAAAGAAAAAATACTTAAATTCCTCAGAGAGGTTAAATTACATTATGAAAGTGTCATGGCCATTTAATATATTTATATTCAGCTCCAATTTCTGGTGGCTTGGATGTTGCTACTGCTGTTTTCTGTAGGCAAAATAAATGTGTATGTGTTCCAGGCTAGGGGCTGTCACAGAGATTTACTGTTCTCAAGTGTATCTGCTACAGGGAAAAGAAAAAAAAAAAGAAAAGAAAAAAAAAGTATGCACATATCAATGCTCGTTGCTATACATAATGTACAATATGATGTTGTTTTGGCACAGTACAGACAGTATAGACACACAAAGTCGTAAAGCACAAGGTTCAGATATGCTTACAAGAATACATTCATGAACCAATCAATACATTATGCAGGTCAGATGGATTTATTTGCATGGCTCACAGAAACAAGAAAACGAGATTGGAGCTGTGGGAGCAGATATTTAGGTTAAAAGGTGAAAACGAGGTGGGAAAAGAGAAAGTAGCAGAGGCAGTGCTGCAAAAGAATGGATAACATGAGAATAGATGCTATTCTAGTTGTGTGCCTAAAAATATCCATCCAAAGATTTTGTGTGGCAGCAAGTGGAGGTGAATACCTAGGTATATGTAAAGGTCTTTCAATCAGAGTCACAATTTCAGAGATTCCCCCATTTGGCCAGACTTTCACACACTGTACTCAAAAGCTCTAATTTTAAGTGCCACTTCACTGCTTAAAGCCTGGACTGGCACGTTTGTTTTATGCAGCTCTTCCTAGGACCCAAACATTATTTGGACATAAAGAAGAAATCTGGGTAAGGTATGAACTGGAGTAAAGCATCCAAGCATTCACTTTCTCTTCCAAATCAGAAGCAATCCATAAGTGCAATCAGTTCTCTTTAGTGGCCGCCAACAATTTCTAAATCCGGTGGTCTTGATGCTGCATCTCTTAGGCCTGGGAAAAAGAGAAGAAGATATATACCTATTGGTGTATGAGATAGGAGATCATGAGAAAGTCTTCTTCCCCTAAAAAAAGAAAAACAGAGTAGAAGAGAAAGTGAGGGACAGGTAAAGAAGCAGAGAAGTGGACAACATAAACCTGAAAGTCCTTTGAAAAAAAAATAAATAAATAAAAAATAAAATAAAATAAATAAAATAAAATTTAAAATACTGCTTCTTGGTAATTTTAGGAGCCAAAAAAAAAAAAAGTGCCAAATAACATAAGCATGAAAAGATCATCCTTTTTACTTTCCTTCTTATGAAAATGAAGTTGTGAGTAGTTCAGTTTCAACTGTTCCATGGAATGAGCTACAGAAGGAGAAAATGTGCAAAGAAAAATCTGATATTCACTCAGGAAAAGTAGGGAAATATAGATGATTTATCTTTAATCAGCAACTTTAAGAACAAGAAAGCATTGTACAATGAATCTAGTTTCTGTTTAATATTGTTGAAAGATACCTCCTGAAAAATTTGAAATGTTAACTTTGAGAAAAGTGTTGCTGAGTGGCTGTTTTTAAATCTAGACTTTCCTACATCATTAATCATCAAAGAGTATTGCCTTAAAACTACAAATTCTGCTTATTCTCACCTGAAGCCATCATCTTTTTTCTTTTTTTTTTTTTCTTTTTTCTGTGAAATCACACTTTGTTGCCATGGAGCTGTCTAAGTGCAGAAAGGGATTTGAACTTGAGAAGGGCTGACTACAGAAAGTGCTGCCTTTTAGTTTAGCTTGGATAAATATCAACATGCAGACATTAAATTATCCAAGTTTTTCTCAACTAACTAACCTTATGGAAATCACTCACTCTCTCCCTTTGGCCCTTCATATATTTCTCCTTTCCTACAATCATTCATTCATGCCAACAGCCTCTAACTCAGCAGTGTGCTGCATTGCCTCCTCCCTAATTTGTAATCTTACTTCACACTGCCCACACTTGGGCTGCTCCCAACATCTCTGTGAAGCCTGAGAGCCCACTGCAGCTTTGTGAGGCTCTTTCTTATTTTACTGCTCTGATCCTGTACAATGCAAAGAGTTTTATGTACACTCTAAAGTATCTTTTTGTCATTACTTATCGTTTTTCTTATTAGAGAGGCAGCTACAGCATTATGTGCACTGATAATTTAATCATGACTTTCATGGTGTTTGCTGTCAGTAAAGACCCAACTATTTGAATGCAACTATTGCAAAGGAGTTTTTGATGACATTAAGATGTTATGCACTCTTAAGCCTATGATTCCAACCCCTTGGTGGCTGGAACTAGATGATCTTTGAGGTCCCATCCAAACCAAGATATTCTATGATTCTATGATTTCAAAGAATCTGAAAGTTATGCACATGTGCTCTCTAAAAGGCTCAGTAGCCAAATATATATATATATATATATGTATTTGGAATCAAGAATCAGAAAAAGATGGAATCAGAAAAAGCAAGGAGCTGGAAGGATCTGCTTCCTGAAAGACTTAGCTGACCTTTAATAAAGAGTTAAATTATGCTGAATATTTTATGTAAAGATCTATGACATGAACAGATGAATACTGAAAACAATAAAAATCTTAGATAATATTTTTGGTCTTGTGCATTGTTTATAGCTCATCCAATCCTACTAAAATTATCAGAAGTTTCAAGAAGATATGTGGCAACAATTTTATGTAAAAATCACCATAATCTGCAACAGTGGTTAAGGACATTCCAGTGACTATTAACTCACTGCAAAAAGATCTTTAAGCAGAAGCATCCCACTGTATTTTTTCTCATGTTTTTCTTTCCTTTTTTTTCTTAAAATAAGCATTCGATATTATAACATTTCTGAAATTGCTTCATTAAATATTCCATAAGAGGTAGTACAGAAATTAGCCTGATCTTCCTTAGAAAGACATGCTATTGTTCTTTCAAATGATGAGGTTTTGCTTTTCTCACCAATCAAATAATATTATAGATGAAAGAGGAGGTTATAATATTTTCTTGCTAACTTTCATAATTTTCATTGAATCACACACAAAGGGAAATTAACTCTGTGGAATGATTTTGGCTTGTTGTTGTTGTTGTTTTTCTTCTCATAAACCAGACGAGACATTTTCTCATCAAGTTTGCAATATATGCATGCTGTTCCAGCAAATGTTGATATACTCAGACTGTTAACTCTAAGCCTCTTAATGGAAGTAAGATCAAGACAGATCTGAAGGAAATTTAGAAAGTGGGTAAATAGGAAATTTAAACACAAATGCTGTAACACATACAGCTGAGACACACAAGCCAGAAATCTCAAATTTTTCATCTTTTCAGATGAACTTTTTAAAGGAAATTGACCAGCTTTCAACTTTGTACTTTATGTGGTGGACATTTATGTCAGTATAAGACAAGAACTTGGTTTCAAGACAATCATTTCCAGAATCTGGAATTATTCCTCACTGTACTTTTTGGGACAAAAAGATTACATACAGAACAAGGGATACCATCATGAGCAGAAGATTGTTTCTTATTAAAATGTCTTGGACAGAATTCCTCTGACTTTTAGTTTTCACTAATAACTTTCACTGCATGAATATTTTTCCAGCTTTTCATCTCCGTGCTGACATATCTCACATCTGTGAGCAGTCTTTTTTGACCCATCTTCACTTCTTCTAATATATTACGCTCATATTTTCCCAAAAGTTAGCTTATGTCTGAATCACAGTTTCTTTCAAAATAATCTGGATTTCTTCCATTCTTGTAGATTCCATTGTTTTGTTATTTTGAAGCATACTCACTGAATTATGAAAGAACACATAAATGTATCTGCAGGTACATAAGAAATACAAAAGTGATTTTAATGAAATTCAAAACTATAAATTGTCAATGGAAAATGGGGACATCCATAAGCAATGCACACCTTTGCAGTCTTTTTAAAATCAGTTGTTAGATTCAGATGTTAGACTCAAAGTCTAACGATATAGAATTGATATACACTATGCATTTAAAGCTTTTCAGCACTTTTGACATTAATAGTTACTTTAAGCTGAGTTCATATACTTTCATTTTCATATACTTTCATAATCTTCACATATAGTTTCATATATTTTTCCCATACTCCTTTGTTTTCCCACACAAATTCCTCTCCAAATCATCTAAATCCGCCCCTTTCCCCACCCTTGGCTCCTCCCAGAACACCCCATAATAAGTCCTGTGGAATCCCTAAATGCTCTTCCCCTATATTCCATGACTATTACCATACAGTAGCAACCTTGCAATTCAAAAGCTGCTCTAGTGTTGACTCCTTGTGATAGGTGTCACATGTGGACGTTGGGGCTGATGTTCTCCTTAGATAGCCCTGGGAGGGGCCTGAACAGGGCGTCCCTTCTTCTGAATTCTTAATTTGGGTCTCCTTCCCAAACCCCTCCTGATGACTTCTGTAATGGGCCTGGGAGCAGCTCAGCAGGATATTATTTGAGCTTCCGATCTTGCCTTTGCCTTTCTGTGGTTGTGTAGAAAAGCTTTTATCTCATAAATTAACAGTATCTACTTCTTATAATACTTGAAAAACACTCCACGCTGACAGAAGCCAACTTCTGGGATTCTCACAGTTGCATCTCTGATGACAAAGGAACAAAAGGAAATCTGTTTGATGCTAAAAATTGAAGAGAAATCAAACTGGAAATTGGGCTGGAAATGATGTGAGAATATTGTAATGTAATTTTTCTTTGCTCACACAGATTTGATTTCAGATAACATTATCAAAGTATTTCCATATTTCTGGAATACTGTCTTAATTATATTGCCTAAAACCAATAAAATCAAGAGGATACCTATTACTGAATCTGATATTTTCATAGAGTTAAAAAAAAAATAAATACTTCATTCAGAAAACATTTTATAATTCAAGTCATCAAAATAATTGTTTTGCTTACGTTTTTTCAAATAACAATTGCAGTGCCAATACAGAAAGTTTAAGCAGTTGTGTTGTGGAATAATCTTTGAGGTTTTGGTATAAATGTAGGTATTTGAAATTTGGGACTATAAGAGATCTCCCAGGTAGTTATATCCACTACTCTGTAATTATAACATGCAAGCGAGTCATAACTCTTGTTTAGCAATATACTAGGCTTTATCTTAAGGTCAGTTTAGCAATATAAAACGCTCCATCTTAAGGTTAAATTCTGTGCCCCGGCATACTGGACGTTATTCCAAAACCTCATTCTTCTGGATCAGAACAGAGCTTTCTGAGAAGTGTCCCTAAAATGATTAATGACTAGTGTGTACCAATAGATTTAATCTCTTTCCCTTCTCCTTACCCCGTCTTTGGTGTTCACCCTGATTATTACACCAATCTTTATAAAAACTGCCACTTCTCTTCCTAACCTTCATTTTGATCTGTTAAAGGACCACAAATTTGTCTCTGCTTGCTCTGTACTTTGTATCTGTTAAATCATCTAAGAACCCAATCTACTGATATCTGATTTCTAGGCTTTTCTTTGAATGTGTGAGACCAGAGCTGTTCATAATCTTCCAGTTAAACTGCTCTAGTCCATTGCAGAGGAAGATACACTATCTACTTCAAATCCTCCAGGTATAGTTAATCTGATCATTTATGGAAATTAATTTGCTTTCACAGTATCACAGTATCACAGATTTCTAGGTTGGAAGAGACCTCAAGATCATCGAGTCCAACCTCCGACCTAACACTAAGTACTCCACTAAACCATATCGCTAAGCTCTACATCTAAACGTCTTTTAAAGACCTCCAGGGATGGTGACTCCACCACCTCCCTGGGCAGCCCGTTCCAATGCTTAATAACCCTTTCGGTAAAGAAGTACTTCCTAACATCCAACCTAAAACTCCCCTGTCGCAACTTTCGCCCATTCCCCCTCGTCCTGTCACCAGGCACGTAGGAGAACAGACCAACCCCCACCTCTTTACAGCCTCCTTTAAGGTAACTGTAGAGAGCGATAAGGTCGCCCCTGAGCCTCCTCTTCTCCAGGCTGAACAAGCCCAGCTCCCTCAGCCGCTCCTCGTAAGACTTGTTCTCCAGACCCCTCACCAGCTTGGTCGCCCTTCTCTGGACTCGCTCGAGCACCTCCATGTCCTTCCTGTAGCGAGGGGCCCAAAATTGAACACAGTACTCGAGGTGCGGCCTCACCAGAGCCGAGTACAGGGGGACAATCACTTCCCTAGACCTGCTGGCCACACTGCTTCTTATGCAGGCCAGGATGCTGTTGGCCTTCTTGGCCACCTGGGCACACTGCTGGCTCATATTCAGCCGACTATCAACCAATACTCCCAGGTCCCTCTCGGCCAGGCAGCTTTCCAGCCACTCATCTCCCAGCCTGTAGCTCTGCTTGGGGTTGTTGCGCCCCAGGTGCAGGACCCGGCACTTGGCCTTGTTGAACTTCATACAGTTGACCTCAGCCCATCGGTCCAGCCTATCCAGATCCTCCTGCAGAGCCTTCCTGCCCTCGAGCAGATCGACACACGCACTTAGCTTGGTGTCATCTGCAAACTTACTGAGGGTGCACTGGACGCCCTCATCCAGATCATCGATAAAGATATTAAAGAGGACCGGCCCCAGTACCGAGCCCTGGGGGACACCACTAGTGACCGGCCTCCAACCAGATTTGACTCCATTCACCACAACTCTCTGGGCCCAGCTATCCAGCCAGTTTCTAACCCAGCGAAGCGTACACCAGTCCAAGCCCCGAGCAGCCAGTTTCTTGAGGAGAATGTTGTGGGAAACGGTGTCAAAAGCCTTACTGAGGTCAAGGTAAACCACATCCACAGCCTTTCCCTCATCCACCAAGCGCGTCACTTGGTCATAGAAGGAGATCAGGTTCGTCAAGCAGGACCTGCCTTTCATAAACCCATGCTGACTGGGCCTGATCGCCTGCTTGCCCTGCAAGTGCCGCGTGATGACCCTCAAGATAATCTGCTCCATGAGCTTCCCTGGCACTGAGGTCAAACTGACAGGCCTATAGTTCCCCGGGTCTGCCCTGCGGCCCTTCTTATAGATGGGCGTCACATTGGCTAGCCGCCAGTCAACTGGGACCTCCCCCGATAGCCAGGACTGCCGATAAATGATGGAAAGCGGCTCGGCCAGCTCCTCCGCCAGTTCTTTCAGTACCCTCGGGTGCATCCCATCCGGCCCCATCGACTTGCGCACATCCAAGCTCCGTAGCAGGTCGCCAACCATTTCCTCATGGATAGCGAAGGCCACATCCTGCTCCCCATCCCCTTCCACCAGCTCAAGGCACTGGGTATCCAGAGAACAACCGGTATTGCCGCTAAAGACTGAGGCAAAGGCGGCATTAAGCACCTCAGCCTTTTCCTCATCCTTAGTAACTAGGTTTCCCCTCGCATCCAGTAAAGGATGGAGATTCTCCTTAGTCCTCCGTTTCGCGTTGATATATTTGTAAAAGGATTTTTTGTTGTCTTTAACGGCAGTAGACAGGTTGAGCTCCAGATGAGCTTTGGCCTTTCTAATTTTCTCCCTGCACAGCCTCACTACATCCTTGTAGTCCTCCTCAGTGGCCCGCCCTTTTTTCCAAAGATTATAAACCCTCTTTTTTCTGCTAAGCAAAAGCCGCAACTCTCTGTTGAGCCAGGCCGGTCTTCTTCCACGCCGGCTCGTCTTTGGGCACGTGGGGACGGACCGCTCCTGTGCCATCACGATTTCCTTCTTGAGGAGCGCCCAGCCTTCCTGGACTCCTCTGCCCTTCAGAACCGCCTCCCAAGGGACTCGGCCAACCAGCGTCCTGAGCAGCTCAAAGTCAGCCCTCCGGAAGTCCAAGACAGCAGTTTTACTGGTCCCCTTCCTGGCCTCGCCAAGAATAGAGAACTCTACCATTTCGTGGTCACTCTGCCCAAGACAGTTTCCGACCACCACATCTCCCACCAGTCCTTCTCTGTTTGTGAAGAGAAGGTCTAGCGGGGCACCACCCCTGGTAGGTTCACTGACCAGCTGCATCAGGAAGCTATCTCCCATGCTCTCCAGAAACCTCCTAGACTGCTTTCTCTGTGCCGTGTTGTGTTTCCAGGATATGTCCGGGAAGTTGAAGTCCCCCACGAGGACAAGCGCCGACGATTTTGCAACTTCTGTCAGTTGCCTATAAAACTCCTCATCCGTCTCCTCATCCTGGTTCGGCGGTCTATAACAGACCCAAATGCTTTCATCATTGTTACATCACACCTTTTGATACTCAAAACCATTCAGTTCCTCCTATATGTATTGCAATTTCTCTCTTACTGAGTATATCTACAAAGATTTTACAATCAACTTTTTTATTTACTAAGGTCACTAATGACAATATCAAGTTAGAATTCAGTCATAACCACCATCCAGCACATAGTTTATCACCTAATCCACTATTGTCTCCAGTTTCTTGCCTATATTAAATGAAATAATTATTTGGTTGGATGAGTGTAGTACATCTTTGCTCATATAATTTAAGTCACATTTAATATTTATCTATCTTTTAAACATAAAAGACCCAAAGTCTTCTTCTTTGTTTTATATAATGGCTAAAGTATGTGCAATTTCAGGTTTGGTAACAACAACAATAATAATAATAATAATAATAATAATAAAAAATCTGTTCATTCTTTACAGTTGTTCATCATTAAAACAAGTTTGCATTTTCCTCAACAGAAAGGGCCTTCAGTGGGCAAATATGGGATGAAGGAACAAACATAAAGTAATGACATTAATTTAGAGAAGGCAAATTATGAATAAAATTTTTTGCTTGAAGGGAAAGCATGAGAAGTTAAATGATAGCTCCATGCAATATCAAAGAATAAGCAGAAATATAGAAGGTATGCATGAGTGACTAATGGAGAACACAGAAATTTCACAAACTCATAAAAGAGTACCTGCTAACTCTAAATAAAGGTTTCTGACCGAGTTGGAACGGAGGAAGCAATGTGCCAAATGCCTTCAGTTTAAAACAAGGTGACACAAGCAGTAGGAACCTTTTTCTCTCTTCCTTTCTTCAGTAAATCCATTTAAGATGAATGAAAGGCAAAAGTATAGGAAACCAATATAGACTGAGTCATCTGGTCATTATTGGTCCTCTCCTAGCTGTGATTTTATTATGAACTTACGAAAAAAGATTTATGCAAAAGTTCTCAAATTTATTTAATTTTTTCTCAAGTGACTTTTAAAACAAAATAGGTGAGAATTAATTTACTTAATCCAAAGTTTTATAAGTGCTGTAACAATCACAGTTTTCTCCAGCTTAGTAGATAATCTACCTAAGACAGGATATAAAATATTTTCCTGAAGTACTAATTAGATCCAATGCATTTACAACGCATAAATTTCTTATTTCATCTAGGAAGGCTACCAAGTTAAGTCTGTAATGCTCTAGCTGTGATGAACCCCAGCTGTATTTTTCTCTGTTTTCTACATATTTCCATGTCTGAAATTGTCCTTCTCTTGCAGACTTGCAGTTTAAACTTTCCAGATATTGGAACAGGGCTGAAGAGCCTCCACTTGCCTGGATCATGTTTTCATCTGTATGGAATATATGTGTTTGCTATTCAGCCTAGTTTTATAGATGGGTTAAGTTCCCACTAGCAAACTAAAAAATGTGCAGCCTAGTTATCTTTGAACTCTAGGATGGCAACGAGCTTTTAAAAAAGGGAGAATGAGGGGATCTGCCTAGACCTAGATTCCTCTCAAAATTCTTTGGCATGATTTTCATTCCTTTCATTCATATCCATAATGCACATTGGTTCCCTGCTGTGAAGATCTGTTTGCTTATTGGCTCAGTAGTCTCTAGCTGTTCATTTATAAATGCTTTATCATATGCATGCTCTTATTAATGGCTCTATAACTGTGAAAGCCTCAGCTCCACCAGAACAGTTACCCCAGGTAGATTTTGCAAATTTTAAAGAAAAATATCAAGCAACTGCAAAACTGAGCAGAAAATGACAATGCAATGGATAGTGAACAGTTAAAAACAAAAAAAAAAAGTGATTGCCAGAGTACCATAGACCCTGAGGACAGTTCTGGCTGCCCGTGACCCTGGATGGGTTAAGTAGAATTTCAGGGAACAAAAAAAAAAAAACAAAACAGAGACTGGGAATCCCACCAGAAGGATGGAAGTGATGCCAAGTCTGAGAAGCAAGAGAAGAGACTGAGGCTATTTGCTAAACCGAGCATGTTTGGCTTAGTTCTGGAAAAGTGGCAGGAGCGAAGGGGAATAGGGCATGTGGAGATTCATAACAAGCTGTTCAAGAACCAGCCGTGATTTCATAGAATCATAGAATATCCAAGTTGGAAGGGACCCACAAGGATCATCGAGTCCAACTCCTGGGTCCCCAAAGGACCACACAAAAAATCAGATCACATGTCTGAGAACATTGTCCAAATGTTTCTTGAACTCCAGCAGGCTCGGTGCTGTGACTACTTGCCTGGGGAGCCTGTCCCAGTGCTTGTCCACCCTCTAGGTGAAGAACCTTTTCCCGATACCCGGTTTGAACCTTCCCTGTGTTTAGCTTCAAGCTGTTCCCTAAGGTCTTATCACTGTTCACCAGAGAGAAGAGCTCAGCACCTGCCTCTCTTCTCCCCCTCATAAGGAAGTTGTAGACTGCGATGGGGTCTCCCCTCAGCCTCCTCTTCTGCAGGCTGAACAATTCAAATGTCTTCATCTGCTCCTCATACATCCTCCCCTCTAGACCTTCAACATCCAGTTTGACAAATTGGAGCAAACTATCTTCAGTACAGCCTGGGTCTAGAAAAGAAATGCTAAGGGAACAGTTTTTTACAGGCTTATTTGCTTTTACAATGAACCTTATCTTAGCAAGCAGGAGTTTTTGGAAGCTGGTAAAGTTTTGTGCATTATGGAGATTCTGCAAGAAGAAATCACAGTATGAAGACTGTAGACCAGTTTAGTTTCAAATTTCAACTTTAGGACAATTGTTTTGAACAAATCTGCAACTATAAGTGAATCCCAGGCATTGCAAAATACCAAGCAAAAAAAAACAACAATAAAAATACACAAAATAACATATTGAATCACAAGAACTAAACCCAGCTAGAATAGATGGCTCTACTTGTCATTTTCATAATAAAATTTGTTTGTTTGTTTGTTTGTTAATATAAAAGCTGTTAAAGTGCACAGACTTTCACAGCTTCTATTTGGTTCAGAAGTAAAATTCTTCCTCTTATTTCTGAAAGTCATATGGAACTGTCTATACAATTAAAATCTTGCAATAATCTCTTGTATTTTTTTCCCTAGGATATCTAATTCCCTAACACAGATCAGGAGTTAGATTGGGATGCAGGTCATTCCCAAAAAGTAATTCAGATGTGATTTGGAAAACAAGAGAATTTAATAATATGTGCCAGTTGATCTTAGGGCCAGAAAATGGGCCCTGGGTTGGTTAAGCTAACTAGCAGGGAGACTAACCTAAGTGTCAGAAGGATACAAAGTGTATAAATAATATTTCAAAACACTAAATAAAATCCAATGCTCTTGTTGAGTTTTTAATACTAAACAATTGTTCTAATATTTATGGTTCAAAAAATGTTGTCTAATTTTAGTTAGGCAGAATGACTTAATTTAGTTAAACTGAATGATTGAAGATATTGCTGTTAAATACTGTTTTCTCATGAATCTAACCAGTTACCTTATTGATTCAACATGCAATACAGAATTTTAGCATATCCACTTTGTTTCAGCTACATATTTGTTTCTTTTTGGTTGGGTTTGGTTTTGGAAAAAAAAATATTATAATTTTATTTAGTAATAAATAATTAAAGCCCACTTTTGTCAACCTTTTCAACATGTTTCATCTCTCCACTTACCCAAAGTGCTACTGGAGACCTAAGCTTTCTATAACCCAAGGAACAACAAGAGTTTAATTCAGAGGACATCATCTTTTGTCTGCTCTCCCTGACTGGTAACTTCAAATCAAACTTCTGACTGATTTATCTTAGTGTATACCAAAAAAAAAAAAAAAAAAATGTTAATTCTGAGCCAAGAAAAGGCCTCCCTGTGTTTGTCTTCACTTATTCCTTTATATTATAAGGAGACCTGAGCAATTAATTTTGCTTATATCAGATACAAACAGAATGCAAGAATAGATTTTTCACTAGTTAAGGCCAAGACAAAAAGGAGGAGAAGAAGAGAAGGCTGCATTAGACAAAGTATTGCCAGCAGGTCAAGAGATGTGATCCTGTTGTCAAACTTGCAGTAGAGGAGGCAAGTAAATTGGAAGAGAAAGGAGAAGTAAATTGTATAAATATCTGCCATAAAAATTCACACCTTCCATATCTTCATGTACTTATCAGGAAAAGTAATATATGAGCAGCTGGTGTAACTTCCATTTTTTAATTTTCCATTTTTGAATGTTATTTTCTTTTTACATTTTTCCACCTTTAACTGGTATTATAATAATGTCTTTTTCTTGCCTTCCAGCTATCACCTCTTTCTCCCTCTGTAGACTCATCAGAGTGTTGATTGTTCTGTGAATGTCAGTTATATTTCCTTGTCCTTGAATACTCCCATCTAACATGTTTATATTCGTTATGTTTATGAACACTAGAAACAATCTTTGGGAAAAACCCATGTCTCTTGTTTGACAAAATAAGCTAAAAACAAAGCTGCCAGAGAAGTCTTCTTATTCCATAGCAAAACTATTTTTCCCCAGTCTGCAGTACTGCTTGGTCATGTGTGACTTGTAAACAATTAGGAGTCTGACACATGTCTAGAAACAGTGTAAGCGTATGCTTTCACTAGCTGTATTCAAACGAATATCTGGATATTTATTACCATTGCTCTAGGATACTTTCTAGTAAATAAAATTTTGAAAACAGTTATAAGTAAAATAAAAATAACATCTATGGTATCTAATGCTTTTTCTGTTAGATCACTGGACAATGGGAAATGAAAGCCTATTATGCAATTGTTATCAGCTGCCAAACACACCATTACCGGTAACCATCTTTCCAAACTATTTTGACAGTCAATATGGTGTTGAGAAATGTCTGATCTAAAATGGACATAGTGCATTTAACCCAAGTAGCCAGTGACTCATGGAATAAATCTTGAATGAAGGAATAGAAACTTAGATTACTTAGAGTAGGCTGTGCTTCAGATTTTCCTAAAGATATCCTAATCAATGAAAGCACAGGGGGAAGTTATAATCTCATGACCTTATAAAGTTTGTTGCTATTGAGTTTTTCATTATGTCACCTGACTACTTTGTTTTGTCTCACCAAAAGGAAAAAAAAATAGCTACACGTGTTTGTCTGTTCTATTTTGTCACTTCCTTGGGGAGTTAAACAGAATACCCCAGCACGCTTCCTGGTCTGTGCTATAATGATAATAGGACTAGGAGCCACTACAAATGTTCCATGATATGAGGACTGAGCAAAGGTTTTCCAACAACAGTGAGATTGTGACTAAAAGAATTTTCTAGAAAACTGTCACTTTTTTTTTCTCTCTATCTTATCATATCCTATGATACTAAATACTGTATTTAATTGCAATATTGATATTTTATGAGAATATGTCAATAATATATTATCTCAACAAATAATCCCAGAGATCATAAATTCTCCATCAGCTTTCCAAAGTTCTGCAAATTATGATCTGTATCAAAATAACTTAAGGGAAATGTCATGTCATAGTATACACCTCAACTGAATGCTTTCATTTAGCAATGATTT
This sequence comes from Anser cygnoides, assembly GCF_040182565.1. Taxonomy (NCBI): domain Eukaryota; kingdom Metazoa; phylum Chordata; class Aves; order Anseriformes; family Anatidae; genus Anser; species Anser cygnoides. The sequence goes on from NC_089875.1 coordinate 89,856,697, forward strand.
AGGTTGGGTCAATTCTTAGTTCTGTGCACTCTGGAGGAGTCAGAAGTGACTTAGGTTGCATATCTCCTTCTTCTCAAGGAGAAGTTTTTTGCTCAGAAGGGAAGTCTGGGAACATCTTTTAAGGTTAATGAACAAACCCAGGAATGTAATCAGGCTAATCTGATCTGGAAGGGAATTCAGAGAAAGCAGATAGTCCTTTCCTGGTGCTCCATTTAAAACAAAATTGTTCCAGTTCCCTTTCTGTGCCTATTTTTAAAGTTCCAGCTATCAAAAATCTCTAGCCAATCAAATTTATCTACTAGCCTTTGAAGGGTGATTTACACTTCATTGGTGTAAATCTAGTGAAGATCATAGCTCGTAAAAAACAGTTTTGATTCATAGTAGTGGATCATGAAACAGGAGATTATGAAACATTCTTCCTACAGAAGCCAGATATCTGCTACTCAGATTCTTCTTTATGGTTGAAAAGACTTAGTGTGCTGTTACTGCATAAACTGCATTAGAACATTTATATCTGATCCCATTAACATCACTGCTAGTGTGAAGTAATAAACAGCAGATCTGTCATAGAAGTTTGTCCATGATTGTCATCAAAACCATTTTCTTTCTTCACAAGACAAACATACAGTCCATCATGTCATTTTCAGATGGTCCAGCACCCAAAAGGATGGAGATATGTTCCTCATTTTTCCTTCTGGCTGAACACGCCACCTCTCCTATGGTTTTGAGCCCTTACTCCCAGTGGACAGAGATAAACACATTCTAAAGGAGAACAACCAGTGTACAGCTAAACTTCACTGAAGGGTCAAGATTATTTACCATCTTAAAGGCCAGAACAACTTGCTATACAATTAAATAAATCAAGACAAAGCTTCTCTTCACATTTTTACCAGCCTGTTCTTCTGTATGCTTTGCACGTACAGCCTGTCATGTTACACTCAGGCTGGATTTCAGAGAGTAGCTTATATCATACACATGCTGCGACCAGTTTTGGCTTACACTCTGCTCTGTAAACTACAGAGGGAGCAAGGGGAGTGCCAAAAACAATATTATTTTTTTCAGCTTTAGTAGACAAAGGATAAATGAAAAAAATAATAATTTCAGTATAGGATAAGCCACTTCTGCCTAATAAGCTCTAAATAATAAACAACCTCTAAATTCACTATATAAGCTTTAATAAATAAATAAATAAATCACCTTTTATAAAAGGATTTTTCTTTGAAACATATTTCAACTTTTTCTCAGTCTGCTAGTGCAGGAGTAATTCCTGGAGTGATATAGAAGGGGTGCCAATTCTTGCAGCAAACATGGATATTTTCTGTTTTAAAATTCATATCCAATTTATTGAAAAAAAAAATTTAAAAAATTATTATTATTATTATTATAGGTATTTGGATAAAGATCAATCTACCTTACTCACTGTGGAAAGAAAAAAAATATTAGGTGCCAGTTTGGAAATCCAAATATATAATATGGAACACCTGAAAAATCTGTCTCTTCATAAATTGTGTTAACAGAATTCCTTCATCTCCCTTTTTTGTAGAAACCCCTCTTGATACAAGAATTTGTCTTCCTAGATGTCTTTGAGAGGAGCACGATTATTAGTAGCAATTGAATGAAGACTATAAATATGATGTGCATTCAAATGACTATATTTGCTTATATTGGGGTCCAATACTGCCACAGCTTCTGTATCTCTAGGGAGAGGAGTTGTGCCTTAGTCACTGTAGATTCTTCCGCCTATTTGTAAGAGAATTTTAACCAGAAGGAGTTTTAAAAATAAATGTTACTAGCAGAGTTCATGGAAGAACTTCTAAGGTTTTTTTTTCCTAGCAAAGCCTTCCTTCTTAAGCCCTGGTTCTTTTGGCCAAACTCAGGATTAGAGAGGCCCAGCAGAAAGTATTTGAGACAATTACAGTAGCATAAGCTCTGTATATCATCTGTTTCACCCAGTGTGGGCCAAGGAGGGACTAACTTGCTTGTAGCCCTTGAGACACAAAGCAGAATTCCCAGGGGAGAATAGCCAGGTCAAGCCTTCCTCCCTGTAAGCCTGCCTAGCTGGGCTCAACAGCCTTCCCTGAACTGTGCTGGTGGTATTGAACTGAGTTCATTTAGGGTGATTTCTTCGTCACACAATAAAGGCAATTTAATTGCAAAATCATTTGCAGCCTTGGGAGGAAATGTCTCTGAGAAGAATCTGGAGCTCCAGCCAGCTCCAAAAGGGACCCACCGCTGGCCAGAGCTGAACCAGTGAGCAACACTGGTTGTGCCTCTTCCCTTAAGAAAGGGAAGAAAAAGTGCTGCACAACAGCAGCTGGGAGAGGGAGAAATGAGAAACAGCCCTGCAGACACAAAGGTCAGTACAGAAGGAGGGCAGGAAGTGCTCCAGGCACAGAGCAGAAGTTCCCCTGTGGCCTGTGGAGAGGCCCCGCTGGAGTAGTCTGTACCCCTGCAGCCCATGGTGTACCACAGCAGAGTAGATCTCCATGCTGCAGCCCGTGGAGGAGCCCCCGGTGGAGCCAGTGGATATGGCCTGAAGGAGGCTGTGGCTCATGGAGAGCCCCCGCAGGAGCAGGCCCCGGGCTGGAGCTGCAGCCTGTGGTACGGACCCATATTGGAGCAGTTCTTGAAGAGCTGCTGCCTGTGGGAAGCCCACGCAGGATCAGTTTGGGAAGGACAGCATCCCATGGGAGGTACCCCATGTGGAGCAGGGGCAGAGAGTGACCATGAAGGAGAAGCAGAGACAAAGTGCTATAGACTGACGGCAGCCCCCATTCTCTGTTCCTCTACATTGTTCAGGGGGAGGAGGTGGTAGAAGGTGGATGGGAGGAAAGCATTTTTAGTTTGCTTTTAGTTCTCATCTCTCTAGTCTGTTAATGATAGGTAATAAATTTTACTAATCTCCCTATGTCTGTTTTTCCCATGTTGAATCATCTCCCTGACCTTATCTCAACCCCTGAGCCCTTTTCATCATATTTTCTCACCCTTTTACTTTGAGGAGGGGGAGTGAGAAAGAAGTTGTGGTGGAATTCATTTGTGCAGATAAGTAAAATCAACACATTAACATAAAATGGTAGTAGGTTTTTATCTGAATTCTACAATAAACAAAGCCTTTATTTAGAGTAAATTAATAGCCTGATGCAGAGGGGGAAAAAAAAAAAAAAAAAAGAAAAAAAAAAAAAGTATGTCCGGATGCTATGCCAGGTTTCAACACCATGAAAAGCTGGCATATGCAAAGTAACAGTGCCATCACATGCATTACTGAAGTGGACTTCCTAGAAACAGGGATTCTCCATAACTCTTTCAGGTCACATTTACTTAGGTGAATTTTGTTTTGCATCCTGGACCTTAATATCTATGTTCTTTTCACATCCAAAATAGACAACAAGAATTTCTAATGTAAAAACCAAGTAAGTTAAGTGCAGCATGCACTTCATTAGGTGGAAATTAAAGAATCATAGAATGGTTTTGTTTGGAAGGGACCTTAAAGATCACCTAGTTCCAACCCCCCTGCCATGGGCAGGGACACCTCTCACTACACCAGGTTGCCCAAAGTCCCATCCAACCTGGCCTTGAACACTTCCAGGGATGGGGCACCCACAACTCCTCCAGGCAACCTGTGCCAGTGCCTCAACACCTTCTGAGTAAAGAATTTCTTCCAAATATTTAATCTAAATCTACACAATTTGAGTTTAAAATCATTACCCCTTCTCCTATCACTGTACTTCCTGACAAAGAGTCCCTTTCCAGCCTTACTGTAAGCCCCCGTTAGGTACTGGAAGGCTGCTATAAGGTCGCCCCAGAGAGAGACCTTATAGCAGCTCTTCTCCATGCTGAACAAACCCAGCTCTCTCAGCCTGTCTTCATAAGAGAGGTGCTCCATGTTCACGTTCTAACACATCCATGTCCTTCTTGTGCTGAGGGTCCTAGAACTGAACACAGTAGGGAAAACAATGAAACATCTCAATGGAAATTAATTAAAAGAATGCATATTCCATAACACAACTCAATTATTAGCACTTATATATTGCAATTGCTAATAATACCGAACTTGGCTTCTTTACAAACACACATAATAACTAAATTCTTCCCCTGGATGCTGACAAGCTAACATTTTTTGTTCTGGATCCATTTTCCATCAAGTTAAATAGGTGAGTAGTTCAACTGGTTTCTAGTCTGCCCCTTCAGTTGTCCTTGTGCCATTTATAGAGCTATATTCTTTAAGTTTGGCTCATGGAAGAAGCTGTTGAATTTATGAGAATACCATTTGTACATGCAGTCCTCATGTATATGTCAGTATAAATCAAAAGCAAATCCAAAGAACTCAAAGAGGAAAAGCGGTGTGAGATGGAAGAGCCAGCCCCAACTTGGTTCATTTTTGAATGTAAATGTTACTCCAAATTGCAATATCAGGAATACCACATAGGCATTACTCCTTTTATAAAGGTTGGAGGAGTACGGTTTGACTTTTGCCCTACCCAAAATACTTTCTGTGACAGAAGTAAGGGATCACTGGCATAAGGAAGGCTTTACTCTAGCTTGGGATCCCATCACATATGAGAACACCTCAGTCTCTTCCCTCATCCACAGCTGGCTAAATATTTCTTAATAATATTGAAATAAAGGGACAATGGCAGTGTAACTGACCTGGGAAATCAATACCTCATTTTTCTTGTTTAATGATACTAAAACTGGTCTGGCTTCACATCAGTGAAAATTTAGTCAGAGGCTCCCATCAGCCTTTTTTACATCTCTGACATCTTAGTTAAAGACATAAAACTTGGTTAAGGAAAACTATTTTGCAGTGATATGTTCTGGCAAAAACACTAACAAGTATAGCTAGTATTATTACAAAAACTGAACAAGTAATCATAAATAAATTTCTAGTGAATCAGTGAATTTCTAATATAGCACCATAGAGTCTTGTGCTAAACCTGAAGTCCTAGAGCATTTCATATCGCAAATCTTATAGAGCATTTCCAGAGTTTCATAGATTAAATCATTCCTGATAATCTTTGTTAATAACATTAAGTTTGGTGAAATGGTAAATAGCAAAGATGATACATCAGGCATAGACAGCAATTTGCTGATGAACTCAGGTACAAGCAAAACCTGTACTTAGTGGCTTGATAAATAAAGCCCTTGTTAAAATAAAACAAAATAAACAACAATAAAAAAATCAAACAACCAAAAAAAAATAATAATACACATTATAATAGAGACAAGTACAAAGTCCTAAATCATGAAACCAGAAAAACAGGGCAAATACACAGACTGGGAAAAGAAATGGCTCCAGAAAAGATGGCAACATTTAACAAAACTAATCCATTGCTCCCGATTTAATACTGTGTCAGGAAGAAATTATGGGCTTCCTGTTTAGTCTGCCTGAAAGGCAGAATCATTATTTTCTCAAAGGGTAATAACCAAATATTACAGAACTCTTTAGTCTAGCAAATAGAGGTAAAGAAGGGCAATGGAAGGATTCAGAACACAGCTAACTCAGGTAGAAACACCAAACATTTTAACAGTGAAGCTCGCTAGCTGTTTCTAATACACCAGGAGAGAACTTATAGATTTCCCATCTTTTGCCTTCTCCAAATCAAGACAGGATGTCTGTCTTTAAATTTTTTTCTCATTTAAAAAAAAAAAAAGTTATTGGGCTCAAGCATAAGAGTAACTGTAGGAAATTGAATAGCCTGTTGTATGTCTAAACTAGACAATAGCATCTAGAGATAGTCAGAAGGTTAAAGCATAATCTCCCTTTACAGTAAGTGGAGAGAGAACAAAATCAGAAAGCTTGAAATTTTTCTCTGACCTGAATTGCCTTCAAGAGAAGAGAGAAGAGGTAGTGCTCACAGGCTAAATTTAACATTCATGATGTCTTCTCCTGACAGCCATTTTTTCAGAGTTTGCTACCAACTTCACTGAGCTCAGAACAGAAGATCAGAGTGAAACTAGCACAGGTTTTGAAATGTATAATATGCCAAAGTTGCTTTGACCTAAATTTTCCTCAGGGTTGTTAAAGAGGATTCAAACAAACAAACAAACAACAACAAATAATTTATTTCCAGTGTTTTCCCATCAGTTCTGTAAACATTTTTGCTGCTCTTCTGTTGTTCTTTGTTTACACATGATGCAAACATAAAAAAGAAGAAGAAATCAGCCTACTGACCTTTTCCCCAATTTTGTGGAAAACTATTAAAATCTCTGAATTTCAGCTTGTGGTGGTTTTACTCGGGTGGGCAGCTGAGCTCCACCACAACCGCTCTCTCATTCCCCTCCTCCTCAAAGAGGAAGGGGGAGAAAATACAACACAAAGAGCTTGAGGTTTGAGATGAGAATGATTTAGTTAAAGGGAAAGTGAATGGGGAGAAAAAGAAACAAAAGTAACAATAAGGCCACGTGGAAGCACAGAGAGAAAGAAAAAAAAAAAGTTATTCTCTACTTCCCATCAATGAGCGATGTTCGGCCACATCCTGGGAAGCAGGGCCTCAAAACGTATAGCAGTTGTTCAGGAGGACAGCCCCCTCCCCCATGAGAGCCCCCCTTTTTATTGCTGAGTGTGACATCAGGTGTTATGGAATATCCCTTTGATTGGTTTAAGTCAGCTGCCCTGGCGATGTCCCCTGCCCATCATTTGCCCACCCCCAGCCTGCTGGCTCTTGGGGGCTTGGAGGGAGTCCTGATGCTGTGCCAGCACTATGCAGCAATAGACACAACACTGGAGTGATACCAGTGCTGTTCCAGCTATGAGTGCAGAGCACAGCACTGTGTGGGCTGCTGCAGGGAAAGGTGACTCCATCCTAGACAGACCCAACACACAGCTTCACAAGGCCAACAATAATAATAAGCAAATAAACACTATCTTCTGTAAGTTATTAAAATCAAGTTTCCCAAAGTTCTTCTGACTTTGTTGGACTAAAGTAAATCCTACATGAAACTAATGGAAGCACTAAAGCCATTCTTAGGGATTTAACATGGCTATTTGCTAATCCCAGCAGAACGTCTTTCCAGAATTGCAGCATTTCTGGATATCTGCCTATGGTGTTTGGTGTCAGATATCTGTCTACCTAGTATCTGAAGTATCTACCTATGTCTCACACATTAGTCTTCTGTTTATTTGGGACATCCATATAAAACTTCTCCTTGTCCCACTTTATGATTCCCAGGTAACACTGAAGAACATAAAAATCTACAGTGCCAGAATTCCCTTGTCATGTTTAGCTGTATTTAGCCAATAGACCTAAGAAGAATGACACAGACACAAAAGGATAATATCGGCCTTGTTTCCCTAGCAAAGTATTTTAACAACTCATCAAATAACTTTGTTATATTCACATTGTTTACTGGGGAAAAAAATCTAATAAAAATGTAGCTCTAAGTTTCAGTTACAATAAAAAATGAGGTAAGGAAGCCACATAAATAAAACGTCTTTCTCAGAAAAGAACAGCAAAGCAAGTCATCAAAAAGAAACAAGTACAGAGATACAGAACCCAAAAGTTGTAAGAATTTTAACATTATTTATAGATGGATGTATGAAATAAAGTCTTTAGAAACTAAAAACAAATGAAAGAACTGAAGAAATGAATAGCAAAGCCTAACCCCAAATTAAGTGCTCTCTATCTGCACTAAGGGTAAGATTACTGAGGCTCCTAGAAACATGTCAGTGAATAGGACAGTCACTTGGGGCTCAGGCTGCAGATGAAAGCAAATTAAGGAAAAGATCAGGTCTGTGTTGGCATCCCTGCACTCTGAAAGAAGCCATATGCTGTGTTTTTGAAGGTTTTGTTCTGGTATGGGAAAACAAAACATTCCTGACAAAATATGCCTAAGTAGTGGATATTTGGGAGGGTGTTTTTTTTGTTTGTTTGTTCTCTAACACTGTATCTATCAGTTTGGATCACACAATACACCTTTATGCATTGCATTTACAGTAGGACTACCATTTAAATACTGAAGGTGGAAGAATAAGGTGAAAATCATTGAGAAAGACTAGTGGTAATACAAAGGAAAGAACAGTTTCAAAAATATTGTTTTCATAATGATATATGACTTTTTTGAGTAATTCCTTAACCCCTTCCCCAGCCCTTCTCCCATCCTCTTTGCATGAACTATCAGACTTGTCTTGCATTCAGGCCAAAAAAAAAGACCACAGTTATCTTTAGAAGAAAGATTTCAGTACCTTTAGCACTCTTTCTCCTACCTATTTTGTCATAAATTCATATACCTGTGTTTCAGCCATCCCATTCAGCATGACCAGTGCAGGTATCTCAACTTTCTCCTTCACCAGTTATATTAAAAGCTCAGGTGCCTTTGCTCTGATGCATTAGGTCTTGGAAAAAAAAAAAATAATAAACTTCTTAAAAAAACACTTCTTAAACCATTAACTCAAACCATTACACTGGAAGGGAAAAAAAAAAAAAAAAAAAAAAAACACTGCTTATTTTAACTGAAGAGTCACAGGAAGATTAGCAACGAAAGTCTCTACCTAAAATGGGTTGTTTACATATCAGTTCCATTTTATTGATTACCATTTTTCTTAATCTCAATTGCTTTCTACTGACTTCTCCAAGCTTCAGAAACAATTTAATCACATCATTTAACAAGGAAGAGAAAACCTTGTGTACTTGATTGTTTTCCAGTTGTGGGTGCTCAGCTATGTGAAGAAGTACCCTGGCTACAAATCTCTGATGTAAATTTAGTTGCCTTTGTTGTTTGCATAGCATTTTTACTAAGTAATCTCACTCAGAAAACAAGTGTCTATTCAAACAAATACTGCAGCTGTGTGATGCTGCAGACCTTTCAGAGTCATGGAAAATCATCCCACTAATGTGTTCCTGGATTAATTCTCATGTCAGTGGTGTCAAAACAGATGCTTTTCCATGCCTGTAATAGTTTCTCCACAGCCAACACACAATACCGTTTGTTCTAGATTTTTATTGCTGATCTTTCCCCTAATGCAATATTTGCTAGGGTGTAAATTGCTGGGATGTGTATGTTTTGCCATCAGTGTTCAGTTGCATTCATGGAAATGCAGCTCTCAAATAGCTTCCAAAGACCTTTACTACAAATGCCATGGAGCTGTTCCACTTATTTCTTTGGGTATGTTCTCTAAACTCATACAGAGTAATAATTTTCCAAAGGACTCTCTGCATACGAAGGTCAATAGACTGAAAGTCCTGGAGCAGACTGCTACACATGCTAGGTTTTGCAGCCTGACCCCCCTCGCTATTATTCACTGTAAAGGTCCTTGATGACTACAGATTTCACTACTATTTTGTGAAAATTGTTATAGAAGTAGGGGGACAGACTCAAATTAGATGGGCTTTTGGTACTTACATACAACTCCTTTTTACTTCTTCAATGATAACAGAAGAGGAGCAAGAGGTCACATAATTGCTATCAATCACACAGATAAGCGCAGCTGGAATTTGGTCTTCTGTCAATTGTAGAGAGACTTTGGTACAACACATTTGTGGAAACCTGGGTCTAGACATGAAAATCCACAAGATTTTCTCTATCAAAGCAGACATTTGTAACAATATCAAAACAATTATAATCTTTTTTATGGATCACTCAAAGTAGGAATATATCCTATATTTCATTCACTTACCTTCACTGAAGTAAATTCCTAATTAAGATGACTGCAAGAAAAGAAAGGCCTCTTCCAAATAGTTGCTATGGGGACTAAATTAAAATCTTTAGCTCAGTCTTTAGGAATTCTTAGCAATCCAGAAGCTTACCAGCCACTTATTTTCTAAACTCACTTTCGTAAATAATAGAAGTGCCCTAAGAAGGAAAATATTTGTATGTTGTACACCATAAGCCAAGCATCAGCTTACTCTTTTTTTATTTTTTCTTTTTTCTTTTTCTGTGTGTGTTTTAATGTTTGTTTGTTTGGATGATTTTTGTAGTTTTATTCTGTTTGCAAAATACATGAATCATGAAATGGATTTTTTTTTTTTTTTTTAGTATTTCAGGCAGTAAATCTGCATATGACAGAATTTTGGATCTGCAGTTTGTTAAAGTGCCAAAAGGAACTCTAACCAACCTCTAATTAGAACACAATTGTACTTATTTCTTCACACAAATTTTGAAGAAAAAAAAAGAATCTAGCATATGTCTTTCGCTTATTATGCACAGAAGAGGAAATGCTGAATTTTACTAGCGGTTAGGAAAGCTAGCAGAGGACATACAGTTAAAACCAACTAAAGTTACACTGTTTCCTTTTGCAGCAGTGGCAGGAGCAGCAGCACTGTCGTTTGTCTACTCTACTTATTGATCATCACTCAGGCAAGAATATTATATAGCTGGTCTTGTCTTATTGACCTGACTACACTGCTACCTCTGACACAGCTCCTGGAGTACCACCATGCAGAAGGGGAGTGAAACACTGTCGACCACCATGTCGGAGATGAGTCTGGCATTGTGGAGAACCATGGGAGAGGGACGTGATGTATCATGGAAGGATTCCTGAGCTGGGGGAAAATCTTCTCATGCTCAGACTTTTTGCTACTCATTCTAGGGGAAACAGTGAGACCATCAAGGGAAACTTTGAATGGACCAAGCAGCTAGGGCAAGCGACACAAGAGTGGTGCATCCTGCAGACCAACACCTGTCTGCCTGGATGAAGTCACAAAGGGTTGGCTTTTATTACCAGGGAATGAGAACTGCTGGGAGATGTGAGATCCATCTGAGAAAGGGGGGCATAAGCGTCTTTGCCAACAGTCCGCTAACCTAGTGAGGAAGATTTTAAGCTAGGTGTATCAGGCGTGGTGCCCAGAGCCCAAAGGGATGAAGGAAACATAGGAAATACTCACAGCACAAGGCCATCTCTCTCACTCTACCTTAGAAATTGGTGCTTAGAAATTGGAGCCTACCTCAAGTGTCTGTACGTAAATGCATGCACATGAAAAATAAGTAGGAGGAATTAGAGTCCATGCACTGTCAAAGATCTGTGATATCACTGGAAATACTGAGATGTGGTGACACATCTGTGGGAATGCAGTACCAGTTGCTGTTAGGGAAGATAACAATCAGTGAACACTTGAACATGTACAAATCCACAGGCTGAGACAAGATGCATTCCTGTGCAGTCTTATAGATACCATCACAAAGCCACACTCAATAATCTTTGAAAGGTGATAGTAATAACTGAAGGTTCCTGACAAGTGGAAAGAAGGCAACATCATATGCATCTTCAAGAAGGGCAAGGGTGAAAATCAGGAAGACATAGGCTTGCTTAGCTTAATCATATGAAGACTGCGGACTAAGTCCTCTGGGAAGCCATTGCTAAGAACACAAAAGGGAAGAGAGTGGTTGAGAAGACTGAGTATAAAACTACCCAGGAAAAATCACACCTGACTAACCTAAAAGGTGTTTATGATAAAGTGACTGGGTTAATACAATGTTTTAAAAGATACCTTCATAGTATTTTAACTTGCACAGAGGTGGGAGTAAAAATGTTTCAGTAACAAGAGATTAATACTCCATATTCTATGTTTAGAAAATAGAGGTTTTGTGTAATTATGGAAACCTAATGAATAGATTCTCATATAAAAATATGGAAATAAACAGCCTAACTCTCTGATGCAAGAAAAAAGAAAGAAAGAAAGAAAGAAAGAAAGAAAGAAAGAAAGAAAGAAAGAAAGAAAGAAAGAAAGAAAGAAAGAAAGAAAGAAAGAAAGAAAGAAAGAAAGAAAGAAAGAAAGAAAGAAAGAAAGAAAGAAAGAAAGAAAGAAAGAAAGAAAGAAAGAAAGAAAAAGAAAAAATGATTCTCTTGCAGAACTTGATTTGGATCTGCTCCAAAATTGATTTGTATCTGCTCTTAAGTTTGGGCCCTATGACTTTTGGGACAGCTGACTGTTCAGACAGGAATGTTGGAAATATTTATGTCCATAGATTGAATTTCAGTTCTCTCCTATCCTGGTTCATATGAGTATTTCTGAATTTACCTGCTTCTTAATTTCGTAAGAACTGCAGAACCTCAGGCACCAACCAAAAATACCTGTAAAAGCTCTGAAAGCTAGGCTTAGTTTGTTTGTAAGCATACATTTTCTTGAGCTTTACAGCAAAAATATTCAAGCATTTTGTTCAAGAAGTTCAAATTGTTTTGAAAAATCTGTATTCATGGGAAGGAATATGTAGTAGAAAATTACAGATAGTTCAGTGATAGACTATGAAATAATGCAGAAGACTCTTATAAGCATCAGTAATTACCTTATTATCACTGCGCCCTGAAAATCCAATAATAGTGATTTAAGAATACTGATGTCATCTCTTCTTGAAATACTCCATGTATATGAAGTTATTCTTTATTTTTCACATTTGTTCTGTTTTTTAACACTACTCTCTTAGGATGCTATAAAGGACTCTTATGCTGTCTACAACATATCAGGAAGAAATACACAAATTAGTATGCACATTAACAAGCCTGGTTTTATTATTATCAGCATGAGAACCACATACAGCAGCCATCTTCAAGACTCATTCATACATAATGAGAATTTATGAAAATATTTTATTCTGGAAAATATTAGTTTTGAGTATTGTATATATTTTTTAATTTCATTTAAAATTTTACCTCACTAGTAACATTTTCACAAAGGAGGACACATTTGTTTCTTGATGGTCATGTTAGTTTTTTTGCCATACCTATAAAAATGAACTCTAAGACACACTCAGAGATATCTTCTCCAAAGCCAAATAAAGTTATTTTGCTTCAATATTCTTCAAATAATTTGTAAACATTTTTTCTTCTTCATTTCTCTGTCAAAAGCTGTTATGTTTGTATCCTAGACAAAGTTGAAGTAAATAACTTAATTATTCTTTGTCATTTGTATTGTTATGTAAATCATGACAATTTATTTGAATTTTCTCTTTAACTAAGAAACAGAAACTTGGATTATAAACACACAACTTTAAAGAACTGAAATCTGTGTGACAGCTCTTACAAAGAGCAAAACATATATATGAATTAAGCAGAGACACTTGTCTATAATATCATACAAAAATCCTTTCTTTAGTATTCAGCTTATGTATATCTCTATCAGTTTTACACACTTTTTTTTGTTGTTGTTGTTTCATTCCCTAAGGTGTGCCAAAAATTTATCCTTCCACTCAGGTAAATGGGTATTGAGTCTGTGGGGTCCAGAGAAGAGGTATGCTTTCCTTTCATCTTAAGTTTTAATGATTAAAAAACAAAAGCTGAAACCTTATTACTTCCGACTAATAAGTTGAAACTGTTGAATTAGTGAAAAGCAAACACATTAACTAAATTGTATACCAACCCATCAGTGACCTGTGTCTGTACACATCCATCTCTTTCTCTTCAGCTGAGCTTTTGTGGAATAAAAAATATACTTCAGAACTTGTTAACTTGGCCAAGTGTTCTCTTAGTTGAAAATCATCCTTTGTTACTGCCAAATGGGGACATTTCAAGTGTTATTTGCAGTTTAAAAGAAATGTTTTTAACACATGCAAACTATAAAGTTGATTTACATTTAAAAAGTTAATATACTGTATTTGGCAATGAATCCTGGCAGCTTATAAAGTAGCCATAAATTTAAGAGGTTTTTTTTTTTTTATGATGTAATGTTATCTACTTATTGACAGTTTATCTTGTTAAAAGTATTATTGTGAAGCAGGAGTCTCACATTGCTATTAGTACAATATTTTTTCCCCTTTTTGAAGTGCCACTGATTCTGGAATCCTTTGCTGATGACTAGAACCAGGTGATTTTCCATGTGAGAATATAGATATTCCTCACCCATGATCCATGAATGGTATTCAGTGCTGACTGGAAGAAGGATTGATGATCATAATGTTGAATGACTGGCCAACTACTCTACACCTTAATATCAAAGTTCCACTGGATATATTTTTTTTTTCCTAGAGGCAATTTCTTGAAATTGTCACAACAAAGGGCAGGGATAAAGGACAGGTGTTTGATGCACATGCAACTTTGGCCTGAGGTTTAACATGACTTGGAAATGATACTAGGAATAAACAATCTGAAAAATGGTTTGTGGGGTGGAGGTGAGGTGGGAAGCACTTCTAGTACTGGACTTACAGAACACATTATACCTTGTGTTCCACAGGATAGCATACTTTAACATTAGGCCTTAAGAACTTTCTTAAAAAATAAATAAATAAATAAATAAAATGTAATCATATGATTTATTATCAGGTGGTTTCCAGAAGAACTGAACTTAATGACAAGTGCTTGATGCAGTCATTGTCCATGAAGCCTACTATGCACATTGACTTAATATATATATATATACATATATATATATATACACTTTTTCTCTTCTATTCTTTCACGTGCTAGAAGTAAATCATTAATTGCCACATCTGTGCAACAGTCAGACTGGTATGCTCCAGAGGAAAGGTGCTAGTAAACCAAGTTGTAAAACACTCTGAAAGGATAGATTTTATCTAAGGAACACCATGCCAGAAGGTCTTAGATCGCTGTATTTAGATAGAAGCATAATAGTTCTACTGCTAATATCTTCCCCAGCCATTGGCACAAAACAGGTGTGCTCACCATCAGTTCTGGAAACCTCATCTATACCCTCCTTCTCAGTTCTAAATTAGGCACACTTGCCAGGATTTACATCACTCATTTTAGAAGCAACTCTTGAAACTCACTGGACAGATGTCTTTGATTTGAGAATACTGTATTTAAGTATCATCAGACAAAAGCCAAGAAACTTTTTGTTGTTGTTGTGGAAATCTTCAATGAGAGCAATATTGTTTTTACTGCAGTGCCTGTTCAAAGATTTAGCAAACAGAGACGACAAAGCAGCAAGCAAAGAGATGTAGGATTTCCTTGAATTATGGTGCAGTGGTTATCAGTGGTTGCCTTTCTTCTTCCTTTGCTTATTGCAGTACAAGTTGCTGAGAACAGTTTATGCAAAAAGGAGAGATGATGTCTTCTGATATGCCAACAAATTGGAACTTCTACAAGAAGGGTCGGAGGGTAGACCTGGGGAACTATAGGCCTGTTAGTTTGACCTCAGTGCCAGGGAAGCTCATGGAGCAGATTATCTTGAGGGTCATCACGCGGCACTTACAGGGCAAGCAGGCGATCAGGCCCAGTCAGCATGGGTTTATGAAAGGCAGGTCCTGCTTGACAAACCCGATCTCCTTCTATGAAAAAGTGACAAGCTTGGTGGATGAGGGAGAGGCTGTGGATGTGGTCTACCTTGACTTCAGTAAGGCTTTTGGCACCGTTTCCCACAACATTCTCCTCAAGAAATGGGCTGCTCGTGGCTTGGACTGGCGTACGCTTCGCTGGGTTAAAAACTGGCTGGATAGCCAGGCCCAAAGAATAGTGGTGAATGGAATCAAATCCAGTTGGAGGCCGGTCACTAGTGGAGTCCCCCAGGGCTCAGTACTGGAGCCAGTCCTCTTTAATATCTTTACCGATGACCTGGATGAGGGGATCGAGTGCACCCTCAGTAAGTTTGCAGATGACACCAAGTTAGGTGCATGTGTCGATCTGCTCGAGGGTAGGAAGACTCTGCAGGAGGATCTGGATAGGCTGGACCGATGGGCTGAGGTCAACTGTATGAAGTTCAACAAGGCCAAGTGCCGGGTCCTGCATCTGGGGGGTAACAACCCCAAGCAGAGCTACAGGCTGGGAGAAGAGTGGTTGGAAAGCTGCCTGGCAGAGAAGGACCTGGGGGTACTGGTTGATAGTCGGCTGAATATGAGCCAGCAGTGTGCTCAGGTGGCCAAGAAGGCCAACAGCATCCTGGCTTGCATAAGAAGCAGTGTGGCCAGCAGGTCTAAGGAAGTGATTGTGCCCCTGTACTCGGCTCTGGTGAGGCCGCACCTCGAGTATGGTGTTCAGTTTTGGGCCCCTTGCTACAAGAAGGACATGGAGGTGCTCGAGCGAGTCCAGAGAAGGGCGACGAGGCTGGTGAGGGGTCTGGAGAACAAGTCTTACGAGGAGCGGCTGAGGGAGCTGGGCTTGTTCAGCCTGGAGAAGAGGAGGCTCAGGGGCGACCTTATCGCACTCTACAGTTACCTTAAAGGAAGCTGTAGCGAGGTGGAGGTTGGTCTATTCTCCCACGTGCCTGGACATGACAGGACGAGGGGGAATGGGCTAAAGTTGTGCCAGGGGAGGTTTAGGTTCGATATTAGGAAGAACTTCTTTACTGAAAGGGTTGTTAGGCATTGGAATAGGCTGCCCAGGGAAGTGGTTGAGTCACCATCCCTGGAGGTCTTTAAGAGACGTTTAGATGTTGAGCTTAGTGATATGGTTTAGTGTAGGACTTGTTAGTGTTAGGTCAGAGGTTGGACTGGGTGATCTTGGAGGTCTCTTCCAACCTAGACGGTTCTATGACTCTGTGATTCTTTGATTGTCAATAAGGAGCAAAGGGAGAGACCATAAATAAATACTGTAGATCACAAGAAATATTTGTGAAAGGAACAAGAATGAATTCTCATGCTACTTGAAAGAAAAGCATACCATACTTTTTATCAAGGTAATCCTCTGTATTGAATATGATGCTTTCTTCTATACTTATATATATGTTTATTGGCTGTCATAAAAAAAGTCAAACTACTGACGTTATTTGATGTTCTGTCTTTTGCCAAGTCACATGAACAGTTTCTGAAAATTTGATTCTCTACCTACAAAACTTAAATGTATTTCTCCCAATTTAAGAGTCCAATTTCTCTGATGTTCAAATTCATGCATTATCTTGATGGAACCCAACTCTATCTCCCAATACCTTCCTCATGATCACTAGGTTAGTACCAAACAAAGGCACACATTTCATTATCTATCATATATTGTATCCTTCTACAAATTGTTGTGGGTTTGTTTTTTGTTTTGTTTTGTTTTGTTTTGTTTTTGTTTGTTGGTAGTGATGGTGTTTTTTGTTTGTTTGCTTTCGTGTTTTTGTTGTTGTTGTTGTTTCCTATATGATTCATGGTAGTGTATGAAGTCATTACAGATGGCAAAAGAATATAGAAAAAAACACCTCCTTTTCCCTTCTTCCCAGGTCTTTGTCTTGTCTGTTGCAGATTTCACAAAGAGCAATCCTTTCATATGACTACTACTATGACAGACATGCTGATGAATAAATATGGTAAAAAGATCTACTAGAAAGAATACATAGTATATGTCTCAAAACATAATTGCTTTCGTACATCTTATATGCAAAGAATAGAGCAGTACTATAAACATTAAAACATGAGAACAAGTAAAAACTGTATTTTTCATATTTTAGATCTTTATCCTATTTACTTAAAAAAACAAACAAAAAAAAGATGGATCAAGTATAGACTCATTTAGCTTTGCTGACAGCAGGAGACTGTTGTTGATTTGTATCTGATTAAATGAAAATCAGATTCTGCGCTATATTGAGGTTGCTCATTTAAATAAGATTAAAAATGAAAAATCAATAAATGTATTGTAGAGAAGAGAAGGAGGAGAAAATTGAAGAGAAGGGATGCATTACTTCCCTTCAGGGATAGGTTAGTGAGGTAGCCTTGGTCCAACACTGGAATTCTCTCAATAAACCAAATAGCAGTACTTTCCTCCTGAGCTGCAGTTTATATTTTATACATTCTCATGGGCAAAATTAGAGCTAGCAAAGCAAGTAGGATAGTGGAAGAGTTATGATGGCTGACACAGTAATGGAAGATAAGAAGTTCCAAGCTATCCTTTAGCTTGTAGAACATATGACTCTGTGTCATTCAGTAAACTGTAAGCTTCCTTCTCTGCAAAGAGGCATTTAGAAGTATCATGCTAAATTTCTAATGTAGTGAATGAAAAAATAAATACATTGAAAATTAAAAATTAAAATTAAAAATTTATTAGCCACGGAGTCAAGAAATATATATATGCAAATTAAAATCTACAGATTCGTCTACGCAGATGTCTCTGTCTGTCTCCACTTCAGTTTTAATATCCCTTGAAAGAAGACTATTCTAGGCCTGTTATTTCACACCAGTTATCTTCAGGGTACTCAGCTGCCCAACATGGAAGTCTGGGATGGGTAGCAGAAGAAAACCCCCATGATTCAGGTGGATACAGTTGGAGACCTGCTACTCCACCTGGACTGCCACTGTCCATGGGGCCAGATAGGATCCATCAGAGTGTCCTGAGGCAGCTCGCAGATGTGATTGCTGAGCCACTTTCCATCATCTATCCGCGGTCATGGTCATCTGGAGAGGTACCAGGTGACAGGAGACTTGCGAATGTGACGCCCATCTATAAGAAGGGTTGTAAGGAGGATCCAGGGAACTACAGTCCTGTCAGCCTGACCTCGGTGCCAGGAAAGGTGATGAACAGGTCATCTTGCGTGCAGTCACACAGCATGTGTGGGACAACCGGGGGGATCAGGCCCAGCCAGCATGGGTTCATGAAAGGCAAGTCCTGCCTGACCAACCTCGTCTCCTTCTATGACCAGGTAACCTGCCTAGTGGATGAAGGAAAGGCTGTTGATGTAGTCTACCTAGACTTCAGCAAAGCCTTTGACATGGTCTCCCACAGGATTCTCCTGGAGAAGCTGGCAGCCCATGGCTTGGACATGTACACTCCTTGCTGAGTTAAAAACAGCCTGGATGGTTGGACCCAGAGAGTGGTGGTGAATGGAGTGAAATCCAGCCGGCGACCAGTCAGGAGTGCTTTTCCCCAGGGGTCCGTGTTGGGGCCCATCCTCATTAATATATTTATTGATGATTTGGATGAGGGAATTGAGTGAACCCTCAGTAAGTTTGCAGATGACACCAAGTTGGGAGGAAGTGTTGATCTGCCGGAGGGTAGGAAGACCCTGCAGAGGGACCTGGACAGGATGGGTCAATGGGCAGGGACCAATGGGATGAAGTTCAAAATGGCTAAGTGCCAGGTCCTGCGCTCTGGCCACAACAACCCCATGCAATGCTACAGGCTTGCTGCAGAGTGGCTCAAAAGCTGTGCAGAGGAAAAGGATCTGGGGGTGTTGGTCAATGCTTGCCTGAACACGATCCAGCAGTATGCCCAGGTGGCCAAGAAGGCCAAAGGCATCCTGGCTTGTATCAGGAACAGTGTAGCCAGCAGGACCAGGGAGGTGGTCGTCCCCCTGTACTCTGCTCTGGTGAGGCCACACCTTGAGTACTGTGTTCAGTTTTTGGCCCCTCACTACAAGAAAGACATTGAAGCCCTGGAGCATGTCCAGAGAAGGGCTACACAACTGGTGAAGGGTCTGGAACACAAATCTTATGAGGCGCGGCTGAGGGAACTGGGCTTGTTTAGTCTGGGGAAGAGGAGACTCAGGGGAGGTCTTATTGCTCTCTACAACTACCTGAAAAGAAGGTGTGGGGAGCTAGGAGTTAACTAACATAACTAGCAATAGGACGAGAGGAAATGGCCTCAAGTTGCACCACGAGAGGTTTAGATTGGAAATTAGGAGAATTTTCTTCTCAGAAAGAGTAGTTAGACATTAGGACAGGTTGCCTAGGGAGGTGGTGAAGTCATTGTCTCTGGGGCCATTTAAGGAAAGGTTGGACATGGCACTTAAGGGCATGGTTTAGTTGGTAATATTGGTGGTAGTGTGGTGGTTGGACCAGATGATCTTGGAAGTCTTTTCCAACCTTAATCATCCTATGATTCTATCTCATGGATATTATTATCACACCATATAAGTTAATAAATTAATAAATAAATATTTCACATAAAGTGTAGGCAAATTTTATATATATCTTCCTACATGTGTCTATTTTTGCATTGAATAAAGTTTTGAATTTAAAAATCAAAGAAAACAACAAGAACAAAAAATCTTTTGGGTGTTTTTCCCCTTTTTCTTCATTCTCTATAAATATATGAATTAACATTTTTATTCTCTTAGTTCATGGAGACCAGCTAAGCTGTGGTCTGCAATGCCAGATAACATGTAAATAGCCACAATTTTCCTATGCCCTCACCATACAGAGGCTCCTTTTCTCACTGTTTGTGAAAATTCCTGACCCAAAGGAATTCCAGTTCTACAAAAAGGTGAGCAGACACAGGTAGGGAAAAGGAAGACAAGCTAAGGGAAACAATAGATGGATGTGAACAGGTCTTGTCTGACAGTAGCCCAAAACAGAATTACCCTTTCTCCTGCTCTCTTGTTTTATTTTCTTGTGTTCTGTCTGCCAGGGCAGAAATATGTTCATTCTTCTGTTTAGAAAGCAGCCATCACATATGGATTACATATGGTTTACCAGTTCTGTCTATGAATTACCATCTAACATGATAATAAACTGTTAATGCACTCGATAGTTGTCTATGTTTTAAACTATCATTTACTATGACTGCATGTAGGAATTCCATTCAACCATCAATTTCTTAAGTACAGTTATTATGAAGAAGAATTACGTTGGCTTAAGTGCTTTTTTTTATAGCCCATCTACTTCTCTCCATAATTATGGCTACAGCTTTTAAACTAAGAAGTCAGCAATTGGGACTTGGAAATGGAAATACAGAAGCCTTTGGGACAGCTGTACTATGCAAATAGGGAAGGTCAGGCTGTTTTCTTGATTAATGGCTCATTTGTTCCAAGTAGTGATGTAACAGCTACACGTCAAGGTTTGTTAGGCAGTAAATAAATATTCCAGCTGACAAATGCATTATTGTCTAATAAATCAGCATATTTACGTGGAAACCCAAAGGGATTACAAGCAAATCATCTACGAATTGTACATGCAAATGTATTTCTATGCAACATATGTGGAAGTCACATATATTGTTTCTTTTATTGAAGAGGAACAAGAGCTTGGTGGTAAAGGAACAGGACTGGAACAGAAAAATTAATTGCCTTCCTTTCTTCATTTGAGAACTGAAAGGCAGCTAAGAAAGAAATAGTACATCAAAATGGAGGGAAAAACAACTTCAGAGTCAAACAATTCTAGAGTCGATCCTTTGGCCATGGGCATGAGTTGGACAAGGCTACACAGTCAAACTCTTGGCCTCCAAAACTTTGTGGCAGTGGCCAAACTGCCTTTTGAGAATGTCCCCTGCCTGTGCCAACTGTCAAAGCATGGAAAGGGTTGAAAGAGAGGTGCCTGCCTCACCAGGGCATCTGTATAAGTATGTATGGGTACTCTTGAGGTATGGGTAGTCAAGCCTGAGAGACCAGGGTTGTCCCCTGCCTCATGACAGCAGCAGCACTGGTCACCTCAATTTGGACCACTTGTCTCCAGCAGGAAGCTCCTGTGTTAGCGAAAGTCCTGCACATCCATGTTAACTATATCAGTAGAAGTATTTATATCTGGATATTAAAGAGACGCTTTCATTACTTTTCAAAATCGAATTATTTTCTGTCTAAGACTCTGTGGTACCTACCATACACACTGTGTTTTGAGGATACAAAGGATACAACTCATTGCCCATGGCTTTTGTTTGTTTGTTTGTTTGTTTGTTTGTTTGTTTTAAGCAGACCTGATTTCAACTGCACAGAACAGACCACTGAACTCCAGTATATTTCAATTCCCAAGCTGAGGAAAGAGGGAAAGGTTATTTGAATAAAATTTAACATATGCCAGTTAAAAACATAATATTGCATAAAACACAAGAAAGAGAGGAAACTGTGGTGTAGTTAAAGAAAATATGCTGTTTGCAGAGAACTGCAGGTTGCTGTTGGTAATACACATAGTAGGCATGGAAACAAACAGTGAACAGTGAAGAATAAGACATTTCAAAGTGAAACACTATGTACATAACGATGTTGCCTGGGGGACTTAGAATATTCCTTATTCTCAATGTTTCAGCAGAAAAGAGGACAGCAACCCAAGGAAGAGATTGGCTTCCATTTTCAAGAAGTAGAAATGGCATGTTTAATGGCTTTTATCAGTGGGTAAGAACAGAAAACAGCATAACTGAAATTATGAAAAGCCAATGGAAGCCCAGAGCAATAATTTTGAAAGAGGTTCTGTATTGAAGACAAAATAACAGGATTAAGAACATTTTTGCTAGTGGCTTATAATGAATAAAGGGTATTTAAAATTAATGCAAAGACAGGCATACAAAACGTTTCCAAGCAACAGTTCTTATGTGTTGAGTAAGTTATGTGTTTAAAAAAGATAGTTGAGCGATAGCTGAAGCTATGTATAGTCAGGAAAATCCTGTAAGAGTACCACTGGTATTTCTATGATAGTGGTATGTAGGAATCCCATCTAACCCGGGGGCATATGCCTGAAGTTCTACATACCTGCACAGTACAAGACTTTCCACTATTCAGTAGCATCACACAAAGACATCAAGTATGAAGGCCTGGGGAGAAGGCCTGGTAAGATTTTTAAGAGAATTCAAGCACAACTGAGTCTTCCAGGAATATATTTCTAAAAGTGAAACTTAGTCAATTTTAAATAGCCAGAATTTTAGTCCAAATTTTTAATACAAACTCAGCATAGAGCAAGATAATATCTGAGGGTAGGTAAAGGATACTTTGTAGAGGAACTTCTTTTTTGGCAGATCACCAAAGACCAATATTTTCTCCAAACACACATTATGCAGACATAGACAGCTCAGCAGCTTGTAGATTTGAAACAAACTTCTAAGCATACAGCTGATAGCAGAATATGGTCTTTTGTTCAAAATCTCAGCCACCTACAACTCCAAGGTCACTTAGACAGTAGGCCAAGTCATCTGCATGTGGAGACACCACAGACTTGTAAAGCTCCAGTTAGGTTTTTGTTATCAAGCAGGACACATTACCTTGGACTCAGTCTGAACCAGAATTCCTACATGATGTCTGGCTACTGTTCTCCAGAACCTACTCACATCTGCCTAAACAATACCACAAACACATACCTGTGGTTTCATCTCTGACCTTACAGTTCTGTGGTATTTTCTATTAAGAAACAATTGAGTCTGACTGTCATATTACGTTGTAGAAATGTGCTTTTCTGCAAGTTTTATTTTCCTCTTATTGTCCTCATATTCATTGAAGTCCCTCCCAAAGTCACTCTGCAGTACAACACAGAAGCCTGTTGTGCAAATTAAGCTTCTTATCTCAGCATTGGTCAAACAATGTCACTAATGAAAGCTTTCCTTGATTGTCTATCTGGTCTTTCCAAAGACAAACTAGTGTTTAGTTGCTTTAGAAATATGTTAAAAATAATTACAAAATGCTTTCATATATAAATTCCATACAATATAAAATGAATTTGTGTTTTTTTACAAAAGTCTTTTTCTCCATGAACAGTTAATACACATCTTCTAATAGTTTCCCTTTTTTATTGGTAACCTTTGACCTAAGCTGACAGAAAGTAAATGCCTCCTGGAACTGAAGCTGCATGCCCTTGGCAAGAAGTGTGTATGGCAAAGGAAAAGCGCGTGAGGCTGTCTCAGCAGCAGCAGGCTAGTTCATAAGCTAAGAGTTTCCACAAGCTGCTGTTTCAAAATCACCCCTGTCCCACAAAGGCCCCATCTGTCTGCCTCCCCTCCCTTGCCTCTGCTTCATTTTCATCCTTCTAACCACCCACAACCCCACAAACAGACTGCTCTTAGTGATCCTGAACAGAAGGGTAGTTAGAAAATGGAAAATAATGTGAAAGAAGAGTAAGAAGCACCTCCTAGATCAAGCTGTGCTAAGGGAGATTCCTTTAACTAGAATACAAATGGCTTCAGTGCAAGCAGTTTCATACTTTTAAAACATAAATGGAATAAATTGGTAAAAGATCAGTTACTGCTGTTACACAGCATGGCCTGTGATAAACTTCGTTAAGTAAAACTGCAGTGCCTTCTATCAGGAAGAGCAAGTTCAAGGCTAATTTTTACCCTTTATAATGTTCTAGACAGTGTTCCAGCAGAGTGCTCATATGCAGGAGAAGGAAGTTCTATCACAGTTTTTAAGGACATTAAGACAACAGCAGCAAGTCTGCAGTGGGCAACATAAAGAAAATATCATAGTACCATACAGGGCTAAGGCAAGCACTGCGTCTCACAGCACCAACAAGGAGAACACAGAGACACAAAACAGTCCAGTATCACATGTCTTTATACAAATACATTTGAATTTATTGTAAAATTTCTGCTTGTGTAAGGACTCCCAGAATGTGCTCCTTAGAAATCTTTACATAATGTGGTATACTAGAAATAGATATCCAAGTTGTTATGAATTAATTCCATCCTTACCTCCTCTCTGCTTCGCCTGTTTACTACTCATAGTAAGAATTCTTGGGAGAAAAAAATAAATTAATTTAAAAAAAAAAAAGGAGGAGGAGGATGCTGGGACAAAGATTGAGGACTGCACATGATTTTGAGCAGACCTTTGTCTATGAATTCATTCCTGTAACTTGCTTGACATTTGGTTATGATATGCTGATGATGATCACTGACACTTTATCGCAAAAGAGTTATTCTCTTCTGTATGCCGGTGGCAGCCAAAATCATCCAAGTCCCTGACAATTTTATTTCTGCTCAAGCAGTGTCACACAAAAAACAAACCCAAACTATGAGGCTATGTGTGTCATAAAAAAATTACTTGCATAACTCAGAAATTCATAAAACTTGGAAACAGCTGTATTGCATTTCCCAAGGCCTGATGAAACACCATGCTGTTCTTTGAACCTGTTCATCCTTATTGTACACATCTGCAAGGACACAGTAAGAAACCTCTGAAGAACACTTAGATTGACATATACAATGCACAATGCTTGGTCTTGTAAAAACAAAGAAACAAACAAATAAACAAACAAAAAACATGTAATCCTAGTTCAGGTGAGATAATGTCATTAGTGTTATTTTAAATTAATGTACAGTTCTTTAGAACACAGAAAACAAGCTCATATGGGGCATTAGTAAATGATACAATATATAACATTAAAATTTAGCAGAATAACTTGAACTCTTTGCCTCTAATCCAACTGCTGAAAATTTGTTAGCTCAATCCGTATACTTTCTCATAAAATATCTTGCATAACCTAAGCAGAGCTGACTCAACATTTACTGAATCACAAAGGCAATTTAATTATGGAGAAACTGAGAAATTCTGCTTGGAATACTGGCTGTCTGAGGGCTATAAATGCTGTATAAGTCTTCACCGGAATCTGTTCTCAATAGCTCTTTGGAATAATACAGTGGCCACTGAAACACACTCGGTATGAAAAGCTGAGGACAACATTAATCTTCAGTAAAATCCAATAATGTGCTACCCTACTGAGCTCTCTATAAAATCTGATTTTACATTTTTCAGGAAAATTCTATGGTACAGTTCTACATCTATGTCACAGTTCTATGTCTATGTCTATGTCATTGGTGTTTTTTTTTTTGGAGGGGGGACAAAAAATAAAAAAAAAATGAAAAGGAAAAAGAGAGAAAGAGGGAGAGAGGAGGGAGGGAGGGAGGGAGGGAGGGAGGGAGGGAGGGAGGGAGGGAAGGAAGGAAGGAAGGAAGGAAGGAAGGAAGGAAGGAAGGAAGGAAGGAAGGAAGGAAGGAAGGAAGGAAGGAAGGAAGGAAGGAAGGAAGGAAGGATACTTAGCTTAGCTATTTGTTTTGTTTTTTGACGCTTTCTGGTAATATCTTCCAATTGACTAAAGTTGACCTTATTTGTATGATCAAATCACAACAATAAACATGAATTGTGATATGTCAGTATGTGTATTTTATAAAGCTTAAAAGGGAATTACAATTATTTAGAAGCAGCATGAAGAGTTACATGCAATAGAAAGTCATCTGCAGCGATTATGGAATTTGACGATTTGTTGTCTATGAACCTGGCACACTTACACACTTTGTTGTGGGGAATAGTTAAGTAACACCTCTAATATCAAATCTTCTGTCCCCTTCCCATCCTTTCCATTTGTGTCTATCCAAAACTAGTCAGCACATCTGACAAATTGTTTGTTTTCTTTTGGTCAAAATAAGTAGATGCATCAAAGTCAGCATGTCTTGCAGAGAAATATTGATTTTGACAAAATTTACAATGGGAGATTTCAAGTGTTCAGGGTAGTTTCTTGAATCATTTCCAGTTGCAAGAGTCATGAATTCAAAAGTTGACCTTTCTGATCAGAAAACAGATGTTTCTCCATAATTCCCTTTCCTGAAAATATTTGAAAGGGTTTGTTTTTGTTCTAATTCATAAGAAAAACAAATTTTCAAACCTCAACAGTTGTCTCAAAGAGAATTGTTGACTTCAGTCCAGCTTTTCATCTGGTGAAGATACTCTTGAAATGTAAACTTTCTGCTGGGGATGAGATGCTGTCAGAGCAACCATTCTTTCCCGGTGTGTTTCCGTTCCTCTTAGGGTTGGAGCCTTTGACAGATAGTAATTAAGGCCAGATTAATCTCGAGAGGTATTTAGTTTTAAATATCTTTCTGTATATTGTTATAATATCAAAACCTTTACTCTTTATGTCATCTTTAGTGATGTAAGAGAGCAAAACTGAGGCCAGAGATATTTATATGAATAAAGGCTTAAAGAACAGTATTGTGTTTTTTTTTCTTTGACTCTCTCCATGACAGGAGAGGATGTGTGTACTGGGTCTGGCTGGGATGTTAACTTTCCCTGCAGCAGCCCATACAGTGCTGTGCTCTGCACTTGTAGCTAGAACAGCAGTCATATCACACCAGTGTTGTGTCTGCTGCTGAGCAGTGCTGGCGTAGTATCAGGACTCTCTCTAACCCTCGTAGGGGGTGGGCAAAAAAGTGAGAAAGGAACATCACCAGGGCAGCTGACCTAAACCAACAAAAGGGATATTCCATATTATATGATGTCACACTCAGCAATAAAAGGTGGAAAAAGGAAGAAGAGGGGAGAGGTGGGCTCTTGTTGCGAAAAATTCTGTCCTCCCGGACACCGGCTATGTGCATTGAGGCCCTGCTTCAAGGACGTGGTCAAGCATCGCTCATTTGTGGGAAGTAGAGAGTAATTTCTTTCCTCTGCACTTCCACACAGCCTTTACTTGTTTTGTTTTGTTTTATCCTTTCCCCCTCCCTTTCTCCTTTCCCTTTTTTCCCTTTAGTTAAATTGTTTAATTATTAATAATCTTAATAATTATTTTTTTCCCTTTAATTAAATTATCCTTATCTCAACCCATGAGTTGTTCTTTCTGTTACTTCTTTCCCTCCTCTTCTAAGGAGGGGGAGTGAGAGAGCAGTTGTGGTGTTCAGCTGCCTAGCACGATAAAACCACCACAATATGGCACCAGACCCTGCGAACGGATTGTCCTTAGTGGACAATATATTTTCAAAAACACAAGAATTTTACAAAGACTTCTATAACTACTACTTTAAAAAAAAGTTGGATAAATACAGGTTGCACCTAGTGCTGCTCTATGACAAGCAAACAGATGACTCTGTGTTGTAACTACATAAAATAGAGAGCACCTAATTATTTCTATAGATTGTGTTATATCTTTCCAATTTACACAAAACTGATTCTGTATTACTAATGACTTCTGCAGTGGATACAAATAAGAACTCGTTGTATTTTATGTCAGTTATTCAGGAATTGGTTTCAATCATTTATGCAAAAGACAGGTTTAAACATATTTAACAGAAGTGTGGCAGATTATAATTTTTGTCTATTTCTTTACTTTTCTGACACTGAAAATATAATTTTAGTCACTTGTTTTCTTCAAGCATGAAAATAGTTTAAAACAATCTCCTTTCTCTACTAC
This sequence comes from Anser cygnoides, assembly GCF_040182565.1. NCBI lineage: Eukaryota > Metazoa > Chordata > Aves > Anseriformes > Anatidae > Anser > Anser cygnoides. The sequence continues at coordinate 89,884,297 of NC_089875.1, forward strand.
TTGAATATAATAAAATCCTGCGCTGGGTACTACTACGAGTTAAAAAAATAACAATAATAATTGATTAAGGTCTTAAGAAATGGAAATTTCTCACCAAATATTCTTTTAATAAACATCAGAAGAAATTACATGTTACTGCTTATGACACAATCTGTGAGTTGGGGTCAGAAGTAGTTTGCCATCATGGAAGACATTGGTCTGGAACACATATGCTGGAAGACTCAGATCTTTTCATTTGAAATTCTTCTGGATTTCAGGCATATTTAAGATGAGTGGGTCAGAGAATTTCATAGCCTGAGCATAGATAAATGTGCCATAGTAAACTAAACAGTGCTATATACCTGGCCTTGATATCACATAGCATGGTCTTACTATGTTTTACTATAACATTCTTCTATTTAAAAATAAGGTAGCTGCTACCATATTGCTATATTGGAAGTGGTTACAAGCCCATGATGACTTCTGAGCTCTCCCTGGAAATCAAGAAAATACCAACTGGCTTGGACCATAAGTAAGCCCAGCAAGACTTTTCTAACCAACTAACAATACAATGAAGAGGTCCTAACAACAAGCCTTGTAACATGTACTCTTGTATAGGAATCTCCAGGCACAAAATCATTTTGAAATGGTTATTCCAACAAGACAGTTTTTTAATATATGTTATTTTCATTTACCCCCACTTTTTATGACTGGAGAAGAACAGATTTTATAACTGTCATCTTCCATACCTTGCTCTCCTCTTCCCCCACCCACCTTCTCATGAATCCCTTCATCTCTTCTATGTATCTCCCTTCCTATTACAAACACCTTTGTGAAGAACTGGGGATTTTCCTTGTTTGTATCTGTTTTTAAACACAGAGATCTGAAACAGCAGAGATAGGTGGTACTTATTTCCAAATAATAGGAATTCTGAAGGAGCACTTCAGCTCCTTAGTATACATGGAAAAGTGTGGTAATTTGTCACAGAATTTCAGCTATGGCTAAGACTTCCTAGAGCTAATGGGATATTCCAGAAAACGGAAATATTCCACAGAATCACAGAATCACAGAATCGTCTAGGTTGGAAAAGACCTCCAAGATCATCTAGTCCAACCTCTGACCTAACACTAACAAATCCTACACTAAACCATATCACTAAGCTCAACATCTAAACGTCTCTTAAAGACCTCCAGGGATGGCGACTCAACCACCTCCCTGGGCAGCCCATTCCAATGCCTAACAACCCTTTCAGTAAAGAAGTTCTTCCTAACATCCAACCTAAACCTCCCCTGGCACAACTTTAGCCCATTCCCCCTCGTCCTGTCAACAGGCACGTGGGAGAATAGACCAACCCCCACCTCTCCACAGCCTCCTTTAAGGTACCTATATAGAGCGATGAGGTCTCCCCTGAGCCTCCTCTTCTCCAGGCTAAACAACCCCAGCTCCCTCAGCCGCTCCTCATAAGACTTGTTCTCCAGGCCCCTCACCAGCTTTGTCGCCCTTCTCCAGACTCGCTAGAGCACCTCCATGTCCTTCTTGTAGCGAGGGGCCCAAAACTGAACACAGTACTCGAGGTGCGGCCTCACCAGAGCCGAGTACAGGGGGACAATCACTTCCCTAGACCTGCTGGCCACACTGCTTCTTATGCAAGCCAGGATGCTGTTGGCCTTCTTGGCCACCTGAGCACACTGCTGGCTCATATTCAGCTGCCTATCAACCAATACTCCCAGGTCCTTCTCCGCCAGGCAGCTTTCCAGCCACTCATCTCCCAGCCTGTAGCGCTGCTTGGGGTTGTTACGCCCCAGATGCAGGACCCGGCACTTGGCCTTGTTGAACTTCATACAGTTGACCTCAGCCCATCGGTCCAGCCTATCCAGATCCTCCTGCAGAGATCTTACAAAGAAAGGGGAATAAGTCTTCACTGAGGATATCATACCATTTGGGAAGGGAGAAATCAGCTAGCTTTCTATTGCAATTGACTTTCTAAGCAAGAATGTAAAATAGATGAGAAATTTATTTTCCTAAAAGTTTTTTCCCTACCAAAGGAAATCAACTAATCTAATAAAAAACAACTTTTATATGCTTTCTCATAAGTACAAAGCAACAATCACAGTTACCATACATTTCACTAAATCATAACATAGCTCTTAGCACTGAAAATTCATATGCTTTCAACAGTAAGGAGATAATTATTAGATATGAAAAGGACATAAAAGTTCAGAGGAAGGGCAGTTGATGTTGAAAAATCTCTCTCAAGAAAACATTGCGAGCAATCCTTGCTATGTGATGACCAAGCTATGTCTAAGAAAAATCATAAGTAAGAAAAAGGTAAAGTGTTGCAAGTATATTCTTACCTACTGTTAATGATTTTGCTCCTGTTTTTTTTTTTCTGTTACTTTCTCACCAGTCCTGAAATAGAAAGCTATGTCTTTGCTTGTTAGCTCTCTAATTTTGTCTAAGACCAAATTTGCAGAGCTTTACAGGTTTCTCTAGAAATAACATGCTGAAAGAAGGTATTGTATACATGCAAGTCATTTAAGTGTCTGAAACATGGCGTAATTGTAAGTTTTGCAGGTTATCTGTCCTTTCCACCAAGTCTCTAGGCTCAGTTAGAGCACTGGTAGGTGACAAGATTCAGGGAGAAGTTCTCCACTTATTGGACAAACCCCAGTGCCCTGCTGGCAAGGATGAATTAGTCATGAGACAATTTAACATAATCCCAAATTTTCACAGAAGGCCTAAGTTAATCATACACCACTACCACATACTAATCTTTTGGAAATGTTTTTTGATATTCTTCAGGCCACTGTGCCTGACACAAAGAAAATCCACAGACGACACTTGCAGATGTGTCAAAAACAGCCAGTGTGTTTGCCTAAATCATTCTTACACATAAAAATAAAACCAAACCAAAAATCAGACTTTGAACAAAAATTCAACTTTACGGAGGTCTAAAACTTGCAGGATGCAAGGGCACATATGGGGAAACCATGATGTGTTGGGAGGATAACATTACAGTAATATACATTTCCACCAACTGCAAAAAGAAAGGTTGAACACATATTTATACAGCAGTAGTAAAATGCTGAATGGTTTAGCAGAAAGTGAAAATGAAATACAAGAAGTAGGCCAAGAAAATTGAAGGAACAGTAGTTAGAAATTCTACACTGAACACTACAGAAAGGAAAATGTTAATGAAAGAGGAAATGCCTTGGCTCTAGTCAAGCATTGCTGACTTTAAAGTGAACACTCCAATGGGACAAATGTGAACTTTGGGCATTTCTGATGCTTGATTTAAGTTAAATCATTAATTAAATGCATGCAGCTGGCTAGAATTTCCTGAAGTCCTAAGTAGTCATAAGTATATGTAAGTGCTTTGGTCTATAAATAAAATAAAATAACATAAAATAAAATGAAATAAAATAAAAAAAATATATAAAATCCTTTTTTTTTTTTTAAGGTCAGTTTTAGAAGTAAATTATAGTTAAAGAAGGTAATTTAAAAAAAAAAATTGCTAGTTTGTCACATCAGTTGAAGATTCTTTATTGTACTTTACTTTCTATCCTATCATCTGAGGATATTTTCCTGCTGTGGAATTGACAATATATATATATATTGTATTGTCTAATATTTTAACAAATAAATCCATCTGGATGAAATCAGATTGTCCTGCAGATGTTGAAATCCAGCCTTGTTTGAAAGTAACTACTAACATAGAATTTAAATGTCTCTTGTAAAAACTTTTTAGCAGAGAACCAAACTGTATTGTTTTGCATTTGTATGCAACTATTTCTCTTTATTTCATTTATAATCACTTGCAACTGACATTGACAAAGGACCATATGGCTAGGCACTTTTTTCAGTTTGTCTTACTCAGTTTAAATATTAGCTCGACTTAAAATCTGCAACATAAGTAAGGTATGCAAGGGCTATTTTAACTTATTTTATTAGCTGGGTTTCAAAGACTTTCCACCAAAAATAACTGGTTCCAGTAAAAAAATAAATAAATATCAGTCTAATAATGGTTGTTATGGTTGTTTGGTTGTTGCTTTTCCCTTCTAACTGCCAGAAAAGAAACCAACAATTTGTACTCTACAAACATCTTCTGGATTATTTGTTAATTAAATGGTCTATAACAATCTTGTTCCTCTGTGCATGTTTCTGTGTGTCTTTCCACATTCTGTAAGTCAAACATTAATTTCCATTAAGGTTAAATTTCCTTAAATTCAGAATCTAGGTGAAATTATCTGGCATTTCTAATCTTTTTAAAAATTCTACTCTTCTTTCCACTTTTCTTAATATTATTGATCTGCTTTTAACTATAACTGATTGTCTGGGCTGATACTAACCTCTTATTGTCTTTCTTTAGAATACTAATATTAGGGATATTTGTTATTCTCTGTAATAGTCAGATTTTTATCTTAGGTTCAAAACCTTGTCACAATTATCTGGTAGAATACATACTTCACCTGTCCCTGTGTCTTACACATTTTTTACTTGATATTCCTTGGAAGCTATACAGTTGTTTATTCAGCAGTCATGCTCACATGGATGTTATTGTACTGCAACCTCGGGATTGCAGTTCATTCATTTTTTCTTGACTGACATTTAAACTGTCAATATACATTTAAAAAAGTGAGAGAGATGTGAGACTTGCATTTCTCAGAAATTACTTTTCATCAGTGGAGCTCATTCAATATTTTGCCATAGGAAAATATTGGCCTATTGAAACTATATTGCAAGGAAAAGATCATATCATTTAGAAAAAACTTAAAAAAAATCTTGGGAAAAATGTCATGCCACCTTCTTACCTTCTTGGAATGATATATTTCTCATAATTATTTTAAGTTTACTGTTATGCTTGCCTTTTTTTTTTTTCCTTTTTTCTTTTTTTTTCCAAATCAGATTTTCTGGTTAATCTTGGCATTTCTTACTGAATGGAAATTCTGAGACCTGAGCAGCTGCATTTATGAGCTATCTTCACAGCAGACATCAGGTGAGAACCCCTTAGAGAGAGCTACAGATTTGGACTCCTGTTGAATTGTAGAAAGGTAAGTGTCCAAGAGCAGAGATTGATTTACCAGATTGCTAGTAATGGATTTATCATCTCTCAAACAAGTGGATGCATTCAATGTTTTCACTTTGCACAGTAAGTCCAAAGTGGGTGTGAAAGCCATTTATTTTCTCTTAAAAGACATTTCCTACAAAATTACTTAATTCCTGCTCTAGTCCTGTCCTTTAGCGGAGCAAAGGTTTTGGAGTGTTCTGATTGCCAAATGATTTTTGAAGTGATATAAAGTGCTATAAATCTTGTCCCTGATTTCACAGCAATCTTCAGCCTTTTTATAGATGTGTAAATAACTGTTTAGAATTCAAAATAAATAAATCATAAAATAAAACAATTCATCAAATAAATAATTAAATAAAATCCAAATTCTCTTTATTTTCATTAGTACTGGAAGGGATTTAGCAAAGCTAAAAGTAAAACATAGCTAAGAGGTGGGCAGAACATTGTTATAGAGTCAGTTGAATTTGCAACATCTGTTCTACAACAAATTCTAAAGAATTTTAAAAATAAACGTTCTTTTGAGTCAGAGTTCAATCTACAGGTTTTGTGGTTATCCCAGGAAAAACATATTTTGAAATAGCAATTATAATATTTAAAACATAAATAAATGTAAGTGTAAATGTAAATGTAATGTCAAGTTCACTGCAGGAATCATTATTAACTGTCTTCCTTGCCACTGAAAGGCACAAGATCATTGCTGGAAAGCTGGACACAGATTTCTGGAGGACTTCTCAACTAACATTTCAGCTCTGAGAGTAAGGCCATTTTCTAGGCAAGGGTTCTAGGCAAGATAAGAGAGTTATTCCTTCCTTAGACTCCATCAGCAGAGCTTTCTGTTTTATCTATTTAACTTATCTTGTTCCAGATAAATATTCTTTTCCAGCAAAATGGAACTTCACGAAATAAATAAATAATCAAAAGAACCCTGACATTCTCACATTAAGGAAAAAGTGGAAAAATTCAACTCTGATGATCCATCTGAATGGGTCCTCAAGTGATAACATTTCACCTTACAGAGCTGCTCACGTTTGCTACAAGGCCAGGTTGGAAGTGCAGGCAAACTAAGCTCATAGGTGTGAAAGCTGCTTACAAAGGCAGTACAGATGACCAATAAGGCAAGTCCATCAAAATACAACTCTGCTATTAAAAAAACATAGCCTGAAATCACAACTGTCACAATTTTGTAATCTGAGTCCCTTTCCTCTCCTGCCATAAGCAGATCTTATTAAAGTACGTTACTCCACTTCAGATCACCTCGGTCTAGTGGACTTCATGTAGAGGTACCCTAGGCACAAGCTCTCAGCAAAACTTCACAACTTTCTTCACTCTGATAACTTCTCAACCTTGAAATGGAAGCCTCAACAATGATGAAAATTCTTGCTTTGAGAGGCTCTAAGCCAGAGAGGCCTTTGTACATGCTGACTAAACCCTTGTGGGCTTCCCAAGCTGGAGACAGTTTGCAATAGAGAGGCCAGAGAAGCTCTGACCCTGAAAGTTCTTGAACTGCCAAAAAGAGTACAACCTCCATGAAAAGATGGCTATGAAGTCAGACATGGCAATAGCTCAGGATCCCCAGCAACCTGCCAGTTAAGCTGGCAGAATAACACATTTTTATTTCCATGTGAATTTTTTTCATCTTCAACAATTTCGTCAAACCTTTCATGTTCAAAAAAAAAAATATATATATATATATACACTTTTCTGTCAATGATCCTTTTCATCAACAAATTATTTGGATTTAAAAAAAGAATGTAAACTTCTGTCACTGTTGCTTGTTAGAAACATTAGTAATACACAGTGATCACAATGATTTCTATCTGAAAGAAAAATTCCACCCCTTTTTTTTATATATATAAAGACTGACTCAGGAATTCGCTCCATAACAATTACCACAGTATCTCAGAATATGTAGTTGATTCTAGGCATACAAGACAATACAAGGAGTCTATAAGTTCATTGGCTCAAAAGTCTTTGCTGAGACTAGATAGACGTGGTAGTAATGGCTTTACTCTGGAATGCACCAGTTTATGGGTGTTTTTTCAGACAGACTTCTTAGGAAATCTTCTGTATATATGTTGTCGTCTCTACTCAAAGAAGGCAGGGCTTCCTATACTATGATTCAGCATAATTCCTGTGACTTAATTCAGAAACATGATTTTCTGTTCTGACTAAATTACCTGGAAAATTTTATGGAACTCTGTCATTTCACAGACTCTGAATTTGAAAATGTTGTTACCTAATGATCATCATTACTCAAATTTTCAAACATTCCACTTTTAAATAATTTTTACTCAGGACCATTGTGGGCATATCTAAATCTTAGTGGATGTGCAAACAACATGACTACTGAACATAAAGATACATGAATTTCAGTACAGATAATGTGAGCAACGTATCATTGTTATCCTTTGTATAAACTTAGAACAGTCATGGGTTTTCTATACTCTTAATAACTTAGATACTTGAGTCTTCAGAAACAACACATTGAAAAGTTAATAATAATACATAATATTTCTTATCAAACCAGATTTTTGTAAAACCTTATCAAACCAGATATTTTTAGATAAACAGTATTTTCAAACATCCCAGAATTAATTTTTACTTGTTATGATTTTTTGTGTGTGTTTACTTATTGTTAAAAATATTTTTTCTTTTAGAAAGGATCAGATCTTTCAGGTATTTTTTTCTTACTTGTTCATGTCAAGCCCACAATGCTGAATCTCCAACATACCAATCATTCTGCAGCAAAAATCTAATGTCATCATAAATATTCGTTTATGACTTCATGATTGAAAGAAGCAAAAGAAAAAACAATGTTGTGAAAGCACTGGCAAGATCACAGAAACACAGTGGCAAAATAAACTTCCCTGTAATACTCCACATATTATAACATTCTTTTAAAATAATACATTTGACTCCTGATATTTCTAAAAGTCTGCATTTGCAGTGGTGTAGACCTTTATTTTCTAACCAGAACAAGTGAATTACAAAACAATTAAGCGAGAAAGCTATCCTCCAGGATCAGAAAGGTCAAGCCACTGAGGCTGCCAGCTGTCTGACACAGCCTTTCATAAGGAATTCATGGAACAACTTTCACCTCTTATCACCGAGTGACCTCTGAAACTCACCCGGTCCAAACCTCCTGCTCAAGCAGTGCCACCTCAAGACGGCTGCCCAGGACCATGTCCAGACAGCTTTTGAACTTCTGCAAGGAGGGAGGCTCCACCTCAACAAGATCCTTACAGCAGCTGAAGTATGGTCCAGATCAGCAGACAGCGTGATGGGTCGAAAAGCACTTGAAAGGCAATGCATTTACTGGTCACAGACAACACAGGTCCACAAGGTGAAAGTCCTGCTTAAGTAACTTAATTTCCTTTTAGGGCACGGTTACCCACCTAACTGATTAAGGGAAGCCAGCGGATGTGATAGTTTTTGAATTTCAGCAAAGCTTACAATAATGTTTCTCTTAGTATCCATGTTGACAAAATGCCCAGCGTACATCCTGACAAATAGACTATACTATGGGTGAAGAGTGGGCTGATGAGTCAAGCTCAAAGGATTTTAGGAAATGGAGTTACATCAGGTTGGCAGCCGGTCCCTAATGGGGTTCTCCAGGGCTCCATTTTAGGGGCATTGCTCTTCAAGGTTTTTGTAAATGATCTGGATGCAGGACTCAAGCACATACTAGGTAAGTTTGCAGGTGATACTAAGTTAGGAGGAACTGTTGACTTTGTCAAGGGTAGAGAGGTCTTGCCGAAAGACCTTAACAAATTAGAGGGCTGAGCAATCACCAACCACATAAAATACAATTAGAGCCGGATTGTGCTCCTGAGATGGGGCAGTTCTGGATATATGTACTGAGTGGAGAGCAGCCCCAAGGGAAAGGATCTGGGGTTTTTGGTCAATGGCAAGTTGAATATGAGTCAACAGTGTGCTCTGGCACCAAAATGGCCAACTGTACCCTGGGGTGTTTTAAGCACAGCTTAGAGGCCATCAAGGGATGTGATTGCCCCACTCTACTCTTTGCAGGTGTGGCCTCACCTTAGTACTGTGTCAAGCTTTGGGGACCACAATATGAGGATAGAAAACCTCATCACAGTCTACAGCTTCCTCACAATGGAGAGTGGAAAGGCAGGCGCTGATCCCTTCTCTTTGATGACCATTGTTAGGACCTGAGGGAATGGCATGAAGCTGCTTCAGGGGAGGTTCAAATTGAATATTAGAAGGAGGTTCTTCATTGGGAGGGTTTTTGGGTATTGGAGCAGGATACCAAGGGAAATGACTGTGGCATCGAGCCTGTTGGAGTTTGAGATGTTTTTGGACAAAATATGATTAAAAGTTAAAAAATAAAATATCATATTAAAATATCATAATAAAATATGATTAGAAATATGTATTTATTTTTAGATGTTTGATTCATGTGAGGCCCTTCCAACTGGGGATATTCCTTGATTCTATGATTCTATCGCTGCAGAAAGCCATTTCAAATAGCTAACTGAAATGTGGTAAGGAGCTGGGAATTAGGCCAGTGAAATGAAGAGTGACACAATCAGGGAATGTCACTTACTATCATGTGATTTATAAAAAGGGGTGAAAACGGAACACGTTCTCTCAGAGTCTATCATCAGAAAACAAATTACATATAGGAAACTACAGTTGTGTCTATACACTGCTGAAGTGTTAAGAAAATTGTACAACACTCGATCATCACACTAGCATCCAGAATGAAACAGAATGGAAAGTCTCTGCTGCAGCTAATGATATCATGGGACTGTGACATCACAAAACTAGAGGTTTCCATAAGCGCGAGAAGTGGAAAGTAACAGATAAGAAAGATCAATCTGAATGTGGTCATATAAGAAAGTCTAGTTACAAAACTTGTCATATGTGGGTTTCTTTAGGGATTTTCCTTGACGGAATTTTTACAGAGATTTGTGAAAAGGAAGACAATGTCCATGACTTTGCAACACCTAATCCTCCCATCAAAATAATAATTGAAAAAAATCTAATAAATAAATACCTTTTTAAACATCGAACCTCTCCCTTTGTGCAGATGAATGTTATCATTTGCGAACACCTGAAACAGATTCCTCTAATTTCATATATTACATGTTCTTAAGACAGTGATGAATGAAATTAATGTCAGACAATCCTTCAAAAGAGAAAGAAGTATTGAGTTTTTAACTAGAATCTGTCTCTCTTACAAAAGAAAACTTAGATGCTTCAACTTTCTGAAACTCACCGCTGTTTTTAGAAATGTATTTCTTAACATTTCCCAGGATATATGTGGTCATGTCACAAACCTTCCAATATATGACATCTGTTTACATCATAGTGTGCATGCTGTAGTCTAGATATACTGCATGAAAATATACATTTTAATGTGTTAAATTATTTCAGTTGTTCTAATGCCTTTTTTTCTCCATTTAAGTACTCTGAAGAACTTAAAAAAAAGTTTTATTTCTCTTTTTAATTAGTAAAGTTCCAGCTAGTTAAATCGTAAGAAAAATACATACAAGTTTTATATTGTCTAAAGATTGTTTTAATTAAATGAGTCATCTATTGCAATTTACATTTCATACCAAGAACATACTAAAAGGATACATACTTCTTCTTCTTCTTTTTTTTTTTTTTTTTTTTTTTCCTTAGGAAAACTATGCCAGAATATTTTTCTACAGTGAGGCCAAGATCCTGAAAGATATTTAGGCATGTAACTCCTATTTCACAAGCACAGGCTTTTGCTTATCAAGTACTAAAAAGATTTGGCTCCTATTGAGTCTTAGTTATATAGGACCCTGATACCCATTTGCCATTTCAGCTTTACCTAAAGATATCACAAAATACACATTCACATGTAAGATGAGTTTTGCTCTGCTCACTATTAGGTCTCTTTTAGTAACTCAGTTTCCCACAGAGAAAGAAAGGTTAGAAGACATATGAAAAGACGGAGCTGTGTCATTAATTAGTAGTAAAACATTAGTCTCTGTTGAGACTAAATATTTTTCAATTCTACTCACTACAAAAATACTGAAGTAAAAGTAATATTGATCAATACAGATTACTTGAGATATAGAATGAAAAGAAAACCTTTCAATGGTATTTCACTTCTTTACAAAGACTTCTAAAAGAATATGAAAGTGACTAAAGTGAGTCACTTCACCAGGAGATTTTTATTGCACGTTGTTCAGTGTGTTCAAAATCACAAAGACAATCTGTCATGTCTACCTGGGTAATTACATATCACAGAAACACAGAATTGTAGGGGTTGGAAGGGACCTTGAAAGATCATTGGGTCCAACCCCCCTGCCAAAACAGGTTCCTTAGAGCAGGCTGCCCAGGTAGGCGTCCAGATGGGCCTTGAATATCTCCAGAGAAGGAGACTCCACAACCTCCCTGGACAGCCTGTTCCAGCGCTCTGTCACCCTCACCGTGAAGATGTCACGTGATATCTTCATGTAAAACTTCTTTGGATGTATCACCAGTGTTTAAAGAGATCTTTAGAAATACATATATATGTAGAAGCAATTTTAAGAAATGTTTAAAAATATAGCATTGAAGAATTACTGGGTGCAGTAGGCTTTTCTAAAGATAGTTCTCAATGAGAAATATTAATTCAAGTCCAATTGAATTTTGCAGTATTGGATTTGGACCAAAAGCTTCCTTGGTTCTAAATTTTGAAGGAAAACATAAGAGAAATATAATTTTGTGTGTCTAAAGTCTATCTCATGCTGCATCATCTAATGAATTACATGTCTAATGGAAATGTCATTTTATATAGATCAGTGTAATATTTGTTGAAACACTGCTGGTTCTATAACAGTTCTGGTTATATCTTTATCTGAGTGGATACGGAATTTCACCACCTGTGACCCCTCTTGCTTCTTTGTCTATTGTTAAGCAGTATATGTAAAGGATCCAGTTATCTGAGACTGCAAGCTCATTGAGTATTTTATGACAAAGTACAGTGCTTTTAAAGAAGTATAGAGTACCTGTGCTGTGAATTGTATGCATGGTTTATCACAGTGAAACAATAGAGGAATGTTGTATTAGAAAACATAGTTATCCACATGTGAGTAATGTTCAGAGAGTGAAGTACAGAAAATGTTTTGTTTGATATCGCCTCTTTCTCTGCCCATGCACCAGGGATTTAGCTGTCCCAGCTGTAAGCACTAGCTTACTTAGTTATATACTAAACTCAGTCTATACCTAGGAAAAGGTCATTCACAGCTGTAATTTTATACAGAGACATACAGTTGATTCTGAAGTATGAATTCTCTTTGTGGTGGGCAAGGCCAACGTATCCAACTCACATAATTTCTACCTTGTAATTACCGTCAAATATCAGGCACATGGGGGAGGAGATCCTGCAGGACAAAACTCTTCCACGAATTGTGGTTTGTTACACTTTTGAACATTCATTTTGTAATGTTATGTGGTATTTAATATTTGCTGGAACTATATTATTTCCATGGCCTTCACAACCTTCTGGAGCTAATGAGCACCATGCTTCTCTAACAGCCCAATAACAATAATAATAACAACAACATTAATAGTAAAAATAAATAATAATAATTAAAACAAAACAAAACAAAAACTTGTTTCATGACTCCTGAAGCACAAAAAAAAGGTACAGAGAGTTCAAGTAATGTGGAAAAGTAGGTGTATTCTAAAGCTAACATACACAGAGAATATGTACCATTTAAATTAATTAAATGAATTTAGCAAAATAAACTGCTGTTTTTTGAAGTCTTGCTCCTGGAAAAGAAATCCTTCCACACAGTTAGGGGAAGAATCACAGAATGGTTGAGGTTGAAAGGGACCTCTGGAGGTCATCTTATCCAGCCTCCCTGCTTATACAGAGTCGCCCTGAGACTGTTGCCCTGTGTTGTGGGTCTCAGAGAAGTGAATACAGATCCTTGGTCATAATGACTGTATTTCCACTCAGAATGTTTACTGGATGCAAGTAAGTTAACATGAAGGAGAATCCAGGAAGTTTCATGATATTCTCTTGGTAATATAGGAGTTTTCCTCCTGGTGTACATGTACAAGAGAAAAAAAAACAACAAAAACAAACAAACAAAAAAACTCTGATACATTACAACTAGAACAAATGAGCTTTACAGGAGAGTTGGATGAAAGCTGCTCTACCTATACACTCACACCAGATCTAGGCTTTTAAATCTTTTGTGGTTTCACGATCTAATAAAGTATTACTTGTCGATAATGCTTTCCTGAGTTCTACTCAGATTACAGTAAAATGACAAGCATGGAAACAACAAAAAGGTTTTTTCTCATTGTCTGTTCTATGGAGATCTCGTAGAAAGACAAACAGACAGACAAACATGCTTCAAATTGCTTTGGAAATGATAATTTGGAAAGTATTGTAGCTATTCCTTTCTGAATATTAATTAATCATGTTTCTAATGAATCAAAGGTCTCTAAAGAAGTGGCTCTCACTACATAGAAACTTTAAAATGTGTTCTTGTGATTTATTATCCAGAATGCACTAAAGACAATTCCTGTTAATGAGCAGAAATGTTTCATGTCATTGCGGCACTGCAGTTGTGTAATACTTAGCAAATACTTGGGAACACCATGAACATCAACTTGTTATCATTCATCCAAACCTAGGATTAGTGTGATCCAAAACAGATGAATGAGGAAAACAGCTACTGTTTTAAATAGTTCACTTGTACATTTTCCAGACAGAAGACAAACTAGCTATAAATCACTGTTGGCTAGTTTAATGTGGCTTTCAGAGTTCCATCAGTGTAAAACCAAATTCTGGAATCATTAGAATGTAATATTTTCCATGGGTGTGGTGCTAACACAGCCAAAGGAATAGAGAAGCACACATTATATGCTGTTTTAAGAATCATTGCAGATGATTCCCATATTTACTAGAATGTGAAGTATGTGATTTGTTAAAAAGGACATGATTGCTTCCTCTTGAAAAGAACTTTATAAAGTAGTTTCCCCTATACCATTAAGTATTATATTGTCATGTATACTATGTGGTTGTTCTGGAAAGAAGGCTGTTGTCCTTATGCCGTTGATAACAGAAAACTAATGAAAATCATTCTTTTCTCCCTGTTCTTAGTTTAATGATGAGTTTAATTATTCTGCATTATCATGAGAAGAATATCTTATCCACAAAAGAGCCATGTTTTGTTTTGTTTTTGTCTTTCTTATACTAATTTATTGCTTAGTGATTCCAAAACCCCATAATTATATTGTATTTTCTGCTGTATTGCAATGGGAATCTCTTCTAAATTCAGATAAACCTTGGAGATGGCAATTAACAGATTTGTCTTTGTCTGTCCAAATGTTCATTCAACAGGCCCAAGAAGCCACCTTTTTGGCTGTGTCTATGGCAGTCTCAGGAATATCCTAGCAAAGAGAAAATGTTGCATTTCCACACAGACTGATATTTGTTTTAACTAACTGATTTTCAGTGACCACAGCAGTCCTTTCTTCATCATTGAATCTCCTCACCTGAAGTTCTGTGTGACGTATTTCACCTGATCCTATGCTCTTCTCTACAGAAACAATTTCAACATTCAGGTGATTTTGATTAACAATCCTGTCATTTTATTGTTCTCAACAGGAAAGAAGTATTTGAACCAGCTGCAATAAAATGCATGCTGTTGCTCTGGATTTATATAGACAATTAAAAGTATGAAGTATTGAGAAAAGTTGATGTAATTTCTTCACTCCTTACAGGGAAGTTCCGTTCTTGAGGGGTAAGTAAACATTTCAGAATGAAGATTGTTGTAACTGAAAAGAGCTGCACATTTACTTGTTTCACATTCAAATTCAGTCACTAGACTAACAGCAATCAAACCGATGTGACTATCATACCTAATATCCATCTCTGTCCTGTTTAAAAGAGTATTTATTCATCAGTCTAGAGGTATCCAAGAAAACAGAGAAGGCAGCAGAGTTATTTGTGCAATAACTTTCCCAAATAGGATGTTGAATCTCAAATTCCCCTCAATTAGTGCTTTTATTATGCTGGAATATAGTCAAAATACCTACTTTGATACAATATTGACAAGGTGTTCACAAAAGTAAACATTTGTTTCCCTTTGCAGTCAATAGAGAGAATTAAACTCTTTGAAAGAAGAGAATTTAAAGCTGGGACTTTGTTCTGGATTACCTTCTGGGAGTAACCACTACACAATAATTAGGCTTTGGGAATGATCTCCTACATTAGGGTATCTGGCACTTAAAAACATAAATAAGCCCTTACTGGATAAGAAGAAGTATCCATTTAGCCCATTATCTGGTCTCCAGCATCAGTATCTAGTCTTCCTGCCTAGAAGAGACAAGAATGGTGCAAACAGAGAATGATGCTTCCATGAATACTCTCTTAGGAGTGAAAAATATTTCTCACTCAAGATCTTCTACTTTAATGAAATAAAAATTCTGATTAAAATGACTTGGTTCAGTCTCTGTAGAAGATTAAACAGTGATCTGTGATGACACATGAACTTAAGTGATACCCCAGAACTCAAGGCACTTCTTCCCACAGGCAACATTCAGAGTTTATGTTCAGCCTTCTATTATTTTGTCATGACAAAGCGGATGAAGAGTCTAAATCTGCCAATGTCTGTGATTGAATCTCCTTGTTCCAGCTATAGATTCTCTAAAGAAGTCTTTCGTTACACATATACTAAAATTGGAACAATACAGAGAAGATTAGCATGGCCCCTGCGCAAGGATAACACACAAATTCATGAAGCGTTCCATATTTTGGGGGGAGGGTCTGTGCCTCCTGAAGATCCAGCAACTTTGTCTTTCTGCTTTTTTAACAAGTCTTACGAGGAGCGGCTGAGGGAGCTGGGATTGTTCAGCCTGGAGAAGAGGAGGCTCAGGGGCGACCTTATCGCACTCTACAGGTACCTTAAAGGAAGCTGTAGCGAGGTGGGGGTTGGTCTGTTCTCCCACGTGCCTGGTGACAGGACGAGGGGGAATGGGCTAAAGTTGTGCCAGGGGAGGTTTAGGTTCGATATTAGGAAGAACTTCTTTACTGAAAGGGTTGTTAGGTATTGGAATAGGCTGCCCAGGGAAGTGGTTGAGTCACCATCCCTGGAGGTCTTTAAGAGACGTTTAGATGTTGAGCTTAGTGATATGGTTTAGTGTAGGACTTGTTAGTGTTAGGTCAGAGGTTGGACTGGGTGATCTTGGAGGTCTCTTCCAACCTAGACGGTTCTGTGATTCTGTGATCCTGCTATGTCCTAAAAAGAGACACTGTTACATATGTGTATTTATTTATTTATTTATTTGTATCTCATTAAATTCTTGCCTTTGGTAGTGAATTCTGTAGTTGGTTATGGCTCAAAGTATTTCTTTTAATTATTTGTAAATCTTTTTTCTTAGTATATAGGTGATTTCTTCCTAGTTTTTGAAAATGAAAATTTGATTTATGTCTTTATGTTTATGTCCCTTATATTTGTCTTTCTACCAAAAAGAGTAATTTACTGTTTTAAATATTCAACTTCATGCTTTTTTCTTTAACACACACCTATGAACCTCTTCTACATTTTTTACATCTTTCTGAGATCAGGAATCAAAACTGAGTCAGAATGACCAAGAAAACAGTTTACATAAAGTCATTATATTTTCAGAAGTATCCTTGACTACATCCTTAAGTTACATCAATATTGATTGCCTTTGGAGGAGTTTAGACCAGGTCTCAAGGACATGAAAGTACAAAAAAATCTCTTTTCCCTAATTGATTTCTCTCTCTCTCTTTTTTTTTTTCTTCTTTCTTTCTTCCCCAGTATTTCAGTATTACTGAGCTATGTATAGGAAATACCACATAAATCCCCTAGCTGCTGGAAAAGGTAAAGAAGACTAGTGAAAGAGCTGCATGATTTCACTATTAATTCACTTTGCAGTTAAATAATAATAATAATAATAATAATAATATTTTTTAAGTGCAAATTAATAAGAGGCTGGACTGCCAGCCTGAATGCACTCAGAGCTGCTTACTCTCCATCTATTTTTTTCCAGTGTAAGTTTATGACCTGACTGTATGTTACACAGCCATGGCACATGGCAAATCTACTTTCTTTGTTTTTCTTTGCTCAGCCATGCTGTCTATTTCTTTCAAAATGTTTTATATCCAGAAGGAGCTTAACCATTGCCATTAGCTAAGGAAAAGCCAAAAATGAAAATAAATAATTTCTTGGTCTCAACTGTGTTGTAGTTATTCTTATAATTGTTCTAAGATGTGTTTTTTCCTCATAAACCTGGGGAACATAAAGAAAGCTGTGTAATCACATGGCCAAAAAAAATAATCCAATGTAAATATATGTACTCTGTCAACAAAACTTGCTCTTGTACTTACGCTAGGAATAGTAATGCAAAAAGCATTGCTGGAAAGCACAGTTCTCTTGGAGGTTACTTACTAAGTCCTATAGCTGTCACTGAAGGCTGTGTTTCAAGATGTCAGGAAACAGACATAATCAGCAGATTTACCCAGACTTTCAAAGAGAGAATACTTTGCTATTTTCTCCTCCACAACTAACCAGAAAAAGATGCCTCACTGCACTGTCATCATTTATTAAGTATATATAGCAATATATAATCATATTTTGTTCATAGAGTTTTGTTCTACTACTCCAGGGAAAATCATAAGTCCAGTAAATTCAATAGGACTGACTTTTATGGAGCCAAGATTCCACCCCCTGCACCAGACTTTTGCCTGTGAGGAAGGCCCCTACAAATTCCTCTGATATTACAAACTGATGAGCCTCAGCTCTGTGCCTGGCAAGATCATGGAAAAGATCCTTCTGGAAGCAATGCCAAGGCACATGCAAGACAAAAATCCGAGATCTGAGACAGCCAGCAGGGCTTCACCAATGGTAAATCGTGCTTGACCAATCTGGTGACCTACAATAGAGTGCATCAGTTGACAAGGGAAGACCAATTGAAGTCATCTACCTGGACTTCTGTAAGGCCTTTGACACGGTCCCACATGACATCCTGGTCTCCATATTGGAGAGCTATGGATTTGATGGATGGACCATTCAGTGGATAAGGAGTTGGCTTGAAGGTAGCACCCAGAGAGTGGTGGTCAATGGTTCTATGTCCAAGTGGAGGCCAGTGACAAGTGGTATCTCTCAGGAGTCTCTCCTGGGACTGGGACTGTTTAATATCTTTATCAGTGACATAGACAGTGGGATCAAGTACACCCTCAGCAAGTTTGCAGATGACACCAAGCTGAATGGTGCAGTTGATATGGTAGATACAATAGAAGGAAGGAATACAATAGAAGGAAAGAATCTTCCCTATGGAGAAAGGCTGAGAGACCTTGGTCTGTTCAGCCTGGAGAAAAGAAGACTGAAAGGGGATCTTATCAAAGTTTATAAATACCTGAGGTGTGGGAGACAGAGGGATTTGACTAACCTCTTTTCAGTGGTTTGTGGGGACAGGACAAGAGGTAATGGCCACAAAATTGAGCACAGGAAGTTCTGCACCAACATGCGAAAGAAATTCTTCATGGTGGTGGTGACGGAGCACTGGAACAGGCTACCCAGGGAGGTTGTGGAGTCTCCTTCTCTGGAGATATTCAAGGCCCATCTGAAGGCCTACCTGGGCAGCCTGCTCTAAGGAACCTGCTTTGGCAGAGGGGTTGGACCCGGTGATTTTTCATGGTCCCTTCCAACCCCTACAATTCTGTGATTCTGTGATTCTGTAAAGCCATCCAAAGGGACTTGGACAAACTTTAGAACTGGGCCCACGTGAACCTAATGAGGTTCAACAAGGCCAAGTGCAAAGTGCTGCACCTGGGCGGGGGCAATCAGGATATGAGTACAGACAGGGAAAAGAACTCATTGAGAGCAGCCCTGCAGAGAAGTACCTAGTGGTTCTGGTGGATGAAAAGCTTGACATGAGACAGGAGTGCATGCCTGCAGCCCAGAAGACCAACTGCATCCTAGGCTTCATCAAAAGAGGGGTGGCTAGCAGGTCAAGGGAGGAGACTGTCCCCCTTAGTTCTGTCCTTCTGTGGCCCCTGACTGGAGTACTGTGTCCAGGTCTGGAGCCCCCAGCACAAGAAGGATGTAGATCTGTTAGAACAGGTCCAGAAGAGGGGAATGAAGATGATCAAGGGGCTGGAGCATCTCTCCTATGAAGAAAGGCTGAGAGAGCTGGGGCTGTTCAGTCTACAGAAGAGAAAGCTTCGGAGTGACCACATTGCGGCTTTTCAGTACTAAAAACGGACTTATAAAAAAGATGGAGAGTGACTCTTTGGTCAGTCAGATAATGACAGAACAAGGGGGGATTGTTTTAAACTCAAATTGGGTAGATTTAGATTAGATATTAGGAAGAAATTCTTTACTCTGAGAGTGATGAGGGACTGGAACAGGTTGGCCAGAGAAGTTGTGGATGCCCCAACCCTGGAAGTGTTCAAGACCAGGTTAGATGAGGCCCTGAGCAACCTGATCTAGTGGGTGGTGTCCCTACCAATGTCAGGGGGGTTGGAACTAGATGATCCTTGAGGTCCCTTCCAACCCAGGCCATTCTATGATTCTATTTTAAATGAGATAAATGGTGAAGATCAAGATGTTTTCATGTGGCTCGAGCGCTGCCAAGGGGTTCTAAATTATATGAAAATTAAACCCCTAATAAGCAATGGAAAAAGTTTTAAAAAAAGTCTAGCTCCTCAACTGTTATAATTCTATGTAGGTATATATATGTGATTTTATGAAGGCCCACTCAAGCAAGCTGAGGATCCATAATATATAATATCTTGATAACATATATATATATATATGCAAATATTTACCTATTTTTAAGTGGAAGACTGCATGATAAGATGTGAATATTGGTGTTTATTTTAATTTTGATAAATTCAGAAAAAATTATTTAAATATATTAGTTCTTTCATAAGTCATGGAGTAGATTCACATATGAGACAGGTCTTGCCATCATAAGCTTTGCAAAACCCATATCAAAAGCAACACCAGGTTTACTGGGTAGAAAATGCAAGTGTGTCTTCTTACTAATGTGTAAATGTGTTTTAAAATAAATTTAATTCTACAAACAGTGGTTTTGTTGTGGTTTAGCCCCAGCAGGCAGCTAAGTGCCACACAGCTGCTCGCTCACTCTCTCCAGGTGAGATAGGGGAGAGAATCAGAGAAGTAAATGTTTGAAAACTCATGGGTTGAGGTACAGACAGTTTACTAGGTAAAATAAAAGCTGTGTGCACAAAAAAAGCAAAGCAAGGAATTCACTACTCCCCATCAGCAAGCAGGAATTCAGCCACTTCCAGGACAGCAGGGCTCATCACAGGTAATGGTTTCTTGGGAAGACATGACACCACTTTGATCAGTTGTGACACGCCCCCCCCCCCCCCTTTTCTCCCAACTTTTATTGCTGAGCATAATGCTATATGGTAACGGATGTCCCTTTGGCCAGCCTGGGCCAGCTGCCCTGGTTGTGTCCCCTTCCAGATCCTGGTGCACCTCCAGCCCTCTCACTGGCAGGGTAGCACAATAAGCAGGAAAGACCTTGGCTCTGTGCAAGCACTGCTCTGCAACAACTAAAACATCAGTATGTTATCACCACTATTTTCATCACAATTCCAAAACACAGCATTGTGGTAGTGTCTATGAAGAAAATTAACTTTGTCTCAGCCAAAACCATGATGACAGATTTATATATAAATATAATGTGTATATATATATATATATATTCTGAGCAATAGAGCAACGTAACAATGAACTGAAATCTCTGTGATATAGTGGAATTTGAGCAGATAAAATTATACTTACTAAAGAATTGGAACAGTAGTGGTCTACTTCCTTTAGGTAAGCACCTTAAGGAAGCTAAACTCATGAACAATATGGACAGAAGAATAAGCTTACATAATTTGCATGATATAAATTCTTAGTAAGTACAACATAAAAGATATCAGCTATTACTTTATATATAATATCTAAACAAACTTCCAGCAGGATTAGACCTTGGGCAAGTATGTATTTTGGTTTGTTATTTTTGATGAAGCCAACTTTATAAACAGAAAGAAGATTTCTCATACACCTGTTACTTAGTGAGAACTTTCTGCTGAATATAATGGCTCACATTTAGAATAAAGTGCATAACTAAACTATAAAGAATATAGTGTATCAAGCTCTTTTTTATCTTTATTTTTGTTATATGGCACAGTTTTATCATTACATTTATCTACAAATATGGAGGACTTTATTGCCTTAATGAAAAGTTTATTTATTTATTAAATGAAAAGAGAATAATCTACAGAATTCCACATCTTTAAATAAACCAAAACTCAAATCCTACAGTAATGTAAATTAATGGGAATAAGTGCTAAAGGAAACCCAAAGCATAGTTAATTTCAGAATGGGGTAGAAAAATCCATGTAAGTGCAAAAAGAAGATAATTTTTAACACATGATATTTAAAGAAAAATAAATTTAGTTGAAACAAAAATACAGTCAAGTTTCTGATGGATTTAGTATAGAATTTCTTTTCTAGAAGAAGAACTTATTGTGAAGTGGTAGTAAAATTTGATACAAATTTTTGCAACTTGGATATAGTTCATACTTTGTATCAGGATAAATAATGCTTTTACTGAGCAAGAAACAAGAATTAAAATTATTAATATGTTTTGAGAAATTTACATGTAATTTTTCAGTATCTCAAAATGGGGCCATTATAAATAATATTTTGTTATGTATATTCTGTCCTACGTGAACATAGACTTTACACTAATTTAGCAACTTCCTATTACAGTTTGTAATTGTAGCTCATTATTGAAATATCTGCATATTTCTGGAGAGATGTAGCAGTTACTGCAAACATTTGCATGACCATTAATACAGGCATTAAGCATGGAAATTCAGGTGGAAATAGCTGGTACTTAAGACTGATGTCCACACTATACATGTTTCAGGAGATATTATTTCAGACTAGTCCTAGTTCAGTCTAGTGGATGAGATGTCCTTCAAGAGTGGAAGTTCATTAACTGCTCTCCTGGAGTGTGTTTTCCAGTTTAGTTTCAGCCAAAAAGAATCAAGTTTGCTTGTTCTAAGACCACTCTGCACTCTTTGAAGATATTTGGAAGATTTCCTTCAAAGTTGTATCCCTGATCACTAAATTTAATTTAATTCACTGAAATTATGATGTAGAAATAGCATAGTAAACCAAATGAACTGCACAACTGTTTTTTGATAGATTGAGTTTACCAGTTTGATCAGAATTTTGGATGAAATTATCAGATCATCTTCATGTTGTGAAAAATATGTCGTCTTTTAATAATCAGAAGTGGTAGTGGAAAGCAATTCAGTTTTATTATTTTTCTGAGAGATGAAAAGTAAATGTCACTCTTATCTTTGAAAAAGGCCAGGAGGACACAAGGAACTACAGGCCAGAAATTCTTGCCTTAATCCCTGGGAAGGTGATAGAACAGTTAATCCTGTAAACAATTTCCAGGCATGTGAACACAGGAAAGTCATAAGGAGTAGTCAAATAAGCTTCTATGATGAAATGACCAGCATAATGGATGGGTGGAGAGCAGTGGATATTGTATTCCTGGAATTCAGTAAAGCCTTTCAACACTGTATCCCATAAGATCCTCATGGATGAGATGTTAATACAGAGGCTAGATGGAAAGACAGTGAGGTGGGTTGAAAACCGGCTGAATGATGACCCTGAACAGGCCCTGAGGATGGTGATCAATGATGTAAATTCTGCTTCTAGTTACTGACCTCTCATGATGGCCTAGCCACGCTGTGCTTAAAGCACCCCAGGGTACAGTTGGCCATTTTGGTGCCAGAGCACACTGTTGACTCATATTCAACTTGCCATTGACCAAAAACCCCAGATCCTTTCCCTTGGGGCTGCTCTCCACTCAGTACATATATCCAGAACTGCCCCATCTCAGGAGCACAATCCGGCTCTAATTGTATTTTATGTGGTTGGTGATTGCTCAGCCCTCTAATTTGTTAAGGTCTTTCGGCAAGACCTCTCTACCCTTGACAAAGTCAACAGTTCCTCCTAACTTAGTATCACCTGCAAACTTACCTAGTATGTGCTTGAGTCCTGCATCCAGATCATTTACAAAAACCTTGAAGAGCAATGCCCCTAAAATGGAGCCCTGGAGAACCCCATTAGGGACCGGCTGCCAACCTGATGTAACTCCATTTCCTAAAATCCTTTGAGCTTGACTCATCAGCCCACTCTTCACCCATAGTATAGTCTATTTGTCAGGATGTACGCTGGGCATTTTGTCAACATGGATACTAAGAGAAACATTATTGTAAGCTTTGCTGAAATTCAAAAACTATCACATCCGCTGGCTTCCCTTAATCAGTTAGGTGGGTAACCGTGCCCTAAAAGGAAATTAAGTTACTTAAGCAGGACTTTCACCTTGTGGACCTGTGTTGTCTGTGACCAGTAAATGCATTGCCTTTCAAGTGCTTTTCGACCCATCACGCTGTCTGCTGATCTGGACCATACTTCAGCTGCTGTAAGGATCTTGTTGAGGTGGAGCCTCCCTCCTTGCAGAAGTTCAAAAGCTGTCTGGACATGGTCCTGGGCAGCCGTCTTGAGGTGGCACTGCTTGAGCAGGAGGTTTGGACCGGGTGAGTTTCAGAGGTCACTCGGTGATAAGAGGTGAAAGTTGTTCCATGAATTCCTTATGAGAGGCTGTGTCAGACAGCTGCTAGCCTCAGTGACTTGACCCTCCTGATCCTGGGGGATAGTTCACTTTTTCTTTCTCACTTAATTTTTTCAGCACAGGATATGTACAAGGAAGTTGTGACCTATAAACTATGTGCCTTATGGTTTTGCACAGAGTACAACACATACAATTCTAAAAATGAATTCCTCTTTTGTTGTTTTTGAATGCTTAGCCTTCATGCTAGTAATGAACCTGAGACACTGTTGCAGAGAGTAGTTATTTTTGTCAAGGAGTCCAGGAAGGAGAGTGGGAGTTCCCTTTTCTTTGTTGTTCACTTCTTTAATTTGAATTTGCTCTTTAATGCTTTAAAGGACCTACCAACCAATAAAGTAATTCATTGTCTGATCAGAGGTGTACCAGTAATTTTATTTTTTTAAATATTACTGTTATCATGGTCAGAAATCATTAACATGGTTTATATCTTAAAACACCTTTCAATCTGCAGACACCTTGGGCCATACAATTTCAGAAAGGAGTTAGTGAAAGGCCCAGACAGAATCTGTAACATCTTGCATGAGGCAGGCCAATGGAAATGGGCTTAAATTATTTTCAGACCCAGTTAATGGACTGTAGGTCTTCTCTGGTAACCTTAAGTGCTCTTAAGGCACCAAGCATACTAATAAAACATTATGAAATGTGGTGTGGTGGATGTTTATATCATCTGCGGTTCTAAAAGATTTGCAGATATAATAGCACGTATCTAATACTGGTGCAATAGTTCATATGAAAATTTTGTTTCCTTCTTCAATATTGCAACACTTTCCTGCTTTATATCCCATAAAAGACATAACTAAATTGCTTAAAGAGCATTTCTTCTGTTATGAGGAAATATAAATAAAACTCAAATAAAGCACAAAGTCAAGGTCAGCCTGCCCTTCCTTCTTTCAGTTAGGTCACATACACCGAGACAAGGGAGGAAGATCAGTTCCTGAAGCAGAACTAAATGTCTTCCATTTCTGTATGAAAATTTAAGAAGCAAATCCTTCAGTTCATTACATGCTTGTTTGATCTGAAGACACCTTGTTGCCCAACATGGAAATAGATGTTTTTAGTAAGTACAGATACAGTTGTGCTTGGGAAAAGTGTCTGGGCAGATCTTGGAAAGAAAGAGGAACATTCATTTTTATTTTTATTTTTTCCAAACAGAAAAATCCAAGTCCTGTATGTTGGGCATTTTCTCTTTTACCATGCCTAAGCTGAGGTTGCACTTTGCTGGTCACTTGTGACTATACAACATGACAGAAGTTTTCTCTTTTGAACCATTTCCAACCTCAGCAATCTACTCTCCTGAGATGGGTCGTTGCAGTAACCCAAGCAGCACCAGCAAACATGGTAGGAATGCTGTCTTCAGTGTGAGTTCAGAACCAGGCCAACAACAGGCACAAGAAAATGAGACTGGTTCTACCTACCTCTGCGGAAACTAATCATCGGCTTGTTGTTTTTTCTCACATTTTATATAAATTAGCATCCTTTTTTACAGTGTTATTGTTTTACATGCATTTGTTTTATTCTCATGCTTAGCAGAATATTTTACTACTAATTAACTCTATTTTAAATAGATTTTATAGAAGATAAATTCTATGTTTCACACTAGTCGTTTTATATTCTTAAGGATAAATTAAATCAGAGGTACACACATGCAGCAAAGGCCAATGTATGATGTGCACTGTGGATCAAAGAGAGGAGTTCTGATGCAAGCATAGTGGAGGAAGAGCTGAAATATTGACAGATCTGCTACCATGTACATATTTATTTTAAAAGATATCTGAAGAATGACAATTTACGTATATATTTATCTACAAGTCCTTAATGTGTTTAGGATAAATTATTCAAGTGTTTTAAAGAAATCAGTAGAAACATCTAAATATTTTATAATACTAATTTTTACTGGAAAAAAAAAAAGTAAGGCTAGAACTAAAAATTTGTGTTCTTTGGTTTGAGAACAGAATGCTAGCTTTTTTATTATTATTATTTTGGTGTTGATCGTTTGATTTGTTCCATTGTCAAAGACAACATGTCCTTGCCCACAGACAGTCAGAAATGTTTTCTTACTCATATCTTCAGAACTGGAACTTGCTAAGTGGAAAATGAATTGGACTGGTGAGTACTATTGTACAGGGTTTAGCAAAATGTAAATGACCCGTTGAAGTGGCACTGCTATCCTACAACTGAAGACAGCTATTTGAAAGTGAAATATTAAGAATTTGATGGTTCATAAAACTTGTGGTATGTATTTCTGTATCAGACATCTATTTTCTGATGCTGTAAACACAACATTTTTAAATTCATTTGGAAATACAGATTTGGAAGGAAGATACAAAGCTCAAATCCTCAGTAACAAAACACATAGAATTTACTTTTTATTACGTAACTCTGTGTCTTATTTTTTATACTTGGAATATTGAAGAACTGCTATTTGTTCAGTCTGCTGGAATATCCAACACAACATATTTGGCATAAGGAGGCCATACAGAACAAATAAGCACTCTAAAAAATGAAAACACTTTTGCAATACACCTAATCTAATTTGCATAATAAGCTGTCAATTTCTTAATTTAACTTTTTATTAGACATTTGAAAATAAGTCTATGATTCATTGATTGCTTTAAAAAAACACTTTCAGACTTCAGTGGACTGCACAACTGAGTAATAGCCTGTAATATGAGATTTCTATTACTGGATTTATTTTTCCTTGTTTTTGCAAGAAATAAGGCAGAGATAATTTCTCATTACTTCCTAAATCTAATAAAAATAAAGCAGGTTGAACACAGCCTAAAGTAGCTACATACAATAGAAGAGGTCTAGGTCTCAGTATTTTATAGTATCTGAGGTAGAGTGCATATCTATCTAAGTGAAAGTACGTATCTTTCAGTATTTGAATTTATACTTATATGTAATAATATTTCATTTACTGAAACTTTTGATCTTCCAATAAAATATGAAATCCAATACATAGCAGATACTGAGAACATAGTGCATTTTTTTCAAATTTAACTAGATGAAGGTGTTAATAGATATTGTAATCAAATTAGTTACTCAGAATGTGGTATGTATTTCTGTATCAGACATCTATTTTCTGATGCTGTAAACACAACATTTTAAAGTTAATTTGCAAATACAGTAATTATTTAGTAATTTATTTATTTGGAATACAATAATTATTTAGGTTTGAAAATTGGGCTAATTGCATATTGAAGTCATATGTACACAGTACACAAATGCATTTCTATATATTCCAATAAGTAAAAGAGGTATTTGGAGAATGCTATTAAACCTGTATCCCAAGCTCTGTTAATGTAGTCATGTTACATAGAAGTGCTTAACCTTTTCTCCACTTTCTGTGGTATTGCAGTAAAAACAAATAAAACCTTAATGAAAAACTCTCTTTGATAGAAATCCATCTGCCAGTGATGGATATTAACGAAATTAATAAAATATTTCTGAAATTCTATGGAAAGTAGAATAAAAAAAAATTCTTCTGAAGCGTGAAACAGTATGTCATCTACCAGCAGGTACATCAATATCCAAAAAAATGAACTGAACTGGTTCAGACCTAATGAAAAAAATAAAAATAAAAACACTTTACAAAGGCCCTTTTCTTCAGAAGAGGTAATGAATAACTTCTCAATTCATTCAATTCTTCTGATAAATTATCAGGATTATACTGAATAACATAATACCCTGCATGATAAGCATAATATTTTACAACAAAACCTGAAGCTATGCTAAATCATGGTCATGCACAATGATTGTAACTTTTCCAGTTCCTGTGCCTTTAGAGACTTAATGTACCCCAGATTTAGCTGTTTTTATTGGCTCTTGGTGTTCAAGTATGCAACCAGCTCTGAACTCTAAAGTCAAAATATCAAGAAAAGTGTATGGAGTCCCCTTACAATTGTCTGGCACTGAAAATATAGGGAAAACCTTCAGAAATCAATAGTTTCCTTCAGTAAGGTCTCCATAGGTTTATACTGAACTGAAAATTAACTGACTTTTGCCATATGCACCAGGTGATCGATGTTTCCCTTTGTCATTGGGGTGAAACTTGGTAAATATGGGGTAAAATAAGATGGCAATCAATAATTAAGATTCAAAAAATAAAAATTAAAAAACAGTATATAATGTAAAAACATTGTGTGTTCCACAGACAGTTTTTGATCTTATAAAGCAAAGTATAAATAGAATAACTGGCATTAATAGTGGAAACTTCTCAGCTGTCATTATATGTAGATAACTTCTGCAGTCCTAAGTTGTAAAAGTTTTTTCTCATTAACATTTGTATTTATTGTCCTAAACTTAATTGTAACCCACCTATATGTGTATCCCTACTTCTTCAATAGAACAAACTTTGAAGACAATGTAGAGCTATATGTTTTCCAGATATAATGTCACCTAAACACCACAATTTCATGGTATGATCAATAAAAGTCTCTCTATATATACATACGTACACTAATGTACATAAGTTATTGTTGTGGTTTAACCCGGCTGGCAGCTAAACACCACACAGCCGTTCGCTCACCCTCCCCCCTCCCTCTCTGGGATGGGGGAGAGAAACGGGAAAGTGAAGCCTGTGAGTTGAGATAAAGACAGTTTATTAAGACAGGAAAATAATAATAACAATAATAATAATAATAGTGATAATGGTAATAGTATTAACAATAATAATGTGTAAGAAAACAAGTGATGCACAATGCAATTGCTCACCACCCGCTGACCGATGCCCAGCCTATTCCCGAGCAGCCGGCCCCCCCACCCCGGCCAGCCACCCCTATATATTGTTTAGCATGACACCAGATGGTATGGAATACCCCTTTGGCCAGTTTGGGTCAGCTGTCCTGGGTCTGTCCCCTCCCAGCTCCTGCTGCACCCCCAGCCTGCTCGCTGGCAGGACAGAGCAAGAAGCCGAAAAGTCCTTGGCCTGGTGTAAACACTGCTCTGCAACAATTAAAACATCAGCATGTTATCAGCGCTCTTCTCATCCTAATCCAAAACATAGCACCCTACCAGCTACTATGAGCTACTTAACTCTGTCCTAACTGGAACCAGGACAGTTATATATTTTATATATATATATTCCATTATTCCTTTTCCTGACTATGTAAAAATTCTTATCTTCTTTAATGTCTAAATAGCACCCAGTTTAAACATTTGACCAACAAAATGTGATAGTGGACTGTTAAATTTTAAAAGTGGCATATGTGTAAGAGTTTATCTGCATGTGAGAGCTTCTTCTGTGTGTGAGAGTTAGTTTAAATTTATATTAACAATTAAGAATATATTTAGGCATTTATTAATATTTGCTTCCACATTGGTGAATAGGCCCCTTAGGGCTTGGTTTTCCTTTTTCACTTAGATTCATGAGTCACGTATCTTTTTTTTGGGTTTTTTTGTTGTTTTTTTTTTTTCCAAGACATTCCTTCTGAACTTTTCAACCATGCTCTGGATAAACTAAATAATGAAATTTCTGGTCAGTTATTTTTTTCAGTCAGGCTTTCCAAAAGCTGCAGGTCTTCTCTAAGTCCTGTCAATTTTAATGAACTTTTTCACAAAAGTGATTATAGCATCAAAGTAGTTTTCTCACTTATTTCCAGTGTTTCCAAAATTGTGCTGCTTCCCAATATGTCCCTGAATTTACACACAAGTTTTGCAGTCTCTCAGTCTTATCTATGCACTTAAATATTTATTTCTCTACAATACTAATAAGAGATATATTTAGCATACTTCTTTTATTTTATTTTATACTGATGAGTGAGTTTAAAATTGTGTAGTCATCCTTGGTAAGGGTAAAAGCTGAAATCTGGCAAGTTTTGTAACTTCCATAGACCTCAGTGGAAAATAAGAACTAATGATCTTGTATGTTCAGGCCCTTAAAACATTAATAATCTGAATCAGTCTTGAACAATTTCATAAACAAAGCAATAAAATGCTGGGTGTAGTCATGTACAACCACCACCACCACCACCACCCCCTCCAGTCCTCTCCATGACATTTAATGAAAGAAGAAAAAAACTGAGTCGCAAATGATGATAAGAGAAGGCACTTCTCTTTTTGACTATGTTTGACTATGAAAACAGATTTCAAGATTTCAGTCATTTCAGTCAGCTCTCCAAGACAACAAGGTCACCTTCTGCCTTTGGCTTTTAAAACCAAAGCACAAGCACACAAATCCACAGGTCAGCGGAAATGATTACCATAAACAAATCTGGCCAAATGTCCTGATTTTGGAAGCCTATGCAAATGAATATTTAAGTCATCTGGTTTCTACTAATCCACGTGAAATTACACACTTTGTAAAGCAGGCATAAACAATATCTCTTCTTTTATTACCCAATCAAAATACATTTAAATTGTTGTGAAAAACAAAATACAAATTCCTGCTTTTCATTTCAGGGGAGAAAGGAAAGGAGACAGAGTTCTCTCTCAATAATGCCTGTGGATTTTAAAGATAGCAGAGCCGAGTCACCACGCACCACAGTACTTTTTTTAAAAGATTGATTGACAGCCTGGGCAAGTCTTCAAGCCTGTGTGACAAAGTCCAACTGTTATGTGATGTTGCTTCTTCCCCATGCAGAGCCGCAGCAGCAGTAGCCTCTGATCCCCTGCCACATCACAGCTTTAAGTGGCTGCTTTCCACACCAATGGCACTGACACTTCGCTGGCTGAACACCTATCCCAAGCCTTTGCACTTACAGTACCTGGAACCAGTCCCTACTTCTCCGTCCCTGGATTTTTTACAGCAGTGTTTTTCCTGGTCATATTAGAGCTCTCCAGCAGATCCCCACTTAGCAGTACTTTTTTTATTTTTTTTTTTATACTTCCAACATATTTCTTTTTCCTTGTACATTTACTGCCTCCTGCCTTATCACTGGACTAACTACAGACAAGATACCTTGAAACAAAATCCAGTAGAAGTTACAAACAGAATGAACAAGGTTACTTCTTCAGCGGAAAAAAAAAATGCAAATAATATTTAATTAACAACATTAAACTGTTGTGGCAAGGATAAAATTGTAATGGATAGTTCCAAGAAAAAAAAAAAAGGTATAGTTTTTCTAATAAACTGTTTGAAGCTTTTCCTTCAGTGTTTTTTTAGGAACAGCTAAAACACAGCACAGCTAGGTAGCATAGGTTCACTGAAACAAAAACAGTCTATAGCCACATATTTTAGGGGCTTTACAAGGCCAACAGAAGCCAAAATGCTCAGAATACTTTTGCATCAGAGAAAGTCTGGTTTAATTTCCAGATCCTGGGAATTAATGACAATTAGGTCTTTTAATGTCTTTAGAGCAATTTCCATGCAAATATTGTATTACAATTCTCATTTTAAATCACTTAAACATGTGTGTATTTTTAAGCCCATTGGCACAGGCTTTTCAAGTTAAGTGCTGTCTGTCTTTAATGAGGAAGAGAATGCCTCCTGAAGCCATCTGTGCTGTGTGACAGTCTGCTCCCACTGACTGAAAAAAGCTCTCCCAAGTTGAAGTCACACTTCAACGAATGACTGAACACCACACTTTTATCCCATTTTCTAGATAGTAGTTAAAAGTATTCACCTTTTTTTTTTTTTTTTCCATTATGCAAGTGGGGAAAGCCCCAGATCAAACATTAACCTTCCATCTGATATATTTTGCAGTCAAAAGGAAGAATGGTAAGCACAGAAGTACCCCACAAACATTAACCTGGCAGCTAGCTCTAGCCTGGTAACCTGGAGCTCCCCACTGTCCTGAGAAATAAACTACATGAAATGCCCAGATGATTCAAACTCTTGCAGTAAGGCATATGGAGCCTCTACAGCTGGATTTAAGAGTCCTCCTACTATGAAAGCCACAGTTCCCAATTGTTTTCAAAAGCAATCATAAAAAAGAGCATCCAAAAGTCAACAGGAGTCTTTCCAAAGGGTTTCAGGAGAGTGTTCAAACAGACCCTAGGTGTGCAGTAGGATTTAAAGCCTTCTTCCTCTATTCTGCTACTTATTTACTCTTTCTTTGTGCATGCTGTTTGCCTACTACATTCTGCTTTCCTTTGTGCGATGCTAATTGCCTTCATTTATCCCATATCTCTGATTTGCAGATGTAGACACATGGTCTATACTCCCAATGCTTTTCAGCACATAACTTCCTCAACAGATATATTGCCAATATCACCTACTTACTGTTCAGATGAATAATCCCTCTGTCAATATGCAGAATCACTTAAGAATATTAAAGAAACTATCAGTCATCATTAGAATGTGCAAAATGCTCTAAATGTTGTTTTCCTTTGACAGTATGAATCTAAGGATAACTCCTATGCTCAGCATGGTGCACTGTCACACAGAATGTGAGTGGGTGAAAACACATTTTTATAATATCAAAGAAGGAAAAAACATAACTAAGAGATTCTACCTCAGCTTTTGCTGGTTGCAATTCTGCTATACTTATTGAGTAGACATATCTACTTTGGGGTATACTTGAGCATTCAGCAGGGTAAGAACTATTGGATAGGACTTCTATGCTTATATATTTATATTAACTCCATCCAAAATCATGGTTAGAGGAGAAGGTGAATAAAGTTCTGCAAATAAACAGGCAGTTAGCTTTCTACACTCTGTTCCACGAACACAAGAAGACCAGACGTTCTCCAATGGATATCACAATCCATTAACACTGTCTCACTAGAAATTCCCCATCTGATCTACCATTGTTTTTAGTGCTTATCTCAGTATAAAAGGATCATGAACTTGGGAGAAACTCATTTAAAAAGATTTTTTAAATATTTTATTTGACCCATATGTCCCCCTGAATGGTCAGCTGAGAATCCAGTGCATCTTTTAAAGGTGACCAATCCTGTAATTTTCACAGGTTTCAGTTTTGTTCATGAAGACAAACTTTATAAATATATTAAACTTGTTACAGAGTAATATACTTACTGCCTTTTCCAGAGCTAAAGTGTTTTGTAAATAGCTTGCTGTCTAGAAAGCTGCTTTGAAAATTTTGAAAACTTTGCATTTACAAATTTCTTATTGTTGTTGTGAATAGTAAGATTTGAGGTGGCCTAAATAAGCATTTCTGCTGACTGTGTGGCCATCGTAGTGTTTGGATGCAGTGCTAGAGACTGTTGAAAACCTTTTAATTAGGACAGAGAATCCTCTGTGAAGGGTCATGCATTCCAGAGGTCAATTAACTACAGATCAGGCTAAGTCCAAATTGTGCCAGTTAGCTGTTGCAAGTTGAGTCTCTTCATTACACATTTCACGATGCAACAAGCTTCATCAGTCATAATTTTTTACCATTTGCACTACACAGTGTCAAAAGCTCTTTCTTTCTTTCTTTCTTTTTCTTTCTTTCTTTTTCTTTCTTTCTTTCTTTCTTTTTTCTTTTTCTTTCTTTCTTTCTTTCTTTCTTTCTTTCTTTCTTTCTTTCTTTCTTTCTTTCTTTCTTTCTTTCTTTCTTTCTTTCTTTCTTTCTTTCTTTCTTTCTTTCTTTCTTTCTTTCTTTCTTTTCCCTTAGCAGATCCAAATTATTACTTTCTATGTTGGAATGATTATTTGTAAGTACATTTCTCTCTAGGCTTGTGAATGGAACTATGCAGAATTCAATGAGAAATCACATGACTGAGAAAAGTGATGGACCTAGGTAGGAAAAAATGTGTTCTAGTTTAGTGTAGCAATTTATATATGCATATCTATATTTTTTAATTGTATTGGTTTATTAGAGCCAAGAAAATAGTACACTCTTTCCAGTGATTGCTGGGTTATAACAAAATGGTTAGGTATTAAGATGTTAAGTACTGAAATCCACAGGAAAGATCAGATGAGTGTAAGAGAAATATTTGCAGGAATGAAGGCTCAAGGAGGCATATCATATATTGAATTTTTGTAATTGTAATGCGGACTTTTTATTCCTTTAACTTACAGTTAAATGAAATAACAACTAAAATGCCCAAACATCACTTTCTGAAGTTAGGGACAAAAAAGTGTTTGGTTTTCAAATACACTAAACATCTATCATTCTGATAATTTTTAGCCAAACTAGTGATATAAATATTGATGCTGTATATTGTTCCCAAGATGCCTGCTCACATAAATCAGTATAGGATATCAGTTTAAAACAGAACAAAATAAGAAGATTTTACTTTTGTTGTGTTGGTTTGTGTATTTTAAGAGATTATAAGTAGCTGACAGTGGCATTTCCATCCTTTTCTCATTTAATAAAGTCTGTTTGTCATTAGAATGCCAGAATACGCTGAATTAGCTGAAGTGTTGAGCAACACAACACAAAAATGTTATACCATATTTGAGCAGATTCAGCATCTTTTAGCAATAACTTAAGAAACATGTGGAAATGTTAAAGTCTGTTTCCCCCAACAGATTTGAATATTTTTCC
The DNA here is from genome assembly GCF_040182565.1 of Anser cygnoides. Lineage (NCBI taxonomy): Eukaryota > Metazoa > Chordata > Aves > Anseriformes > Anatidae > Anser > Anser cygnoides. Next base: position 89,918,422 of record NC_089875.1, read on the forward strand.
TGAGTTTTATTTACTTATTCCTTCAAATAAAGAAAATCCATTCAAATAAATGAGAACTTTGTTTTTATTAAAAAGTAAGGTAAAACATGACTGAATGATTATTATTTTTTCCTATTCATTCAGCATTCAGCCTTAAGCCCGCACTGTTTGAGCAACCAATGTTCCCTCAAAGGCAGTTCGGATTGGCAAGGTTACCTTTGTTCTCTGTCCCAGCTTTCCATCTGGATCAGGGTGTTCTTGCTTCTGGGTCTCCATGTGAGGAATTCCCACCCTGAGGGAGATGCACCAGACTCACTCATTGAGGCAGGATACCTCCTTTCAAAGGCTAAGCAGCCTATTTCCGCCCTTTCAAATACACTCTCACACTTGTGGTTTATTTGCTTAGATGTAGGGTCCTTTTCTTATGCACTGCTCCAATTTTGTGTGTGTTGTTGTTAATAAGATGTCCATAATTGTAGTGTTTGACCATTCCCCTGAATACATTAGTGGCTTAGTTCATAATCAATTTATTTATCTCAAAGTACAAAACCTTTATGAGAATACAAAGGTGCTAATCTTGCATTAATATCCTGCAGAAACTTTTGTTTATGTAAGTCCACATCTGCAAGGCTTAACAGATCCATCTTCATGTTCCATTTTCTTTTGGAAGCTCACACACATTATTTGGTCTGTAAGGCAAGAGGCAGAAACAAACTCTGAATGTACACATTGAGTGGAGTTGTTATAAATTACTCTTTTAGCCAGAAAGAATTACTTTATTGAGTAAGCGATCAGCAAGCAAAACAGCGCTGGGCGGCCTGGGAGTACATGCTCCTCCAAACGGCCCGCACCCCCCCCCTTTTCACAGTCCTTATATCACCGAGTTCTTCCGGGGTTACGTAGCCCCCCTTCCTGCTACTGCGGCTGCGTCGACTGTTGCTAGGGGGTTGTCTCTGGTCCCTCTGGTGGTCGCACAGATGAAGGCTGTAGTCTTCCTCCGCTTGGTACGTGATGTTTTCCCTCCGTAGCCGGTCATGCTGTTTTGTCTTCAGATAGGACAGGTGGGTTATCAAATTTTGCAGTTATAGTATTTACACAAAGTTCTCTCAACTATCCGCCCGAGACAGCAACAGGCAGGGAGCCTCAAGTTCCTTACAGCCACCTGGTGACTCCCTTTGTTCCTTCTTAATATAGCCATGGGAAATAATGAACAAACATGCCTCATACACCACAGAGTGAGGCAGTAATCTGTGGAAAAGCCTCTACTAACTTCATCAGTATCAATCTCTGCTTTTAGACCTGCTGATGCTGCTCTCTTGGATCTTGTGATACTTCATGGAAGTATTGGAACGAATCCAAAAGAGGGCCACAAAGATGATCAAGGGGCTAGAACACCTCTCCTATGAAGACAGGCTGAGAGAACTGAGTTTGTTCAGCCTGGAGAAGAGAAGGTTCCAAGGAGACCTTATAGTGGCCTTCCAGTACCTAAAGGGGGCCTACAGGAAGGCTGAGGAGGGACTCTGTCAGGGAGTACAATGATAGGACAAGGGGTAATGGCTTTTAACTAAAAGAAGGTAGTTTAGATATTTGGAAGAAATTCTTTACTCAGAGGGTGGTGAGGCACTGGCACAAGTTGCCCAGAGAAGCTGTGGATGCCCCATCCCTGGAGGTGTTCAAGGCCAGGTTGGATGGGGCTTTGGGCAACCTGATCTGGTGGGAGGTGTCCCTGCCCATGGCAGGGGGATTGGAACTAGGTGATCTTTGAGGTCCCTTCCAACCCAAACCATTCTGTGATTCTATGATTCTATGATCTTCCCAGCACATATTTCTTTGATCTCCATAGTTGGCTCCTCTCTAGAATGCTCTTTTTTGTGCCACCCCCTTCCCTTCGCCTCCTCCCCCCCCCCCCCCCCCCCAGTCTAAGTTCTGACTCCACATGGACCCTAAAGTGGAAAGGAATGACACTCCTGTCCATTTCTTCAATAAGCAGATGCCAAAGTTCTGTGTAAATCTATGTAAATCTATGCTGTTAGCATATAAGTATTTGCATGGCTATCATTTTTATATCATGGTTTTCATCTCCAGATTTTGATTTTTATATTTTAAGATTCAGTCTCATTCATCACCTTATTGCTGACAATGGGAATTAACATTTTTCTGCTAAAGAAGTACAAAGTGTACAGAGCACAATTGTTATCATTTAATATGACCTAAATACTGTATAGATCTTTCTGCAAAAGAAACATTCCATTCATTTCTAGGTATAAGGGAAGGAAAGTTTCAGCTGAAAATCTGAGCTCATCTGCTGATGTTTCTTTTTATTTTCTTCATCTGGCAGCTTTCTACTTCATTTCTTAAATTTCCTTCATTTTTCTAATATGAAAAATAATTTAGAGGAGAAGAAGCAGAACATTTAAAGCCATGAGCTTTGCTTATTCTTTTTTTTTACTATCAATGTTATAGAACTCAAAACAGGATTTTTTATTTAGTGCTTTCTTTCATTTTTTTCCTCTGACATAAGATATAACAGTTTTCCACATCAGCAAATATTTGCTCCTTAAAGACCATGCTATTTTGTTCTTGTAATTTCTATTTGACTATAGCTTGAATTCCTAGGCTGTTTTTGAGGCATGCAAAATGCTTTACATATTAATTATGTATGTAGTGTGCAGAATGCATATAGATTGTTTCCTTGTGTGTGTCTGACATCAACACTTCACTTGATATCAGAACTTGGAAAGGATTCAAAAATCCTACAGCGACAGAAATCACTGAAATTTCAGAGGTTCATAGGGCTTTCTGCATTAAGCACAGTGACATCTCCCAGTTGCAGAACCAGCAATTTGGCTGACAGACCACTAGGTAGTGAGCAGATCTGAGGAAAGATTTTACAGCACTTACTGCTAACACTTGAGTATCCAGGCTTTTAAATCTGTGCAATGTCAAGTTTACTAGGATGTGCTGGGAGAAATCTGTGCAAGTCCCGTTCTGTGTTGCACTCTGGACCCAAGGTTAACTTAGTTATGCAAATGCAAACCAGGCCAGTGGAAGATTTTGGCAGCACTATGCAAGCAAGAGAGATGCACATGGTTACCATGCAGTGAGCATGTGTCTTTCAGAAAACGTCTGACTTTTTGCAATGTTTGGTTAAAAAAAAAATATTATTACCATCTGCTGAAGAAGAAACTTCCTCAAACATACAGGCCAGCTACAATCCAAAACAGATTTTGTTCAGACGAGCATGTGCACTAGAGAGCCAGTTAGTTGTGCCTAGCAGCAAAACCTGCAGCCACAGTAGACCGCAGGTTATCTTTCTTGTGAAGTTTCCTAGCATAGCTGTTGTTATAGCCAGAGGACTTGCTGTACCAACACCAGGAATAGCAGGCCCCCTGGTAAGCAGAAAACTACTCCGTGGTTCTCAAAACAACTGTAACTATTTCTTGCCATTATATCCATACTGCCTTTGAGGAATTTGCCCTGGAGGCCAGGAAGCCTGGCATCTGTGCCCTGGGGTGTGAGCAAGCATCACAGATTTGCACATATGGTCCTGTCTCCAACACGCCCTGACTCTTTTTCACCCTACACTCTTACAAACTGTAGCAGCACAAAGAGGCCTTACTGCCTTGGATACTTGGTTACTGGAATGCTTTATGACTTAGTGTCTCCAAAGGACGTGGAAAGAATGAGTAGATATATTGTGTTACATAGTCAGAGGATGAATCAGTACTTTGGCAGTCCTCAGGAAGTTCCTCAACAATACAAATAGATGCTTGAATTGAAACTATAACTTCTAGCGTATAATTTATGGACTAACTGAGATTTTGGTACTTACCTCATATCTAACTGCCATTCATTATCCATTATTAGCTCTGCAAACTGGGGTTTGAGGCCACAAGGAGGTCAAAGCTGAGCCTTGCCACACCAAAAGGAAACGACAGAGGGATTAGACTTCCACAATGATCAGATAAGAAGGCAGATGGTGAACACCAAGAACTGGGAAATGAGCCAATAATGGGGTATCTGAGAAGATCGGGTATATTATACTGTCTCATTATGGAACCAACGACCAGATCTGTTCCCCTATAAACTATCCAAATATTTGCCACTAAAGACAGATGTTGTGGTGTACAAGCTGGTAATACAGATCTTCCACATGTGGTCCCTTCTTCCAGTCCACTGAACACACTGCAGTGATAGTTCTTTGTCTCACATGGGTCTGATGTGCACCAAGAGGAAAAGTGCATTTTCTCTCATCAAAACACATTCATCTTGTGACATACTGTTATGACAAATCCAGCAAGAATATAGACAGTAGTAACTAGTAGCATGATATCATCAAGCAGGAGAGCATTTGTAAGAAAAAGGATCAAAGTATCAAAGTGATAATATATTTTTTTTAAATTGCTGGGAATTTTTTGATTTTTAATATTTAGTCTATTTTATTTTTTAATTCCAGTTTTTCTTTTTGGGTTTCATTTTAGTGAAAAATTCCTACTGTAGATTTATTTCTTTAACAAAGCCATATTACAGCTTGGCATAGTGCATAGTTTTCAGTTCTAAGCAAATTGAGATGTTAAATACTATAAGTTTTGTACATACATCTTTAACAATATATTGATTTTAGAACTAGGTGGAAAGCTGTTTTATTACTTCATAGATATCTCAAAGATTTTTTAAGACTATTTCTTAAATCAAGATAAAAATAAAAAATTACAAACATTTAACAATTCTCAAGCAAAAATTTCCTTCAGATCATGTTGTTGTTGCTTCTTAATTAAAGATATTATAAATATCTAGATTTGTAAAATTCCTCCTGATTTAAAACCTTGTTTTAGTACAAATTATTTAGGAAGGGAGATTTTAAACTCTGAAACATGTACTTAACATTATAAATCCAGAAGAAAAAAAAATTGTTTCTAAGAATGGTTTGTGTTTATCTGAAGTTCAGGTATCTCATTCAGAGGTTTTTAATGGATGTACATATAGAAATTTATGGCTGGCTTGAATCTTTCCTGATTCCAGAGGAGGAAGGTATTTACCCTAAGTATTTTCCATATAGTCAATAGGGAGTGATGGACTCCTTCAACTAGGCACATCCCAGAATAGATGTCTAAAATATACCTCCTGAACCTTGCTTGCCTCTTCTTTTGCCTCTTGATATGTTCATACAGAGAATGAAGTCTAACAAGTCCAGCCACTGGAGGAGCTTTTCAACTCCCTTATTAAGCATCTGCACCATGGCTGGCAGAATAAGCTAACATTGGCAAACCAACTGTGTCAAATGCCTTGACACCAACCACATTCATTAGAAATGCTCACTGTCATTACCTCCACAGTCTGAGTAATGGTTCTATGAGAAGTATTGTATGATTAATACCAGTATATATCATTTTTAAAAGAAACCTACCAATCACTGAAGAAAAACTTCAGACTCAAAGCCATATATTCTGATTTAGGTGCCTAAACTGGTCAACCAATTAGATAGCTTGGCTTATAAATAAAAGCACCCCAAGCAGAACTGTTGAATATCTGCAGTGATGATTGTAACCAGCTTTAGCATCATCTTCTGGAAACTTAAAATTACAAGCACTGAATTGACATTTTCAGTTGTGAGATTTATCTTATACATAAAATGAAATTATATAACACTGAAATAATTTCTCTGAGACATGATATGACAGGTGTTGAAAATAAGATGCAAATATTGCCTTTATTTTAAACTACAGTACAAGGGAACTTCCAATATTGATTTTTGCCCATACTTAGAACAATTGTTATGTTCTCTAGAACTTCCTCTTTACTAAAGTAATAATGTTCCCAAAATAAAAGAAATGCCTTAAAATGTCTTTCTTCTGGCTTTTATTCAGGGCAAAAATTACACTGATTAATTCAGAGAATGTGTAAATAACTGAGAGAAAAAAATCAGATAGTGTAGTTCATATATATCAAAGCACATCTCCTATGCACCTTCACTCTTTTAAAAGTTATGTCATCCTTTTTCCAAATTTAGTAAAATTCAGAATAATTCTATTCCAATAACATTCAAACAGCTATAAAATCAATAAGAACAATTTCATACAGATTCTCATACATTCAAGTTCTAACACTGCACGTCACAGAACTTAATAGGTAGGTGCTGGAGTTCAAGGCTCTTTTTGATTTTGTTTTGAAATGTACCTCCTCAGAAATGCTGAGCTCTCCCAAAGCTTTATTCATGGCTTTTAGTTCTATCCAAGTGATACTCAGTTTCTTTCTCAGGCCAGTTGCAGGTACTCAAGGATTCCCATGAGGGACTTTTCTTTTTTGAAATAAATGCAAGGATTGCAACTGACTTTAGGGATGAGAATTTATTTCTTTGGTTTTGGGATGGAGTTTTATGTTCAATAAATTTCTCTCAAATATTTCAGGAAGATATCACTATAATTTGGATATTTTCAGCCTAAGTGAAATAAAGTTGTTGCAATAAATGTCTTATAAATTAATCCAAAAAAAAGGTGATTTCTCCATATAAAAATGAAGCAGATAACAAAGGACCATGTATAGAATCATAGAATGTACAGAATCACAGAATCATTAAGGTTGGGAAAGACCTCCAAGATCATCTGGCCAACCATCCCTCCTACCACCATATATATAGATATACATATTAATTTCATATATATGTGTATATATATATATAATTAAAAGATCAGACTTCCTTAGCATAATTTTGATGAATTTGTCAGACCATAAAGGCCACAAGTTAGAGCCTATTGCTGCTATTGCTGAGATCAATTTATGGCTCCTGCACCAAAACCTCAAATAGCAGAGAAAATACTCTGAGTGTTTGGGTCTAGTTTATGTGGTTTATAGCAACAGTCATCATCTGTGAATTTTATTTTAGATAGAGGTTAAAGTTATGCCTTAATTTTACTAATTCATTATGAATACTCTTACCAAATGTTTATTAGCAATACTGTGAAACATGGAATCTTCAGTTGAATTACTATCATGCTTTGAGAGGTGATATCTCCTCTTCGAACTACTCTCACTTGCTTTACCTCACCTACTGTTTACCTCCATTTTGGTATAGTCAGTGCCAGAGAATTTCCACAGATAGTTTTAAATGAGACAATTATAAATGTATAAATGTATAAATGTAAATTGAAGAAGGCAAACTTCAGCTAACAATTACGCTGCAAATCTACAAAGATTAAATGTACTGGGTGTTGGGTTTTTTGATTGTTTTTGGTTTTGTTTTTCTGTATGAGATTAGCAAAAAAATGCTTTGACCTGGGAATTTAGGAGGAAATGCACTGCACTAGTGAGACATAGCAATAATACTTTCTTTAAATATTTCTTCATAAGTCCTCAGCATTCAACAAAATATAAAATGCACTAGTACAAACAATCTTATCTCAATTGAACTTGCAGTCCATTTCTAAATCAAAGTTCATTCGTTGTGTGAGGCCTAATCTTTTTGATTTCTGATCACAGATCCTTCATGCATTTTTGGAAACAAATCTAGGGATTATAATAAGTGTAGATCTATTTGACTTCTGCCTGTGGGAGAAGAAATTCATAGTTTCTCTTTATATTATTTAAACAAAGCATAAATTCAAGATAAAATAGCCTAATGCTTTAGAGTGAGCAGATTTTTTATTTAAAATATGAATTTACTTTTAGATAAAATATTAATAGCTGTTTTCAGATACTAGCACTTTAAAAATTTAATTAGAATAAGGTTGATGTGTAAAAACAGGTTGTATATAGTTCACTTATAATTTTATATTGGATTTGAAATTAGATACAGTGTCAAGATTACCTTTGAAAAAAAGTGAATTTTTATCCTAAATATATACATAAAAATATGCATAAAGAAGCTTCATAAAGATGGGGGGGGGGGGGAGAAGAGAAGAGACAGTCTTTTAACTCTGTCCTTTTGAATTCAGAAACAACCTGAATGAGAACACCAGTCTAGCAGCAGCTGTAAATGTGCTGTAAATACTGCAGAGCTGACACGCTGCGCCTTGCAAATATGCAAAGTAATGATCAGCGAAACATCTTCACCATTCCTCTCAATCAAACTATTGACTGAGATGAACAGGAATAAATAAAGGCCCAAAGGCAAGCCTGAACTCTTTCCTTCCAAGTAAATGTCGTAGTCTGTTGTCCTGTTTGAACTGAAGGACCAAGGATGGTTTCCCAGGCTCCATGACCAGTTCTCCCTGTGACCACAGGCAAACCTTGTATCCTGCATTACACCTGCCCTGCCACTGCATATAACCCAAGGCTGTGGGCCACAGGGAGCTGCAAAAAAAACAAACATGTAAGGCACCTGCCTTGGACAATTAGGGAATCAATAGTCGGAGGAGCACTACAGCACACAGCCACTGCATTTTTCAGGTATCATGTGTGAGAGCAAGCGTGTGGAGAAAAAAAGAGAGTGAGAAAGGACAAAAAGATTAAATATTCTGTATTCCGTAAAGAACTCCTTGCAAACAGTTGCACAAATGCAAACTTAACAATCCATTTCAATGGCAAATTAGAACAGTTGGGTGGCCTGGATTTAGATGTTTTTACATAAGTTTATCTACCTGCTAGTGTCTAGGAAACAAGTCTGATAAACCTCCTGAAAATCACTCATAATACAGATACAGTCAGATCATGTTAACTATAACTCATCTTCCACAGCAGCTGCAGCAAGGATGTGTAGCAAGGATGTGTAAATACTAATTTATCTTTTCTGTTGTTTTACTAAGATAAAGGATCAGGTGCCTTTGCAGTACTATATCCTTTTTATCTCAAGCCACATCATAATTATGTTGTAGGCCAGAACATACACACAAAACATAGAGAAAGCAATGAGCAAATTAGGAGACTAATGTTAGTCCAGAGTGACACTGGAGATCACAGCATGAATATCATATATTTTGGTCCCCCTCACACTTCTGGAGAGCTCATTTTATGCCTCCAAGTCAGACACCACACAAGAACGTCCCACACAAGAACATCACAAAAATGTTCCATGGAGCACATGGTCCATGGAACCACGGTTTCAGAAGAGTCACTGACATACCTGAAGGATATTTCTGAATGATTTTGATCCCCCAGGAACTGTAGGATTCCCAGAAGGAAAAGGCCTATAGTATGGACGTATTGATTATGGACTTACACATACAGAACGTTTGTCATGTAAACCTTGAAAAAACATTTCCCTCTTTTGATCATCCTTATATTTTTGCTTTTAGGTCATCTGTACATGTTTGCCACGTATGTTTTCTGGGAACATTGACCAACCTATTCTAATGAAGACAGATTTTGTTTTCCTATTGACTATTCTGCACTCCTAACATAGGCCTCATCCAGATGAGTGTTTATACAAAAACCTAGAAAAGAATACTGAATCTCTCTTTCTGGAGAGCTAATAAGAATTTTATGTAGCTAGCCCTAGCTTAAAACAAAAGGAACAATAGATAGGACATTTTATTTTCCTGAATAATGCTAAAGCGTCCTTTCCAGAGACAAGCAAGAGTGTCATAAAGCTAGAAGTAAAAATAATAATAATATTATAATTAATAATAATAATCCAATTAATCCTTCCTCGATTATCAATTTGTTTTCTATATTTGGTAATTGTTTTATTATTTTAAGTGTGCTAGACTACTCCCATATGGTTTCCATGTACCAATTACATATTCTTGAAACAATTTTTCTCCAAACAGACTAAATTTGTCTTTCCTGTTGTTGTTCATAGTCACTTATAATTGAAGAAAACATCCTTAGGCTCTTTTCAGTTAGCATGTCTGTCTCAATTGCCTGTGTGTTAGCAAAGTTATGTTTTATCTCACTATTTTAAAATTTTCTCATTAATCCAATTTTTTATTTTTATTTTTGACCCATCCCTGAAATGCATCCAGTTTGCTAATGTATTTCCAGTAGTGAGATGTTGAGGTTTAAGTGGAACATTCCAGATGTGACCTAGGTGTTAACAGGTTAACATTAACTGACTGCTGTTGCAGTTACATCTCCCCGGACTATGACATGTTTTTTTAAATGTGTTAGGCCAAAATATTGCTGGCCTTGTTTGCTGCCACATTCCATTGAGAGCTAATCCTTAGAGCTAGCCATTCATACTGACATTTCTTTTTGGCATCTCTGTGTTACAAGTCACTGACTATGCATCTTTTGCCTCAGTTACAACAAATATTTTGTTTGTATGTTTCCAATGGAATGAACCATCTTCTGCTCATATTTTTAGCCTTTTGGTCATAACACACAGTCCAACACTATTGGTATCCTTTTGGTTTATAGCTGTCTACTAAATTTAAATACAGCCAAAGGGAATCCTTTACAACTATGAAGAAGACCTAAGTCTTAAAGTACAGTACCTGTTACTGTACTCCTTTTCTCTTTTGCAAGCTCTGTGCCAGTAGGCCCTTTTTCCTTTTTTCTTATTAATCTTGAGTGGAAATGAAAATACTTGTGAAGCATTATTTTCCCAATTAGCCTATTTCTTGATCTTTTTTCTCTTATTCCATTTTTTTTTTAATTTACACAGTTACGTATTTTTTACAATAAGTACTTATTTACAAATTTCCAAATGGATACCTTTAAAACACAGCCTATTTATACCACAAAGCAAAAGAGTTGTCTATGTCATTCAGATTTCTGTGGATTTTCAAAAAATCAGGTTGTATTTGATGTCACCTTCAAACGTTTTCCTACCATGGGTATTTGATTCCATATATACCAGGATCATAAAATCCCAGCTCAGTAGGCCAGGTATAGAAAATATGTGCCAAGAAAATATGTTTCCTCTTGGCTTCTATATCTTTAATTCTGACGAAATTCTACTCCTACCATGCAGAGAGAAAAAAAGCCAACATCTGTTTCTCTTAATGTCTGTTTTAGATTACTATCAGATAAAACAAGGTTTTAGAGTTCTGGAGACCAAATCTAAAATTATTAAAGTACACTTTTAGCACTGTTTTAGCCTGGTTTTAAATGAAGAACAAATCTATTATAAAGTCTACATCTTCTTTTTCTTTTTTTTTCTTTTTTAATAAAGATAAAATCGGAAAATAAAATGTTTTTCCTTTACGTAAATACAATTAAAGGAAAAGAGTTCATCTGGGCTTGTTAACCTCCAACTCCTCCATCTGGAATGAAGTGCACCAGCTGGACATGCTTGTCTAGCTGTCCATTCCTGACTTGTTACTTCTATGCAAAAAAATAGATTAAATCAATATGCCATAGTTTACCTGACAGACAACAAAATATTACACAGATAAAAGATATTTACCTCTTAAAAGAATAGGAGATGTGTTAACAATGTTTAGGAAAGTTATTTGTCTGTTGGTCACAGAGTAATAAAGGTCTAAGTATTGAAAGAAAGATACATGCAAGTCTTACAACTCTGAGTAAAACTCAAAGACTAGTCTTTTTGGTTCCATTGTTGGTTGATTCAACTTGAGTGGACCACCACCCACAAAGGTCTCTCGGCCTCATGCCTTTCACTGCACTGGCTTTACTTCAACAGCTTCTTACAAACCTGTACTTGGTGTCAAAAGCCTTTCTGAAGTCTAGGTAGACCACATTCACAGTCTTTCTGTCATCCACTGAATGCATCACCCTGTTGTAGAAAGAGATCAGGTGCATCAAGCAGGACCTGCCTTTGATAAACTGATGCTGACTCAGTCTGATTGCCTGGTTGCCCTGTAGGTGCCACGTGAAGACACTCAAGATAATCTGCTTTCCCGGTACCGAATACGAAAAAAATATATTATAGAAATTATACATATATATATATATATATATATCTTTTGTTGTGCTTAAGGCACTTCACTTTAAGAAGAATCTGGACAGCCTGTGAAGAGTCCAGAGAACAGAATTTATAAATGATAAATGATTAGCAAGCTAGTAAACACAATATACAAAAAGAGACTGAATTAACTGAGGTTGCTTCCTGTAATACAAATCTACTTCTAATCATGTAACATGGTGCAGAGAAAGGTAATGAATGATCTGTCCCCCTCAATGGACAGGACAGAAAAGAATCGGCATTACATTATAAGAAGCTTGCTGAGTATAAAACTTTATAAAATAGATATATATATAAAATAGAATTTTCCATTCTATTAATCATCTACATGTTGTTGGCTAAGTGATTTGTCTATCTTAGGGTGGCAGCTGTAGCTGAACAGGTCAGAAAATTACAAGTTTCTGAAGAGCTGAGAAATATTAATTGTATTTCTCTCAGTTTGATTTTGACTAAAATACCTTTTCCACTGATCTAATAAAATCATTTTCTGGTCAGTGATAACATTGTTAGAACCTCATACTGCAGTTATCTATCACTGATTTTGCTTAATATACTCTTATTTCACATCAGGTGATCTGAAATGAGACTTGGGAAAGTCGTGGGAGATTATGAGTAATGCTACTTGTTACATGCATGTGCTTTTTCTTTCTTTGTTGTTTATATCCCTTTAAAATGGTGCTGCTCGTTGGGTGAGGCAGACCCTTCTATGAGAAAATTGGGATTAGTCCTTCCCTGGGAGACAGCGAGCATGTCGAGGGAGGCCTCGCCAGCAAGCAAGGTGAGCCAATGGAGGGAAGACAGTCAGCAAGGTGAAACTATCAACACAAGCAGAGCCTGGGTAGGGAGCTGATATGTAGTGAGGTTTCAGTCCTGCAAGACCTGTCCAACGGGCCCACAGCGACTGAGAACAGTTCACTGCAATTCAGGAAGCTGGTAACTGTTGTGGAACGAGAATATAGAGCACAAAACCAGAGAGGGAATATTTTTAAAATTCCCTCTAATTTATGTCCTTTCTAATTCTGAGTTTTCCCTGTTATAAAAAGTTATGTGTTCATGGTTTGATAATACTTATTATATATCATTAACGGAGTTCTATCCTGAAGTTTTGGCCATCTAGGAGGATTTCACACCATATTTCATATGTTTCAAAGATGAAAAGCATTATTTTGGAATGTTATGAAATTTACTATCCGTATCATCAAAATCCTGGTGTGACAAATTTGGTGGAAAAATCCTAAACTCTTGTTTAGCCACCTCTGCTGTCTCCATCATTCTTTCCTTCCTCATGTACTAAGTTATTACCTGAAATATTATACTTGCTACTGATCTCCATCTGGACATAGAACTGTTGACCACAACTCTTTTAAAGAGTGTGAACTCCTCACCCACTGAGTGGTCCATTCATCAGATCCATGATCTCTCCAATTTAGAGACAAGGATGTCATAGGGGACAGCGTCAAATGCTTTGCGCAAGTCCAGGTAGATGATGTCAGTTGCTCTTTCCCTATCCACGAGTGCTGTAACCCCATGGTAGAAGGCCACCAGATTTGTCAGGTACAATCTACTCTTAGTGAAGCCATGTTGGCTGTCACCAAACACCTCCTTATTTTCCATGTGACTTAGCTTAATTTCCAGGAAGATCTTTTCCATGATCTTGTTGGGCACAGAGGTAAGACTGACTGTCCTGGAGTTCCCCGATCTTTCTTTTTTCCCTTTTTTAAAAATGGGGGTTATTTTTCCCCTCTTCCAGTCAGTGGGAACTTCACCAGACTGTCACAATTTCTCAGATATTATGGATATGATAGTTGATCTCATTCTATCTTGAGAATGAAAAGCTGTACATTTAGGCATGAAATTTAGACATCCAGAAACTGGATTATTACCAAAAAAACTGGTACTGATTAATATATAAATGGCATCTACTTGTGTCCCTTTAATTTTTCTGTACTCATTTATTTTATGTAATTCATTATTTATGTAATTCATTATTTATGAATTATCTTCTCTAATACACCCTACTTGAAAAAATTAAAGAAAATTTGAACAAATTTGAACAATTAAAAATCACAGATGAGCATACAACTGTGCTAAGACCTTTTTCCTGGCCCTGTTTAGTCAACCAGTAGATATTGTCAGTGTGCCCCCAGTGTTGGGCCCTTCCAGTGCCCTGTGCCAACATGAAGCAGTTCTTGCAAGACATGGACCTCTGTTACCTAAAGAAGAGGATAGCAAAACACACACAACTTCTGCCAGGCAAAACACACACAGCTTCTGCCAGGGCCACAGGGCAGAGAGAAGGTGGGGAGCAATAGAAGGTTATTGAAATGTCCCACCTTCCGACCCTCTCATGTCTGCCTTGGATTTTAATAAAGAGCAGTACCAAATCATTCATTTCCAAGGGCAAGAAAGACTGAAGGCAAAATGGTGGTCACATATCCAGTTTTACCCAGTGTTTCTCCCCAAGTAAGGCAGCCGCCTCCTCACCAGAATTTTCTGAGCATAATGTCAGTGCAACACAAGAATAACTCACTGTGACTAAAGACTGCAGCACCAGGCCCAGCCAAGAGCATTTTTAAATAACATTCCTCCAAACTGCACTCTCTGTTCATTCTTCTAAAGAACACTTAAGACTTCGTACGTTTAAACAAATGGATTGTCCAGGGCAATTCTGCAAAAGTAATTCAGGCTGAGCTGAAAATATGTACCACAGACATGGCACAAACGATCCAACCTGGGAGACTGAGCTACAAATTTTTCCTCCCTGACAATGCAGAGTTTCTCTCTCTCCCCTCTCTCTTTCTCTCTCTCTCTCTCTCTCTCTCTCATCCCCCTGTCCGTCCATCCCCCCCCCCACACACACACTCTTTTTTTTCACTGTCTGGGTCGATTAGGTTGGAATCTTATGGTACTGTATTCTTTTTGTTCCATAATCTTTGTTGTGTTCAAACCACAAGTGCAAATTTGCCAGGGTCTCGTTCCTCAGGGGTTTCAGGGCAGAATGGGTTTTGCTGCATCTCTTTGTTGCTCTGACCCATGTTCCTCTCATATGCCCTGGTTCCAACCATGCCCTGGTTTTTAAGATAGGAAATTCTTTCTCAAAAGTTTACCTCCCTTTAATTTTTATAAACAATTCTGTCTGAGGCATTTTCAAGACATTTAATATGGGCGTTCAATTATTTCTTATTTTCCCAGCACTACAACACTGGTTCCAGATAAATAAATAAAAAAGTTTCACAAAGTGGACTAATTTTCTATTAAAAAATGATGTGTTGAAAATGTACAAAACTTAACTATCTCAAGAACTACAAGTGCCTTTTCACAGCTTTGTTACTTGGAAATAAATGTTAACACTGCCATTTGATTTGGGGATAGAACAAGACAGAAAGTGTCTGTTTTACTGTGTTCTGTATCACATTACAGAAAATGTACTGTTAACTCTGAAGTCGTTTTTTCCTATTCTCAAATCTCATTTCTTAGTTTCTTCTCAAAATATTTAAATTGAATTGTTTCTCCCCACAGTGTACTTGCTCCCAGAGTCACATAACTCCATCTCAGGGATATTATATCGCAGAAATCTGGCTATTATTAAAAAGTATTTGGTTTCTAGTTCTATTTGTAAATGTCTTTGAAAATTATAGGATGAATCATAGAGCCATCTTGTTATTTATTTTTATACAGGAAAGTCATGCTAAACATGTTTTGGTATCAATTTTAATAATTCTCTTTTTCCTGACTTTTCATTCCTGTTTAATTTTTAAGAATATAAAACAGACCCAGCAGTAATATCCACAGTTTATTTGAAGAAAAACTTGCTTAGATTTTTTTTTTTTTTTTTATAATTGTATTGTTTTGCCAACTTGTCAGCAGTCCACAAAATAGCAGTGTTCTAAATCTACTATCAGATCTTCCAGGCAAACACGACCTTCTTCATGTGTGATAAATGAAATGTGATGATATACCTGATGGTCCCCATTTAGCATTCAATTTCTACAAAAGAAACCTTTTTTTTTTTTTTTTTTTTTGAGCTGTTAGGAGCAAACAAGAAAACACATGACACATTAACTGAAGTCATTGGCAAGAGTGGAATCCAGTCTTAAAAGGGAACAAAAAGAACGATAGGAATAGAAGAAATGGAAGTCCTTGACTCCATCTAGATTGCTTCTTTTTGTGACAGAAAAAAAAATCTGTTTATGCTTCCTCCTAATTTTAAACCAATTTTTAATACATGCAACTAAATAAAGATTCTTTCACACTTCTATGTGATATGACTTGGAATGTAACAGCTGTACATAATTTAATCTATCACATTTTGTTTTTTCATCTTGAAGGCTTCCAGTCTGAGACAATACACTGTATAAGCATTAGGGAAAGCTCTATCAGTAGCAAGTATAAAAGTATAACTACTGTTGTATCAGACAGTTCTGCATCTGCAATACTTTGTATTTCCACACAGAGACAGAAAAATTCAGACGTACATTTAGTGGGAATTGGATTTAAAATATATTTAGTATCAGCTGCAACAAATACTAAGGAAATTTCAGTAAGAAATTAAAACAAAACACAATGGTTAATAACTAAGCACATCGCAAATCTGTACTTCAGGGATACTACACTGAAGTTTTTAAGGCCAAAAATTCATCTGTACTGTAGAAGCATATATGTTGTCCATGATTCAGAAAAAATTACTTCAGGAGAAAAAAAAAGAAAAAAAAAAGTAATGTGTGAGAATGGAAAATCTGCCACAGGTGGAGAGGAGGTCAAAAACAGAATACAAGTTTGTATATTCCACTCCTGAACAATAACAAGTTCAGGCCCACTTACTCAGTTCATCATTATAATGATGCTTTATAACAAACCTCTAGAGACCCTACCAAGACACAGTCTCCATTGTGCCTGTACAAGTATAAATGCAGACTCAACAGATTCTGAGCTTACCAAGGATGTAAAGCAGACCTGGTACAGTGCAGTAAACTGCCAAAACTTCACCAGTGGAAAAATAAAAAAAATTGTTCTTGACACCCAGAACAACACCAATGCATTGAATGTGTCCCTCTGCAAATTACTTGATGAACATCAGTGCAATTGCTACTATATTAAGACCCTGTCATCCCTGGTAAATTCTGCAGCAACAGAGTTCATTTCCTAGTCTTTGAATCTTTATCTAGGGCTTCAAAGATCTACATGGTTATTTTTATAGGCCACATATCTCTTTGCAGACAGCAGTCAAATAAAGCAACTTATTTTTCAAGTGTTTTACCATTATTCACATAGGTTATACTATTCCTTTGGGTAATCTCCTCTGTTCTACCAGTGTCCTCTAACAGGATTGCAGGAGGGTTCAGGAGCTCCTCATCACCAACACAGAAGGCGTCCTCTTTTGCTGTATCCTGTTGATCAGCAGTGATTGTGAAGTGGTAACTCTTACTCCATCCAAGTAACGATTTGTGGCTGTGTATTTTAGCATGTTCTTGGAGCTGCTGAAAGATTTGTCTTTGTGTGTCACACTCCTTCTTAAAATAGTCCATGTTTGATTGATTGTATGCTACTGATGAACTACTGCCTACTTGCCACACCAAAAAGACCAAAAAGGCTTAGTGAAAGCATTTTCTAGCACTGTTGATGTGATCCTGATTGTCAAACAAGTATTATGGCAAGCATGTAAATTACTGCATGAATGTCCAAAGAGCTTTAAAATAGGATTTTTGTGTCTGTTTTTCAAGAAAATGTATTATTGTGAAAGGTAGCCTTACCAATACAGTAGTAGTAATGGGTTAAATCCAGCCCTTACCTTTTACCTGTTAATAATGAAATAAATAGATTTTTCTGAAGTCAGGGATAGAATTTAGCTATATCAGAATTTAGCTATATCCCTAATATCAGTAAGAAGCAACAGGAGTTGAGCACACTGGTGTTTTTTAATGCTATCCTTATACATCCCCTTTGCTACCTTTAAAAATCTTGTCATTTATCCACAAATCTCTCTTTCGTGAAGATACATACAAACTAATCTGATAAAATTTGATTTTTAATCTACTGAATCTGTGACTTATTCTTACTCTGGAGTATAATGTCTTTTGTCTTTTCTGGCTCCTCCATCTGCCTGCACCTTACCAGTTTTAATGATTTTTCACAGAATTAGCTTTACTGTATCCTGATCTTCAATTACTGGACACAATGGTAATTACCATCTTCACCATCATCAGAGATACTTGTGTCTAGCCGTTATGGTGCACTATGAAATTCCTAAAATATATAACTCAAAACATAAGGTTTAATACTGTTACTGACAGTATGTTTTTCCATTTTATGTAGCTTTATTTGCTCAAGCCTGTTACTTACAAGAGGCTCCAAATCTGTTCAGGTGTTTATCTCTAAACTTTGCAAACATTGGTGCTGATGTATCTGCCAGAAGTTGTAGTCTGAGTTTGCTTGGATAATACTGCCCCATGCTGGTTTATATGGAAAAGTCTCAGATGACTCCCTCCCCCCCCCCCTTTTTTTTTCACAACAAAATCTTAAAAAAAAAAAAAGGGCAGGTGTGCTCTGTGATTTTAACTTGTAAGCTTGTTTTGCTTTGTTTCCTTAAGCTGCTAAATGCTTTTCCTTCAACTGTTGTTCTCATATATCACGCAAAATGCTCCGCTGTGCTGCTCCTGAGACCAAAACAGGGGAAATGTGGCTTTTTACAGTGGACTGGAGAAGAAGGCTCATGTATGCACAGTGATAAGAGAAAGCACCCAGAATGTAATATCACAGTTAATGACAGGGGGGTTTCCACAGACATTAACAGGAACTCTGTGAAGCAGACAGCCTGGAGGGCTATGAAAAGACCATGAGATTGTTGTGAGGCCCACTTCTGGACACTCAGTACTACGTTCTTATTAATAACCGCGAATTCAGAAAGATACAGACCGCTATTCAAACAGCTCTCATTGGTGGCTGACGTAACTCCTGGTACACGACATAAAACAGGCCTTTCTGTCCAGGCCATTGCCTTCATCAGCCCCTGTTGCCCTTGTTTTACAGGCCAGGGTCTGGGCCTCTCTGGTTTATAAACCACGTTACTAGTACTAACACTAACCTTGTGTACACAGGTAGGAGAAAGCTTCTATTTTTTTTCTTTTTTCTTTTTTTCTTTTTTATTTTTTTCCTATAGCATATACTGCATTTCACCATTTTTCAATTTATGTGTCAGTCAGCTATGAATTTGGTTTTCATGTCAGTCAGTTATAAATTTGGTTTTCTTCCTGGGATTAAGTGCTTTGTTGCTGGTTTGCAGTGATATGACATCTGCTCAAAGAGAAATGTTCTTCCAATTGATTGCTATGAATTTCACATCCTTTCTGATAAGAAATTTCAGTTAGGGCTGATTCCTAACTATCCTGACTGCCTGTACACTAAAAGTGTCTTTTAAAAGAACAGGCCAGTTATGCTTTTAGAGGTTGGAACTCCTGCATACAAGCATGCTGGTCTGACCTTGGATACTAACTGGGATCCAAAACTGCAGCTTCTGGATTTGATTTTGTTTCCATTCTTTTGTCTTCCTTTTCCAGGGACTTGGCTTCCATGATCTGAATTGTGACAGAATTCTTGCTGCAGTCTCTGCACACTCATGAACGCTGATAAAGTATCTAAATGTTTACAGTCATAAAATGGAACAATGCTTTACCCTTTTTTCCCTTTAAGGAGTGAATGCAAGTATATCAGTAACCTACATCCATCATTTTAAAATAGACCCTTGAAGGGGGACTGCAGACAAATTAAAAACTTTTTATGTTACTGTCCATGGCAAGAGAGTAATTGGCTCATAAGGAGAGTGGGGCTAGCACAGCAGACTGCTAGAGCTTCACCCCATAATCCTGGGACCATCATACTGCATGGGACAGGCTCTAGCTAAAGACAGTGAGTAGTTGTATAATTAGCACCAAAAAGGCTGATTTAGAGCAGATTATCCTGTGGAAACTGCAAAGTGATTGATCATATGTTGGGACAAAAAAATATCTGGGGCCCATTGACATAGAGGTAAACAAGTAAGCAATTGGAGGGAAACATTAAAACCTGGAGGGGAACCCACAGAGAGATGAAGAAAGGTCAGTAGTCTACACCACAGATATTTAAAGACATCAACAGTGACTGTGTCAGAGGTGCTCAGAACAGGTCTGGAACAAGAGACATATGCTGAAGCAGTGACCATCATCACAGAGTAGGCTAATCCATATTAAGTATGTAGATGGAATAAAATATTTAAAGGCAGGAAAATACTTTTCCCACACTGGTAGCATGAAATAATGGTGTGTGTGTGTGTGTGTGAATCTGTCTGTCTGTGTCACACAGCTCAGCTTAGAAAATTGTTATAAATTTAGAGAAAAGAATATGAGTACCCATGCCTGATTTATTCTGTGTTTCATCTGGTTTCACGACTCTCTCCAGGAGTGGATATTAACTGGTAATGGAAAAGAGCCTTGGAAATAGAATCAATATCCACTGACCTTGAGACACTTTCCAAATTTTCCCTTTGTTAACATTTATAAACATCTATAGCAATACTTCCTATACTTTGGGCAACTGCTTTCCTGAAAAATAATTTTATCTTCTTGTGTATTACTATACTATATAAATATATATATGAAACCCTTATGATCCAACACAAAATGGTTAGGAGCCTACTATACCACTTGGACACCCATAAATCTATGGGGCCAGATGGGATCCACCCAAGAGTGCTGAAGGAGCTGGTGGATGTGTTTGCCAAGCAATTTTCAATAATTTACCAGCAGTTCTGGCAAACCAGGGAGGTCCCAGTTGACTGGGGGTTGGTGAATGTGAGGTCCATCTATAAGAAGGGCAGGAAGGAGGATCCATGGACTTACAGGCCTATTATTAGTCTGAACTCGGTGCCAGGGAAGGTCATGGAGCAACTCATCTTGGGTGCCTTCACATAACACATACGAGACAAACAGATGATCAGACACAGTCATCGTGGGTTTATGAAAGGCAGATCATGCCTGACTAATGTGATTTCCTTACATGACAAGATGACCTGTCTGGTGGACAAGTGAAAGGCTGCGGATGTTGTTTACTTGGACTTTAGCAAGGTATTTGACACTGTTTCCCACAGCTTTCTCCTGGAAAAACTGGCTGCTTATGGCTTGTACAGATGTGCTGTTAAATATGTGTAAAAGCTAGCTAGATGGCCAGGCACAAAAGGTCATTGTGAAAGCAGTTATATCTGTTTGGTGGACAGTTACAAGTGGTGTTTCCTAGGGCTCATTATCGGGGCTAGTGTTATTTCATAACTTTATCAATTATGTTGATGAAGGGATTTAGTACACCCTCAGTAAGTGTGCAGATGTCACCAAGTTGGGTGGGAACGTTGATCTGCTTGAGGATAGGTTCTGCAGAGAGATCTGAATAGACTGGATCAATGGGCTGTGTCCAATCACATGACATTTAGCAAGTGCTTGGTCCTGCACTTGAGTGATAACAACCCCATGAAGTAATATACAGGCCTGGGGAAGAGTAACTGGAAAGTTGCCCAGCAGAAAAGGACCTGGGGGTACTGGTCAACAGCCATCTGAACATGAGCCAACAGCTAGTTAAGATGGCCAAGAAGGCCAATAACATCCTGGCTTGTATCAGAAACAGTGTGGCCAGCAGGACTAGGGAAGTGATTGTCCCTCTGTACTTGGCACTTTTGAGACCACACCTTGAGCACTGTGTTCAGTTTTGGCCCCTCGCTACAAGAAAGATATTGAGGTGCTCAAGCATGTCCAGATAAAAACAACAAAGATGGTGAAAGGACTAGGAAAAAAAAAAAAAAAAAAGACATTAGTGACAGCAGAAGGAACTGGGCCTGGTTAGTCTGGAAAAGAGGAGGCTGAGGGGAGACCTCATCGCTCTCTACAACTATCTGAAAGGAGGTTGCAATGAAGAAATTTTCAGGATCTCTTCTCAAGTGACAAGTGATGGGACACGAGGCAATAGCTTCAAGTTGCACCAGGGGAGGCTTAGACTTGATAACATGAAGAATTTCTTCACAGATAGGGTGCTTAAGCATTGGAACAGGCAGCTAAGGAGGGGTTAGCTTTAAGGGCATAATGTTGCAGACTATTATACAGTTATAAGCAGCAAATAGGATTTCATTCCAGATGCTCTCCTGATACCAATGTCTTCATGGTCCTCCAATTCATAACATACTATATGAAAACAGTACTCTGACTGCAGAACAGGCTCTTCGTATACCTTCATTTGTTGCCCTGTCAGAAAAGGGTCAGTGTATAAACAAAACTTGTTGCAATATTTGTTTGGAAAGAAGGTTCTTTTCCCCATCCTAAAAACTCCTAAAGGCTTTCACCCCTAATGAAATGCAGATGTCTACCATGCCATTAGGAATGAAAGATTTTGCTTACCACAGTAAGTATATCCCTTCTTTTTCTAGGGAAGAACAATAATCTTTTTCATCCCTTTCTTGTGAGAAGTGTACTTGAGTCCCCATAAGAAACAAGAAATGCAATTTTTACTGTATTAAGAATGATTACATGGATAATGATTACTAAAGATTACAACATATTTTTCTTGAGTTCTTGATTTTATTTAATTCAACCAAAACTAAAAATCTAAATCATGCATCTTCTTTTTCTTCACTGACATTTTATCGACAGTTTTATACCTTAAGATTTCCTTTCTTTCATTTCCAGACACTTCTGTATGCTAGATGAAAGTTCAAAAAATACTTTGATAAAATCTGATAAATAAGAGAAAATTGAAATGACAGACATTCACGTGTTCTGGTCCTAAGCAATGCTTTTTCCTGTGACATATTTCTACTCTCTTACATTTAAAAGAAAATAAAAGAAAAAAAAAAAAAGAACTTTACAATGATAAGGATAAAACTTTACAATACTATGGTTAAAAGGTAACTTTTTCATGTTCCATTGCAAGCCTT